>NC_047020.1:42748180-43071028 GCF_902652985.1 Pecten maximus
ATTTTGTCTAGAAGGGTTTTCATTAACTAATAATTCTAACTTTGCAATATCTGTTTCTAAAATGTTCTCCTGTTTAATTATATTTCGTGCTTTATTTCCAGAGTAAGAAATAGTCAGAGTACGTATTTTCATTTTCAAAATTTCAAAAAGTAGTTGATAATTTACACGAAAAGTTGCATTCTCCAGATCCTGCAAGTCACCACTAGTAATGTATTCTCCTAAAGTTTCACTAATACAATTTTTAACTAACCTAACATACTCTATATCACCCAACAATTTAGTGTTATGTTTCCAATAGCCCCTTCCTCTCTGTGTATTGTCCAAGTTTATTTCTAAGGAAATACAAGAATGGTCTGTTCTATATCCTGGAAGAATAAGTGCAGCTTTAGTCTTAGTGAATAAGTCATTTGTTATCAAGAAATAATCTAACCTGCTTTGCTTGAAAGGTGTTTTTTGTCGCCAAGTAAAAGTTTTTTGCTCTGGGTTGAAATTTCGCCATGGGTCTACAAGATCAAAATTTTCAATAATATGTTTTATAACTTCTTGACACTTCGGATTATTATTTCTGATTATATTATAAGTGTCAATATTCTTATCTTGAACTGTATTCCAGTCTCCACATATAATCATAGGTAAACCTTCCCAACCCCCTAAAGTTGTGTTTATATTTTCAAAGAATTCAGGTGTATCAAGATTTGGCCCATATATGCAAGTCAGTATTAGTCTACTCTTGTTAATGGTCATATCTAGAATAATGAACCGGCCAGCTGTATCTAATCTACTTCCGTGAATAGTGTACTCAAAAGTGTTTTTAAATAAAATGGCAACTCCTGCAGACCGTGAATTTAAATTATTAAATACACAACGATATCCCCATTCTCTTTCCCAATATTTTTCTACGTTACTGGTACAATGTGTTTCTTGAAGACAAACAATATCTGCCTGTTTCTGTTTAAACCACTGAAACACATCCCGTCTCTTGTGCTTGTCAGAGTACAGTCCCCTTACATTCATGGAGAGAATTTTGATATTACCCATACTCGAAGTTAATACTATCAGTGTAGTCGTGCCAGAGAGAACCATCCAAACCACTCACAATCCAGTCACATCCTATATTTTCATGTTTCACAACAGCAAACATAGTTAAAATCGATATTCAGGTAACAGGCCTACCCTGCTTACAGTCTTAAGTGATACCGGAAACAGGAAGTAGATTAAAAATCCAGAAGCCTATATGAACATTAGTTCCGGATTGTGAAAAAAAAAAAAAAAATATGTATATATATTTTTTAGAAAAAAAAAAGAAGAAAAAAGTAGAATCTAGCACATAGTGTACATATCGATCTAGACCTATAACAACAACACAAAATTATTAGTTTTGAGAGTAACCCCAATTACTATATACAATATAAAAGAAGCATCCGTAGCAGACTACATATATAAATATATATAGATCCATATATAGGTAGTTTAGATCTAGACAATGTTATTGCCTTCGTTTTATTATCTATAGTCAAACAAAAGCTATCTGTATTATCCTTTCATCAAAATTGAGTATGAATCACACCTAGCTTATCGTAACATCCGGTACCGTTGTTGGAAGTGGTATAAAAACATTACGGATTGTTTACCCAAAAAAAGTATTTTCTACATGTACATGTACAGCTTTGTAAAATAACAAAAGATGTAAATTAACTTTTTAAGTGCATATTGATATATAATCGATAATTCTAAAGATCCTTCAATGCGTCCAGCATCTATAGTATATATACATGTACTACCAATTAAAGTATTTAACAGACTGCTACAGACTAGTTATTGCATTCACATCAAACATTGGGGAAATTGATCAGAAAAAAACCCAAAAAAACCTTACCTTCTATTTTCCATAGATAATGAATAATAAATCCATAGCACTAATAATCCTTAATTGAGAATTTCACTCTTTGACATATATACACACAAAACCACCTCACTGATCGCATACCACAATAAACAATTCATTTTCGGAAAATTTCGGACACATCTTCAAACAGATCAACCTGCTTTCTTTGTCCACCAATCTCTGCAAACACTTTTCCATTAAAGTACCAAGCATTTTCCGTTTTAGAGTTCTCCTTCAAGCTTTTGATAAGGAGTACATTGTCTCTGGTCACATCGTCCACTACTCTGACGGTGTCAGTAAGGGTTTTCTTCTTCCTCATAACCGAGTTTCTCACTTCCTTCTTCCAAAACTTGGCGACAATCGGCTTTGGTTTGTGTGGGTCTCTCCCTGGTACTCTGTGAATAGCCGCAATGTCCCCAGGGGTAATTAACTGTGTTTTGAGTTTCTGGTTCACCAAGTTACAAAAGTCTTCAGCCAAATTCCTTTTATTTTCTTCTTCTGGAGAGTTCAGTTCTTTCATTTCCATGATTTTGATGTTGTTCCTCCGGCTGTACTGTTCATTGTAATTACCCTTCCTAACTCCTTCCATCGCTAATGTCTTAACATGTCCGAGCTCTTTCCTCAGCTCATTGATAGTATCCAAATTCTGTTCTTGGTTCTTTCGAAGTTGTTTGATTTCATTGTCTTTCTCTCTGATATTTTCTTGTAGTCTATAGTTATGATTGTTGGTCTTGTCCAAATCATCCCTCAACTTTTCTGTTTTTTTTCTGTATTTGTAATTCAACAGTCTTTCTTAAATCATCCTTCATTTCCTCAAGAAAACTTTTCACAATATCTGTAACAAGCTCTTTGAAGTCTGATTTCTTTACAATGTTACTGGATAGTACTTTCAAGTCCTCTTTCTTTACAACATTTTTAAGAGTACTCTTGATGTTACTCAGTTCCTCTTTTAACCCTTCCTCCGTTCTCCAAACATTCCCTGTTGAAGCCCTAGTAGCCATACTGCTGTATTCACACTACTTAACACAGGTAAATCCAGGTACATGTACTATATCCACAGGTAAAAGTTCGGTGAACACTGTTCACTTTCAAATGTTTTAGGAAACTTTCCTCAAAATATATGTTTTGGTTTTTCGATATCACCAAATAATTCCACTCATCACTAGGTAGAAATCTAATGTCAGTGCCTGCCAAACATTTCAGGTAACATATGTCTAGAAATGGCACTTTCAATGACAAAAAAGCAGGAGCAGCACAACACAGGTGTTCACTACTCGGCAGCCATGTTAATCCTCAGCTTGTTCATCGTTTGTTCAGATTCTTAAGTGGCAATAGTTCTTCACTATCAACGCTTTGCTATGCTCAGATTATTGAGATTTTTTTCATTTTTAGAATTAAAAGACCCGCCGTGCTTGACTTCTTCGTTAGTTTTACGGAACATTGATCTAACTGTCAGCAAGGTAAGATTTTTACGACTGGAGATGTAACACAGATGATTTCAGTTCAATTATTTTAATTTGTAGACTTTGTTATTCCAATTTTTACACATTCAACAGCATCAGCGGTGATTAATTGTCAACTGATTGGGTAGCTGATATGCTATAATTGATCACGTGACTTCTCGATATTGTTAACGTAGAATAAGGCTCTAACTGTGCAAACGTTCCTCTTTAGTTCGACGCTTGGTAGAAGGCAGTGTTTTATGGCATATTAGATTAATAATTTGTCTTTTCAGAAAAACGTTCCAAAACCTTCAGTATATCAATCATTGATGTTAAACATTATAATTATGCAAACTGATGTTTTGTTTTTGTTTTTTGTTTTGTTTAAATAACATGTATATATATTATACACTAACTAATTAAGCACGTAGGCAAAATATGTTTCAAAATATCTTAACAGTGACTTTATATGTTTTTAACATAGTAAATCAGGGTACTTATGTTTTATGACAATTTTTTGTGCAATACAGATATATCATCATAGGTCAGTAATAATACAGCAACTACGTTAAATCAGTCAAGCACTTTTGTGTGTCCTTGTTAAGATTATATATAATTATACAAGAACGTTAGGAAGAAATCAAAGAATATCGCCCTATTATAGTGTAGATATAGGTGATATATCATGTTCTACTCTAAAAGATCGCCAATTTATCTAATGCTTATTTTTAAAATATGAAATTACGGCAACTACATGCTTTGGTAGCAGTGTACAGTAGAAATGCCCAATTCTGAAAAACATGGCACATGTTTTAGAAATGTAAACATTGCCAGTTAACCCTACATATTACCTCTAATAAAGAATGTATATTTAATACAGCTCTGAAGGATAAGTAAACTTATATTTTCTGTGATTTTTAGAGCTGTGAATACCACGGTAACAGCTTAAACATGCTCAAACATTGCAAAATATTATGATATTTGACCCAAAATGACACAATTCTCTGCACAATTTTTTTTCTGAAACCTATTTGAAATTAAATATCTCTATCCCAAAGACAGAATTAATCTTGTTTTGACATTTGTTGTAAATTAACTTTTTCTGCTATCTTACCTTTTCTGTGGGCTTTCATTTTTCGCTGTAAACACACTTTCGGAAAATCCGGAAATTTATAAAATCCGGAACCAAATTATTAATTTTTGTTTTAACAAATGTGAAGCCTGTATGTACTACTTCATACTGAATATACCAATTATAGTGTACATTTATTTTTTTCCATTTTGTATGCATATCATGATATAGTGTGCTACCTTTGAAATCGGGCATGTGATGACGAAATATCACCCCGAAAGGTTGTTTACATAATCGATTAGAAGTTAACAAGTAGTCATTGTGTGTCAACTGTTGCTTTTTTTCTTGCTTGAGGAAGTCGATGATCAGTTTAACCTACGTCTAGAATACGTTTACACCGTGTCCAGCATAAAATCACAATATGACAACCAGGTTGTTTTTAACTAGCAAGAAAGATAAACGTTATGATTAAAATTTCACAGTTAAACAGCAGCGTTGTATACAATGATTAATTAATTAGCATATGAAAATAATGTCTTGAGTTTACAGGCAGCCGGTAAAGCGGAATCTCTATATGGATAAAAAAAAAATGTATCGGAAAGACATTAGATTAAAGATACGGAAACTTTCATTTTATTTCCGCTTTATTTTACCATAACTGCACTAAATTGCATGCGACGGCTCACTCGTATTTTGTGCAATTAGGTTGCCACCAACTATGTCAAGGAGAACACGCCTTAAAATTACCATGACTGTTCAAGGGGCGATAAAACCTGCAAACCAATAGACTTTTGTGTAAACTTTAAAATATTTTACCATACGAATGAGGATCATCTTGTTACTTAGAAAGCTGTTTTAAATGGTGCTTAAACTACTAAATAGTTTGTATATGTTATTGACATCGCACTTGGAGGCATAAATGTACACCTATTGAATACTTCTTGCAGCTAGCAAATGCTATTTTATACACAAATAAAAAAAACTGAAAGTCCACTATTTTTTAATTCTATCATCTCTACCTAATAGTAATTTTTCTTTTCGACAGGGTAAACATATTGGTATATGTGGTGCTGTCGGTTGTGGAAAATCATCATTGTTACAAGCACTGATTGGAAGGGTATGTTACAACTACTTTTGTACACGGTAAAGTTTAGTAAAACAGCATGTGACTGCTACATATAACATATACGAACACGTACAAGATTTTAAAAACATCGGACTAATTTTGTTGCAAATAGTTTAAGTGAGGACCAACTTTTTATTCGCATGCATATCACATATTAATACATTTTAAAAAAAAACTTACGATTTTAAATATTTCGATTACCGATAATGTAAAGTTTGTTATGTTGAGAGAAAAAAAATTGAAATTATGGTAGTTTTATAATATCCAAGAAAATATGCTTAAATTTTCCGTAAAATCTTTAGGTGACACCATTTGAATTCCCTTTGTTATCAAATTTAGATGCCGCTGCTTTCTGGCCATCTTGCTGTTGCTGGTTCTGTGGCATATGCAGCACAACAGGCGTGGATTTTTAATGGGACGTTGAGGGAAAATATTCTATTCGGATGTCCGTACCAATCAGATTGGTAGGAAATATCATACCTCCGTTATTCATTATGTTTAGAAAAAAAATACAACTTTTTGATGACATTATGACTTTAGAGAGTTCAACCAAACGTGAATGTTTTGAGAATCGAGTTTACTTATTTTATGTGTTAGATTCAGACATTTCGTTTTGTGATTGATACTTTTCTGGAAAGTTACGAGGTTAATGATAATGTCCATTTCATCGCATTTTTTTAAAACACATATAGAGTTTACATAGATGAAGTGTTAAATTCAAACATTTTAGAATTTAGGTGAATACTCTTCTGGGAAGTGGCGATGTTAATTACAATGTCCATTTTATTGTTATTTTCTAAGAACACATATACAGCAACGATGATAAGAGATAAAAAGACGGAAAAATAATTCCTCATATTATATATGGGGTCCTGAGATGGTGTTCCTGTTGGGGGGGTAATGATGATCCATCATCTAATCTCATCCATTGTGATTGATTACTCTTGAATATTAACCGAATCGCTAATGGCCTTAGGAGAGCAGGTGACAAAACACTCTGAAATATACCAATTAACTATCCATCTTTACACAGGTACACCAGGGTACTTCATGCCTGTAGTCTGGACCCAGATCTCCGAATATTGGCCAATGGGGATATGACTGAGGTAACAGCTCATTCAACCCAATTTATACTACATATTGTATATATGTCATTGAAACTTCATATTTGTCTCTTTGAAATGCACTTTTCATACCTCTTTATATTGCGACATGGCAGAATTCAGTGGGGTAAAGAATGAAAATGAAAGGTTTTGATGTATTTGAAGATTGTAACATAGACGCATATATAATCTATTTTTGTTTTTTGTTTTTGTTTTGTTGTTGTTTGATCGGCTATTAAAAATTAATATATTACTCTATAATTAGTTTGAAAATTACAAATGCCAGAACATATTATTACGAAAAAAACGATATAATCAAAAAGTATGCATTCGGCAAACAACATGTCTAAAATATTAGTATCGGTATGGTTCTGTATTAGTCGGACATTTTTTTATTGATATTTTAAATATTTTTTTTTTTTTGCAAAAGAAAAATAACGGTGTTTTTCAGATTGGCGATAGAGGAACAAACTTAAGTGGTGGTCAAAAACAACGCGTGAGCCTCGCGCGTGCTGTCTACAGTAAAAGAGACATTTATCTCCTTGATGACCCACTGTCCGCTGTCGACGTCCAAGTCGGGAAACATTTGTTTAACAAATGTATTGATACACTTTTGAAGGATAAAACTGTTGTTTTGGTGACTCATCAACTGCAGGTTAGTCAAACGTCTATATTTGCATATCTGAAAGAAGGACCAGGATTATATCAAACAATAATATAAGACTAAAATGGAAAAAAATATGTGAAATTTAAAGTAAGAAACACAAGAATATGATAAAAAAAACCACAAAACGATTACTATTTAATGCTCTTTCAGTAAATACATTTTATCTATTCAGAATCGAATTCGGACTGATGACTATACATCTATGTGGAAACATAAACCTATAATAAATACATATAATTGTGTACTCAAGGTTTTGGCCGGCAAATATTTTTATACTTGTGCAATATTAAGTACAACGTGTAGGGCTGCGGTGGCCGTTTGGTTTGTTTTTGTTTAACGTCCTATTAACAGCCAGGGTCATTTAAGGAAGCGCCAGGTTTTGGAGGTGGAGGAAAGCCGGAGTACCCGGAGAAAAACCACCGGCCCCACGTAGGTTTCGAACTCGCAACCCAGAGGTGGAGGGCTAGTGATAAAGTGTCGGTACACCTTAACCACTCGGCAATCGCGGCCCTTCTGCGGTGGCCGAGTGGTTAAGGTGTACCAACACTTTATCGCTAGCCCTCAACCTCTGGGTTGTTAAACCCACATGGGGCAGTTGCCTGGTACTGACCGTAGGTCGGTGGTTTTTCTCCGGGTATTCTGGCCTTCTCTATTCGACACGTCCTAAAATAACCCTGGCTCTTAATAGGACGCTAAAAATATAAACCAAACAAATAAACCATGAGTACAGCGTCTTTCTACCGGTTGATATGCCTTGTGGCCCCGCTGTCCCTGGTTCTCACGTAGAAACATAATAAATTATAGTATTTGACCAAGATTTTTTTTGTCATTGTCACCAATGAAGCAGAAAAGGATTACCGCTCTGCAACACGTGGTCCATTCACTAATTGTTAAGGATCACAATATAAATCGCTTTTCATACCCCCGCAACGAAGTTAGGGGGTTATACTGGAATCAGGTTGTCTGTCCGTCCGTCCGTCCGTCTGTAGACGCATTTTGTCCGGACAACTCCTCATAAACCGATGGGCCGATTTCAATGAAACTTCACACACATATTAATGATCATGTGTAGATGTGCATGCTACTTTCTTTTTCTCAAAATTATGGTTGCTATGACAACTGGTCACTATAAAAAAAAATTCTGATAAGAACCATAACTTTAAGTTTGTCCGGACAACTCCTCATAAACCGAAGGGCCGATTTCAATGAAACTTCACACAAATATAGAGGACCATGTGTAGATGTGCATGCCACTTTCTTTTTCTCAAAATTATGATTGCTATGGCAACTGGTCACTATAAACAGGTTTTCTGATAAGAACCATAACTTTAAGTTTGTCCAGACAACTCCTCCTAAACCGAAGGGCCGATTTCAATGAAACTTCACACAAATATAGAGGACCATGTGCAGATGTGCATCTCACTTCTTTTTCTCAAAATTATAGTTGCTATGGCAACTGGTCACTATATTACTGGGTTATCTTAGTTAGCCTCTAATTAACAGTTCCAATTCACCATTGACTCGTGTAGATTGCGGGGGTATTAGTCAGCCATCCTGGCGACAGTTCTAGTTAAATGATAGGATGTCTTCGATTTTAGTAAGAATAGAATAAATATTTCATAACATGTATGTATGCCCTGTTTGTGATTTTATTTGTGCAGTATTTAGAACGTTGCGATGAAATATATGTCTTGGATGAGGGTGAAATAGCCGAACATGGAAGCCATGAATCGCTGATGGCCAAGAATGGCCATTACACAAAATTGATGGAACAGTTCAATTCTAACATGGACCGTATTAATAGTTCAGGTAATGATATCCATAGGCTCTGTGTGCATCAGTACCAGTGTCATTAGAACAGAGGTTTTACAAATAGTAGCAACATCTTGATTAGTAATATATTTGATACTTGTAACATTTGTTAGTGGTATATTTTAGATTTATTGCATTAATTGGTGGTATATTTTATAGTAGTAACATGTATTGGTGGTATATTTTATATTGATAACTTTTATTTGTGGTATATTTTATATTGATAACCTTTATTTGTGGTATATTGTATAACAAGTACGCTTATTTTGGTATATTTTATAGTAGTAACATTTATTGGTGGTATATTTTATATTTATTACATTTATTGGGGGTATATTTTATATTTAAAGCATGTATTAGTGGTATATTTTATATTTATTACATTTATTGGGGGTATATTTTATATTTATAGCATGTATTAGTGGTATATTTTATATTTATTACATTTATTGGGGGTATATTTTATATTTATAGCATGTATTAGTGGTATATTTTATATTTATTACATTTATTGGGGGTATATTTTATATTTATAGCCTGTATTAGTGGTATATTTTATATTTATTACATTTATTGGTTGTATGTTTTATAGTAGTAATATTTATTGGTGGTATATTTGATAATTAGTAGTGTCATTAAAACAGCGGTCGAAGAAGCCGCAGATTCTTTATTAGTGGAATATTTGATAGTTGTAGCATACAAAAGTAGTGAAAGCTATACAACCGAATAATTTCGTGGAACTACCTTGGTTCTGCATTTTGAGAGTGTCATATTACAGTTTTCCATATAACGAGAACTATCCTTGGTAGAAAGAAGAAATTGTGCTTTTATCGTCTTTAAATGCCTTTTAGTCGTGTTCAATGGTCCTAAATATAACATTTATAATACATTTCCCTTGATTTATCGATATTTAGTTAAACTCATTCTTTTCGATCATACTTTGGTGACCTGTTGATGATTTTCATATACATTAAGTAAAAGTGCATGATAAATTGGTAATTGATATACATACATTACTACATAAAGTATGCCAAATATAAAACATATACAATCAATAATCTGTTATCTAGTAATATAAATATATATAGCATTAAATCGCATTACAGATGAGGAAAAATCAGAAGATGACGATGCAGATTTTCACAAAAGCAACGATGTCCCGACAAAACAGCAGTTTAACGGTTCTACTGTAACGGTTAACAACTATGAGAAAGGTTAGTGGAGAGAAACCCTGGTTAACTAGCCTCTGATTTCGATAATGGATTTTTATTGTGTCAATATTTTTTTAATACAGTTATATTCATGACCTTTTGACAGGTTGTTTTCTCCTATATTAAATGTAACATTGCTGTTTCCGCTCACATTCACCTTGATACTAAACATTTGTTTTATCTGTGGGGTTTCTTTTCAATTTTTTCAATGTCATTGTTTATAACGTTGTTCATTTCACACTGTACTAAATTGGAATTGTTTTCGATTTCGATAACTTTGCAATCAAATTCCATTTGCTGCAATGAATGGTTACGATTTCCATATTTTAACAAAAAGGCGTATGAAAGGAACATACTTTTTTAAAATAACAATTCAAAGAAACATGTATAATTTTCACCTTTTTCCACAAAATGTTTTTTGATGTCTCTAAATAGGCAAAATCGTTACAATATGAATTTGTATAACTTCGACGTTTCTTATTAAGTACAGACGCCAAGTATATTTCATATGTACTATAATTAATAGCACAATGTTTACTTTACAGGAATTCTGACGGAGAGGGAGAAATCACAAACCGGCTCGATCAGCACTGACTCATACGGCAGCTACATTAGACGGGCAGGGGGCAAAATAGTAACAGTTTTTGTATTATTGCTGTACGTCTTGGCGATTTCGTCGACCGCGTTCAGTGAATGGTGGCTTGGGATTTGGATTCAACAGAGAGTATGTGGCATACGAATAAGATTATTTGATAATGCAGCTATTAAACTACTTAAAGTATTACAAACAGCATTAAACACACGTTTATCAACCATGATATAGATTTAAATCTTGAAAATAGACAATGCCGCGAAACCTAATATCGAAAATTAAGTAACGGTAATTTAAAGGGAAAAGACATTATATTGTATATTTTTGAGAGCCTTAACTCTTGTTTGAAAATATGAAATACACATGTATATCAAGCTCTGATAAGATGTTCGTCACGTGGAATGTATACTATGAAATGACGGTTGATAAATAATTATACTTACGAACTTACATCCATCGTTACGTACTTACATAGCAACTTAATTCATTTTTATGTGACTTAGGGTAGTTGTTTATTGAAATAAATGTCTCGAAAAAAATGAAATCCTTATAAAAGCCTTTTATAGGAAATAAATTCGCGGGTTGAATTTTCTTTGCCTCCTGCTATTGCTATTAGTGTTGTTGTTTTCATATTTGTTTTATCAATATTCGCAGACTGTCGAGGAGCCGGAATCAATTTCTATCGACTTCAATTTATCTAGCTCAAATTTCGCAATTAGCGCAGATGTGACAACATCCGCCGTAAATACACTGAACACGACCTCTTTTCGGAGCATGGATGAGACAGAGGAGCAAACAGACTGGTATTTAATGGTTTATATCTATACCACAATAGGCATAACTGGACTAGGTGTACTGAAAGGAATAGTCGCAGGGGTGGTAAGTATGATTGTATATATTTCAAACGGTATAAAATCCACCAGAGTCCATACCGAATATATTCACCGCCTTTTAACATCATAAACGAATGCTGCTGAGAAATAGAATACATATTTGTCGAAAAAGACAACAATGATGTACAATATATTGTATACTGGAAAAGAAGTGAGAAAGGCTACCACTTTCCTCGTTGTCAGTAAAATGTGACCGGGTGGGGTGTGCAATTATTTATTCAAAAGGTAAAAAGCAACTAGCTTCTGCCAATTTCAGGACGTTTGCTCTGCCTTGAAATACTTCAATCGAAATTCGTTAGTATTGTTGGAGAAAAAGTTTGACGGATTACCTTCTATATTTTGTCCGTAAACAAGTCATAAAATATATTATATTATTGAACATGTATAATTCAATAGTGCATTAACACTGAGGTAAAGGTCCTCTGTTTAAGAAATACTTTTTGTTTGCGGTAGGTGATGACCACTGCATCAGTTAACTTACATAACAGGGCAGTCGAGAGGGTATTGGGAGCTCCTATGCAGTACTTTGACGCCAATCCGCCTGGTAGAATCCTTAATCGGTTCTCGAGAGACGTAGAAGAGGGTCAGTGACATTTGATTTTTTTTTTTTTTTGCATTGAAGAAGCAGAAGACGCTCTCACTGATGGAGCATCTGGTGCTCATCTGTTCATATTTGTGTGTTGACATAATTTCCATTGATATCTTACATTTAATGTATAGTTATAACGTCAATGAGGTATAAAACACTAACCCTTTCTGAGCAGATGAAAAGAATTTTTTTCAATACATGATATTAACCAATCTAACTAAAATCTAGATGGTCATTCTCACTACGTTACATGAACATCTAACAACATCTCATAAGGGGTCACGTAGGGATGACCTTTTGGATTAGCCAATCAAATGACTACTTCCAGAATCTTGGAAGTGAATTTGATATGTCCGAATTAGCATGACTAGAGTGCATAGCTTGCATAATCTGTCAATTTGTTTCAAGTCATTTCGTCACATAAAGCATATATATATATAAACATGCTGTGCCGAAATGGTTTGCTTCGAGGACATCGACAAATTTACAATTCGCCCTGAAAGTAAAATTCACACATCTCAAAGGTTATGAGAAAGTGACCCCGTATGGGATGTTGTTAGATGTTCATGTAATGTAGTGAGAGTGACCATCTAGATTTTAATTGGATTGGGATATTAACCTGCCTATACAAGAGACATCTGAAAAAGCATGTATTCTTTTCTTTTCTGTTTCAGTCGATGTATTCATCCCAAATATGACGGATAATCTGCTCCAAGCGATGATCATGATAACTGCATCCATTATCAGTACGGCAATAAATTTCCCTGTCTACCTCGTCGCGGTCGTCGCAGTTATAGTTTACGTTTATATAATCAAAACCATAGCAACAGTGCCATTACGAAACTTCAAACGTTTGGAAAATGTCGTGCGGTCGCCGCTTATCAGTCATGTGACCACATCCTGCAGTGGACTAAATACGATTGTTTCTTATTCCCAGGAAAACAACTTTATGACTGGGTGAGTTTGTTAAACGTTAGCCTTGTACAGTAGATATTATATTCCAAGTTGATGCCATTTTTATTCAATTTTTGACATTTTGTAAAACTTCTCAGTCTTCAGACACTTTTACAACTGATAGTTACTTTTTTATCGGTTGACAAATCTGGAATGACTTTCCTAAATGTACGCTGACAGATGATGGATAAAATGATATCAGGGGTCATAGCTAGAGAGTACAATAACAAATACCAATGTTAAACCGTGTTCAAAAGGAATGTGTAGTATTGAGTACACTACAGACAAACGATTGATTATTTCCTTTTAATGTGATTTATAAATATCATTTTTTCAATCTGATAAATGCAATTTGTGTTATTTCTAGAGCACTTTTCGTATCGGTAAATAGCCATAGGAGAAAGGGCAGTACTTAATAAACTACCGCGCAGTGTGGATTGATGCACGGCCCCACTTTCCTTTTGATGGAAAGGAAACTCAATGCAAAGCGTCTAATGATAATCAAGCAAAATCTACCTCAAAGGGTCGATGTTAATAAAGAAAATATGCTGTAACACTTTTAAAAAAACCTCAGACAAGAGACTTTGACTGAATTTCTGGGGCTCAAAGATCCATTCATCATAGTATCGTTCTGTTGTTGAGCGCCTTGTCAAAGTCTAGATATCGTTCAATCAAATCTGTGATGGACGGTGAATCGGACTGACAAAGAACTACTCTTTTTGTTTTCAATTTCCCCCATAGTGAAAAAAATCGTTTCTAATGATTTGAATGAAGTTCAATTTAATACCAATAATCAAAACAACATTGATAAGAAAAATGTCGTAGATTTTTTTTATAAACGAAATGGTTAAGTAGCCAAGACAACTTTCTAACCGCCTGTTTCAGATATAAACGAGAGAATGAAGAAACCATCGTAAATATGACATAACTCTCTATTTCAGATATAAACGAGATGGTGGAGTAATCATGACAACTTTGATATTCTTACCCTCTTTCTTCAGATATAAACCAGATGGTGAATTGACAATGACAAATTTGACATTCTAACCCTCTATTTCCGATATAAACGATAGAGTGGAGTTACTATGACAAATATGACATTCTAACTGTCTATTTCAGATATAAACCAGATGGTGAATTGACCATGACATTGAAATTCTAACCGTCTATTCAAGACATAAATTAAAGGAGATGTTGAATTGACCATGGCAATTTTGACATCCTAACCCTCTATTTCAGATATAAACGGACAAATAAAGTAACTATGACAATTATGGCATGCTAACCTTTTTTTTTTCAGATATAAACTAGATAGTGAAATAACAAGCCATATCTGACAAGTAAGACGTTCTGACTATCTTTTACAGATGCAAACATTATTCGAACACTACTTCGATGGCGCTGTTACTGTATGAAGCCTGTATCCGGTGGATGGGCCTGAGAGTGGACTTCGGGGGCTCTGTCCTAACGATTGTAACCAGTATAGTCGTGTTGGCCACGAAAGGTTCTCTTCCTCCAACGTTGGCGGCTCTGTCCTTGACCATGTCCGTCAATGTAGGTGTACATACATTTTAATAACATCGCATAATGATGTCTTATAACTTATTAACTAATTTATCATCAAGCTATCGAGTTAAGATTTTTGAGCAGTTTGGTTTATTCTCTGAGTGATGCTACGTCATAGTTATAAAATTGTTAGAAGGGGTGATTTTGTTAAAACTGGAAAAACGACCCAGTTTTCATCAACTTTAACTCCAGATTTTGACCATTTTTATCGGCACTTTACGTCCTTAATCATTACTGGCTGGCGAGTCCTTGAAGGTCGGGATCAGCTCTATGTTTCAATTTATTCCATAGTATCAACTCTTAAGGCAATAAATATCGCTCCCGAGTCCAAGAAGTGTGGAAAATCTGTATGGTGCAGTTGAAATAATCTATTTCTGCCTTTCCTCTATCAAATTCTCAATATTTATTGAAAGGTAAAATTATGTTCTTTTTATAATAATTTCAGGTGACGTCACTTGCCCAGTTCTGCACCCGTATGTTAAACGAAGTAGAGGCCAGGTTTACTTCCGTTGAGCGGATACACGAGTATGAGGTTTGCAGGAATATTGTTCATTCTGACCTCATTGATTTAATTCGATCATATTATCATAATCAATAAATTTGAATGATAGACATATGACATGCGTATATGAAACAATCACGAACCAGAATTTTCATTTTTTGCCAAGCCACAAATTTTTTTGGGTATTAATTGTAAATGTGTTAACAATGTTTTCTACCAGTGGAGCTTTAGTCTACGATATGATTTTAATGACGTGCATATAGATACGCATTTAAACTTTATATGTTATTACAAATTTACATTTTTTTCGTTTTCAATACTGTCATTATAATTTGTGTTAAAGGTTTTGTCTATACGCATTACTCACAGTAAAAATCAATTATTGCTTTAGAATCTCGAAGTAGAGAAGGAAACAGGAAATCTTCACGTGGACAAAAAATGGCCAAGTCAAGGGAGGATAGTATTTTCAAATGTAGTGATGAGATATCGATTCGACATGGATCCAGTACTCCAGAACATCAATTTCGATATATTACCGAAACAAAAAGTCGGCATTGTGGGTCGTACTGGAGCAGGTTAGGATATTTCAAATTCTACTTCCCTTGGTCTTTTCAGGATAAGAATGGTTTGTCTTGTACAATCCTTAGAAATTGCAGCTGTAGACATGAAACTAGGCACAGACTTTTGGTTGTTTTCCTTTCTGCCTTTTTGTATCAACACCCTTGCTGAGTCCTAGAAGAACTAGGCAGCTATGTGTTTTCGGCTTAACTGCATCTAATTTACAATTTGTATTAAAAGTTGATAATGTCTGATATGTCTTTTGTACATTTAACAATCATTCAGATACATTTTTCTCTTCCAATATTCAACATATTGATTTATTATGAGAAAATATTGAGAGTCTTTATTTATTTTTATTTCTTTATTGATCATTACTATTTAAAAGCGTGTATACATATATATTTTTTGTCAATAGGGAAATCATCATTGGCTGCCGCGTTATTCAGATTAACTGATATATCGGAAGGTCACGTGTCCATTGATGACGTAGACATTGGAAGCATATCTCGGAAACTCCTACGTTCGAGATTGTCGTCTATTCCACAAGACCCTGTATTATTTGCTGGTACACTTAGGTAATTGTATAGAACAAAAATGTTTCATTTCCGATATAATTGACATCAACATCAGTCTGAAATAAATTATACCTTATAAAAGAATGAGTTTTACATAAAGATAAAGCCTATGTGGAATGTAACCTCGATACTGGGGCAAGACGGAGATATATAGTAAATTCGCAATATATTGATGAATCTGGGGCAATAAGTATATATTTCAGCAAATATATAAGTATACAGTATATTGTTGTTTTCGAAAATTTCATGAAAATGACAAAAATAATACCGTTAAGTTTTTTGTTTTTTTTACAAATTTTACATTATTTCAAATCATTATCCTACAACACCAACATTACAAGACCTTTACCTTTTTTCTTAACAATAATAATTTTGTAGTAGTAATCTACAGTATTTTATATTAATAGGTATAATCTGGACCCCTTTGATGAGTATACGGATGCACAGATATGGGATGCACTTCAACAAGTCCATATGAAAGAAAAAGTATGTTCCAGTTAAAATAAGTAATATCGACAACATGAAAACTGTCTAATTGTCTTAACGTAGTTACTTTCACCAAATTTAATAAGATTATAGCCATTTTAATAGCGCTACCAAAATGCCTGCCATAGAAACAACAAAAACGTTAAGAGGTTGCTGGAAGCAGGAAATCGCCTAAATAAGTATACCATTTAAAAAAGATTTCTAACAGTATGTAATTTATACGTAAATATTCCTTGAAAGAGTCCTTCGTTGATTACAGCAACGAATCTATCTAAATATTCCAAACGATTCAGTAATATTTTTACTGATAAAAATAATCTCTATTTTAAATTCGCTGTTAACACAAGATATGTATTTGCATTGCTTCATTACTACTTTTTATATTTCAATATTTTATTTAGATGAAAATTCTTGACCAGACGCTTGACCTAATTATTCAAGAAAATGGAGAAAATTTCTCCGTTGGGGAAAGGCAATTGATATGTTTGGCCCGTGCTATCCTTCGTCAAAACAAGGTAGGAAGACATCCGAAGAATCAAAAGCTGAATAATTAATATGGATATTGACTTCACTTAATCATATGAATTATGTTATAAGAAGTTTTCATTAATCATAATCACTAAGAGCAAGTGATTTAACAGTTATTGATGAAAAGGCACTAAATTGGATTTAAAATGGGCAAAACGTACCACATGGTCAACGCTCTAAGACTGATACGGCAGTAGAAAATGTGACATGTGAGAATTATATTAATATATTAATAATTAATGATATGATTATATAATGATAATTAATAATAATACATATAATAAAGTATCATTATAAGCCGTTGAGACGTAAATAAAGGCTTCATGATTAAAATGAATTATCATGCCGTTATCGATATTCCCTGTTGAATCGGCATGTTCATTCATTCTTAGCCTCATATAAAATAACGTCAACTTCTCCCTGATATCAAACAAGAGATTATCGACATACACACAATTAAGTTATTTCCAACGCAAAGCCAAAGTAACGAAGAAACATACCGACACAAATATTTCACAATACAAAACAAAATCAACTTGATATAAGTTACTTCCCTTGCATCATATGGCTTGGTTAGCCTGTTGTCGGTGCTTTTCTAATACCAATAAGATAATTTTAAATGTACAAATATATGCACTTAAACCTCTGATATGGATATGGATGCTCCGTCAAGGATCCACTAAGATGATAAATGCAAATATTATTATAGCTAAGCACTCTTCTGATTTCTGGATAAAAAGGAAATGGTACATTCTGACATGACAACCTGCAAGTACATGTAATAACATTTTGCTACCGGCATAATCCTGTCGCTATTATTAAGTTTTATCAAGTTTGTTTGTTTAAGATATCAAATTATCTCGTTTTTCAGGTCATTTCGGAGGGCACTATGCATCGAGCCTTCTGATCAGACCCTCTTTATGCTTTAATTCAAGATTTATACTAAGATTACAGCAATGAAATCCGAAAGAAGCAACTGAAACATTTAGTTTATCTTTCAATACAAACTATTTTTTGTAAATAGGTGTGATAGACTATTTTCTATTAGGCGTTCCAATTCGCATACTTCGGCTGTATATGTTATTATGATACACTTCAGATTCTAGTCCTGGACGAAGCCACGGCGTCCATAGATACTTCCACAGACGCAATGATACAGGAGACGATTCGGGACAGCTTCTCCGACTGCACCGTCCTGACGATCGCCCATAGACTCAACACCGTCTTACACTGTGACGTCATACTCGTTATGGAGGCTGGGAAGGTGATAGAAATGGGCAATCCTCAGGCGCTGCTACAAAATCCATCTTCTCATTTTAACAGTATGATCCGCGCTCAAACCTTGGCAACAGACGAATGAAAAATTAAGGTTTCTTCAACTATAAATATGTTTCAATGTATTATCTGTTATGCAGTTTTGATTGAATATATTTCGTCTGAATTATTCGTCTGTCACGTTGGCGCTAGTAAAGTCCATACTGGATTTTCGACACCGTTTCTTGGTTTACATCACACATTGTATACGTATTCTTACTATGATTTTGCATCAAACCACGAGATGGACGTTTATGTGAACAATACGGATTGCCTTATATTGAAACGAAATATACATCAAATTCAGTTTCAATGTATATATCAAGGGAACTCCTTTCACATGTCCGAAATTTCAGTAAACTTAATGAAAAATATCGTTGTGAGTTTGTTTTGTTGGTGTGCTGATTATTCAATCCGACTCTCTTGTTACCTCTGAGAAAAGTTTAATAGATGACGATGACGTATTTTCGGTTCCAGTATATTTCTGCTCCTATCATTACGTACAGTAATATCTACTCGCACGGGCAGGTAGCCCCCATAGAACCAAGCTGCCAGCAACATAAATTGATTCAATGTATCAATAATCTAAAAACCTGTTTAAGAGAAATCCCATTACGGCAACAAACTTTTCCAAAAAAAATTATTAACGGCTCTTTCGACATTTAATTGCCATATATTTGATAATTGATCAGATGCCTTGATCGATAATATTTTTTATGTAGTGAAAGCCACGTTAATAAACACTGTATATATGTTCCCGATATCAAATTATCATTTAACGTAGTAAATGATCCTTATCGTTTTTATTTATGTATTATATACATATATTATCATTTGTTGTGGTTAATAGGGTTTGACAAATGTGAACAACGGCACGTGGAGGTAATTTTACATATCAGTTGATAATTAAGACATTATAGATTCTGGTATATCACAACCAGTATAGTATTTTAGAAGCATCACGTTTTTGATGGCTACACTTTGTCGACCTCATCAGGCAAGTGACCATTGAAGCGTAAACACATGGGTCGTCAAGTGCACGAGATTGTAATCAAATAGACAGGTAGTTGCGTCTAAGCTATGATATCAAGTACTCAGATGGTCGATCCGGCTATTCTGTTGATGTCGATTCGACTGCACTTTTTTTTTTTTTTTTTATAAATGATCACTGATGTCCTAACATCCCATACTGGTTACAATATATTTAGGTCTTTTCACATTGATACACGCCAACTAGAAGAAAGCGCCTCGTGATGATAATCTAGAGGATGATGTGTTCATAAAATGTTTACTCGAACCCAAAGTCTATTAAGCTAGGACGAAATACATGTATGAACCAGGAAATATCGTCACGGGAAATCTGTAATATTTTAGAGGTTCTAACCTTTCACGTGGTTTTTTGCTTGACTGCTATCTTGAATGTGGTATGTCACGTGTCATAGTTCTATACCAATGCTTATATAAATGAACAGAGTAAAATCAATAAAATCATTAATTTATACATCATGTTGTGATTAAGGACTACAGTCCCCATAGATCTTGCTAATGTGAGTATCTAATGAAGGATGTCTGAAAAACACGATAACATAACATGAAGGCAAGTTATTTGCTTCAACCGCCAATTGACCCCTAACCCTGTCATTGACCCTGCGCACCTTAGCTTAGATTTCCCATTTGGCGCATTAGCGATCTGCTTAACAGGAATATGCACGACTAGAAGGCGACCACACCTATTCGCAATTTTAAATATGCTCCCATCAGAATACTATCTCAACAAGAAATTGATAGCGTGCTAAAGCCAGGAATCGAACTAACATCCTTGTCTTCTGAGCCCGCTAATCGTTTCGATGGATCTAAAATGAGAAACCCATGTACCTGTACTTCCGAAGCACAGATTGCTGGTATAACTACCCTCTTTTTCACCCGTATCAATCCCAACCTCTTAATAATTATAAAACAAGTAAAATGAATAATGTTACTTACTCTATTTACAACTTTGATTATGATACTTCTTTGTATGATCAATTTTTTCTTATATTATAATTGATTACCGTATGCTATGTGGGGCGATATCCATAGCGCGGTCATCTCATCCCTTCCAAAAATTCCAAAACGTGTACATCAATATGAAATAGGCACAAAGTGTTTTTTATGCATGTCACTCGATATATGATTGTAGGTTTTTTATTGACATTTTTGATGATACTGTTTCACTATTTCAGTGTAGGAAACATAATAAGTTAATCAGAACTATAACTGAACATTTTACTACAACTTATTCTTTGAAGATACAAAACAATATACAACATGCCTTATTTCTGTTTTATTTTACATAATACTGTTTGGTAACAATTACCTCATCATAAACACAACTAAACAGCAAAACGAAAAAACAACAAAAACAAAAATATACAAAAATCAGTATACTTATAAATTACATAAACAGCCAATGATCAACTGTTGAACCGAGAAAAAAGTATACATTTAAAGGAAGGAAGACATTGTATGAAAAGAAATATCTTTCGCTGATTTCAAATGACTAAATGCCCGTGCATTTTACCAATATGGGACCGTTATGATATTACTTAAATATTCTCTTGGAAAGAAATCAGATTTCCTATTTGATATTACTAAGGACAATTTTGCTTTCTGAATAAGTAAAAACATCTTTATTGATAAGTATATTTTTCTATAAAAACTATAACATAAATAAGCATAGTTGTTCATGTTAATGAACACCAGAACACGCAAATGATGACATTTTACTTAGCTGTTTCATACTTTCGAAATATATCGCCAAATTAAAGCACCGCAAAAATTACATAATTCAAGTTATTACAAAAAGCAAGTCAATCAGAATATCTAACCTGTAACATAAACAACACATACAAACAGTTTTAATCTTAACACAATATATATCGAAAACAAGATCCAACAGTTATTTTTATTTGTGTCCTTTTCGTAAGTTATGTGAGGTATTCGATTATTAGTTAATAGCGATTGTCGTTCTAACCGACTGATGTTGGATAGGTCAAATGAGGCTGAAATATTATCGTGACTGATACTGAAATTCGGTTGGAAATCATATCTGGAATCTTCGACATTTACTAAACACATTATTTCGCGCTGTAATCGCGGTTTCATTTGAATTCTCTGGTGTTCTCAATAATAAACAATATTAAATTATTTCAGTGAAATTTATGTGATAGCATAAAAGTGACGTCATTTCCGTGATATACATATACATTGTATTACCGTGGGGTGCTAGAGATGTCGAATCCGTATTACACTTACTAAACAATACTGCAACCGTACCTACTTTAGCACATACAAATCATCGCGGATTACTGAATTCAAGACCATCTTCACAATGATGAATAAGCACAATCAAAGTGTTTACCCTAAAAATCAATATAAAGAAAGTGTATTAAGTGCAATCGAAATTTAGCGGAATGCTTTCCGCGCGAAAACCGCTAAAATAAGACTACCGCTAAAATATGTATGTTTGCAGTATACAGTTTTAGGATAGCAAAACGTACTGAACATACTCGCTTAATCCTGACATGTTACATAGTTCAACGTTGTTTGATCCAACAATACAAAGTAGCATATCAAATATTTAAAAACTATTACATTTCCTGTAGGAGGCTGAAAATAGAAATTTAAAATGTTCACCATAGTCTAGAGGGAATCAAAGCCTTTGCGATTTTTTGCGAAATCAATAAAACTAATTAACTAAGCAAACATTTGGATTAACTGTCTGAAGTGTTCAATCCATAGTTTTTGTGTAGCACGATCAATTATTGAATCTACCGACCAACAAAGTGCGTGTATATTTAGACGACTTGATGTCAGCACTACAAGCACATTGAACAGTTAAATATACATTGTATGGAATATGTGGGTATTTTCCAAAGATGTATACATGCCAGCAATACACAGCAAAGAGAAACATGTCACAAACATTTACAAAACCATTAGGTACGATCGATATGTCAACTTAATCCGCAGGATTGCAAGCATATTGCCTGGTGTTCCACAAAGCTCTGAACAATTAAACTCTTTAACATCACACATAATATCGATCCTTCATTGATCAAAATTTTGCCTTAATCTTAAATATCAATTGTTCAACAACTACGTTTCACCCCGATTTAGCAGTCAAATTGAATACCTCGGTTTTCAGTGATTTCTATAATTTTAATTGGAACTTCATGGGTAAAGTCACAACTTGTGGCTACGTCATAATTCTGTCTTTCAATTTTGCTTAAATGCGGATCATATTCTATTTCATATCTTGGGTGGCTTTGTTGATAATGCAATCGTCTTTCGTCTAGACGACCGGGGTTCGATTCCCCAACCGGACGTTATAAAGTATCGGGCCATCTTTTCAACCACATCACTTTTATCCCCTACATTCCGGTTACTCAACATACTCAGATTTCGCAGAGATATCATAATGTTTTTGAAGTTGCTGTTAAAGAAAAAAAAGTAATAAAATAAATCACTTTCAGAAACTTAAAATAGAGTTTACAGAGGGAACCTTTTACCATGTATTGATCATGCAACGAGGATTCAATTTTAATAGAATATTTGAATAAAATAATATTTGTTCTTGTATGTTTACTTCCGGTTTCCTTGCGAAAAATCTTGCTGGACACAAAACAGCAATATTTAAACCGAAGCCAATACTCAACCAATGAAATCGCTTCTGGCTTTTATACCACGTATACGGTATTTATAGTGTCATACCACACACATCTGTAAATATCTTGCTGTTAAAAGAAATACATCTTGCAAACATAGTCAGCACAATTATCACCTTTCTTTGATCTTCTTTCTCCCCAAACGGGAAGAAAACTATCACACACACACAGTAATATATAACTCGCATCATGTATCCTGTCCTAATTAGAGGTAATCCGGGCAAGAGCACGTGCCACTGATGTGACCGGCTTTTTTCAGGAAGAACATGCCATGGAAATCCAGAGAAATTATCCTAATTCCTTTCAATGCAAAACATAGTGTATAGTTATTTTTCACATTACTTTTTACCGGTTTTACAAGCAAAAAGAAACACAAAGGATCCACTTTTCGCAAAAATGATGAAATGAACCATAATCTGTTCAATTGGTTCCCTTGTGGTGTCAGTAGCTAAATACAGCGTTGTGATTCATGTATCCTCGATAAAAAGCGAAAAATATCACCCATTTCAAACATCAACCCGTACGATACGTAATAATCACTCTGAATGACACCAGGTACAGTGCAATGATATTCCGTTTCAAAGTTTTCACTCTCCTGCTTCGCATTATCTTTTTTCTGATCTGGATATTTTGAAGTTGATAAATTCCTTGACGGTATCCTTTTTGAATTCATCCCAACGCATTGTGATATCAAGTCTATCAATGAGTTCCTGCTGTGTAGGAAAGGGTTTTGCCTGTAAGGAAATTAGAGGTAAATTAATTGAAAATGACAATTATGATATATATGTATATAAGAATGACAATTTATGAAATGTAATATTACCGTCGGGTGTCATTTCATAGTTATAAAACTAAATATTAAAGCTTGGTAGGAATGTTAAGCAGGACAGCTCTTCGACAATAATTACATAAATTGATACTGTAAAACCTATATCCGGTCGGGCATAAATTTCTTGTTTTCCATGTATCAATAATACCGGAACATCCAGTTCAAAAGAAAATATGATGCCAAATTTCAGCTATTTGACATGTTGTTATACTATGTTGTTTGTACAAAGTGCCAAAAGGAAAATGAAATCACAACGAAAATTTAGGGTTTAACGGTAATTCCAATATATCCATCTGTGAACTCACCTTTAAGCGGATGAGACTGAACATAGCGTCATCACAATGCTTGAGGAAGAACTTCTTGTTGATAGCAAGGACTTCGCAGTCACCACTCACCTACGGAAGGAAAATACATGTTAAAAACAAATTCTTTCATGAAATAAGAGACCATCCTCTTCTATGTAATAACATACATTTAGGTCTGAGTTGAGCCTCTCTGTCTTCTCTTTGCGTTTAACAACTCTTTGCCCCAAAAATGTAATAAAGAAAACATAACTTCTATATTTTTTTCCTTTATATATCCGACATTCCCCGTGTTTTTGCTTGCATGACGGTTGTCTTCAATAATACAGAGGACGCCTAACCCCCTGAAACCCCTGGTCTCGTTACCCTTTTTCTTTGAAGGGTATACTTCCCGTTGGTATTTTGCCCTTAGGTTTTTTATTTCCATTTAGGGTTTTATATTGGTAAGTTGGTGTATTTAGTCTTTTATATAACCGGCATTCCCCGTGTATTTGTTTGCATGACGGGTATCTTCAATTATGAAGAAGACGCCTAATCCCCTGAAACCCCTGGTCACGGTATCCTTTTACTTAAAGGGATACTTTCCGTTGGTATTTCGCCTTTTTTTTCGATTTAGGGTTTTATATTGGTATGTTGTTTATATGTATTTACATAAGATTGTTTCTGTATGTTGTAGATAAATTATCCCATTAATATGGCATCGTTACTGTAGGAACTTAAAACAATAAAACAACAGGAATTATTTGTTATTTTACATATGAATGACACTTCCTAAATCATTTATTTGAAATTTCTTATTTCGGAATAAATATCAATGCGTGTGTTTTACCATATTTTTTCTTATCTATATCTGTTGAAATAATTCTTGATTTTCAATATTGTATTTTTTATTACTTACCAGGCTCACCGACGGCCCCCTGTCATGCATGTCTAAACACGATCTCAGGCCCTGGGGATTATATAAATAATAATGTTTAAAGTTATTTCTTCCAAGAAAAAAAATAATTTGCAAAATATTTTAAATATGTAATATCATTTTATCATTGATGATTGTACAAGCTAAAACTGTAATAATGACAAATAGTTCAATTCAGAGTTATTTTACTTATTGGATAAACTTTGGCAATATGAATAACTGGGGCACTTAAAATAAGTATCTCAAAATCTCGAGTAACATTTTACCGGAATCAATTCCATGAACCGTCAATTTACTATGATGGGGAAAAATCAAAAGTTTTTCACTATGGCACTATCGCTATAATATGGTATGTAAATATATGTTTATAGCAAATTATGGTTAATACATACAAATGTCTGTCCCTGATGAAGAGTTTCCACTTGAACAAACGGGGGGAGTTCTGTAGTCCTCTCGTGGGCAGAATCTACCCGGGTCCGTCGAGGTTTTATGAAGGGTGCGTTTCCGAACTGCTTCCTTGCTAACCTATACCTATTTTCCTTGTTGCTGCCCTCGGACTTCGGTCGAATCACAAGTCCGTCTTTTCCCGTTTTCTGATAAAAGTTGGACTTTCCACTAATGTCTTTGATCTCCTCTAACACAACAGGAGTTTCACTATTGTCCATTCTAGAAGAACTTTCCCCATCATCTTTTATACTTCCTTCCTCTTCCTCTAGTACTTCGTCTATTTCTTTCCGGTTACTCTCAATGGGACCTTCGGAGTTTCCGGGTGTTTTGAGCGTTATCCGCGGCAGTTTCGTCGATGCATTGTCTGCAAGTTTTGTCTGCATGGCGTCATGTGATTTGGCGTTTAGAAAAGCGGCCATAGTCGGAAAGTTGTTTGCACGAGGTGTGGCGGGAAAGTTTTTGTAGGCAAGCTCCTTCATGCAATCTCTATGGCCATAGATAGGTGGGGCAGACATCAGGGTTCTCCGAGGACCAGGCGTGTACAAGGCTGGGTCATAGGAGGATTTCACTGTGAAAAAGTAAAATCAGTTACTTGATTAGTTTGTTTGTTTACTAAATTTGTTTACACGTCACAGGGGAGAAGTTCAAAGTTCAAAACTTCAAACTTAGCGGATTGACAATTGGGCACTTGAGAAAATGTAAATAAAAATCATATACATGTATGCATAAAATAGATCGAAAAAAAACTGAAAGTTGAAAAAATCTTTGAAAAACCACTAGTTTGCTGATATTCCTAGTAAATTCACAGAAAAAAAAAGTTTCAAAAATTGAACTATTGTCTATAAATCAATAGATAGATAGGATAGATTGTTCAATGATTTAAAAACATCACCTTTATTAATGTTGAAATAACCTGTGACTATTTTTAGATGTATATTGATATTTCGTATATGAACAATTACAGCTGATGTTTGTTCAATTACAATGATTTAGTACACTCACGATGGTCCTTCTGGGCGATAAAATTCAAAATCTTTGTTTTGCGGTGGTAAGGTGATTCCTCTTCCATTGCTGCCTGGATCTCCTTGCGTCGTTTCCGGACATTTATCACGCCAGGTTTGAGATGACTGAGAACCCGAGCCTCGCCCTGAAAATCAATTATGGATAAAGAGAATTTGATCATTTACGAGTAACTAAGTAGAAATTATTTCTCAATCATCACCTGGTTATTTACAAGTAACTTAGTAGGGTTATTTTTTCAATCATCATTTGGTTCTGTATGAACGTCAAAAATACCGTATCTAGCAATATTTACAACTTAATTAGCATAACGAAATCGGTTACGTTTTCAAAAGAATATATTCACGTGTCCTATATGTTGTTAATATCCCTGTATATGTATATTTGATAATGGAGTTAGTATAAATACGAGAACATATTTTCCACAATTTTCTACTCAACTAAGCAAAGTGAATGTAAACTTGTGACGGGCTAATTTTACTATATAAAGGATCCGGACACATCAGGGCCTCTTGTGTTTAAGATACATATATTTTAAAGTACATAAGCAAGTAGTCGAAACATTAAGTTGAATTTGTATGATCACATCTCAAAATTCTTCATAAACATTTACAATTGGAAGGAGATAATTCTGAATAACTATTCATACATATACACTGATAGAAACTCGGGGTTTTGTGGCGTTTAATAATCAAAACCCCTGCATGCTGCATCGTTTAAACAGCTAATCACACAAATGAAGATAAGAAAAAATTATATTATATTATATTAATTTTATCAATATTTTTTCTTATATATATTAACATATGAATAATTTGCGCATTAATGTTTCATTTTTTGTCGGATGATATTTCGTCTACTTGTTATATCATTTAAAATCTAAAATTAATTGTATACTAAAGAGGATCAAAGTACTAGCCCAAGTTTTACACTTTCTCGTTATCTTGTTTTCATTATTAATCTATCACATATTCATAAATCAAACAATATTTTATTGAAAAAAAAAATGTTTTTCTTACAATTTACATAAACATATATTAAAGTGCATTAGATGAATAAATAGTTATCATTGTAAGGCCAGATATATGCATGTTCGCTGTTGTTATTCAAACACCCGACAGTGTACATTTAACACTCTCCGTGCGACATCAACGTGACTGTATTTGTATTGTAAGATTTACATAGATATGCCTTTTAATGCGGCTCAAAGCAAACATATACTTACCGCTTTGATAACGAAAATCCACTCGATCTCGTTGCTATCTTTGACCATGAGGCGACCATACCTAGCAATGCAGATATGTTGATTTCATTTCTATGTTTGACAAGCTACATCAGATTTATTAGCCTCGTACAATAAAACCCCAATATATCTCATAATAGTATCTTCCTGTCATAAATGCATGTGTTCCCTGACAAATATAAAAGGATGGTCGCGTGGTGACCTTCACCTAGACGACCAGGGTTCGACTCACCAATCATATATGGAAAGGTATTTGGTCACCTGTCCGACCACATGGGCAATAATAACTTGATACAACTGGTTAAGCAAAAGTAATATAAATGTTATTTATTTTTCAGAGTGTGAAACATGTTCAATATGAATTTCATATCCACAAACAACTATATGTATCTCATATCATTAATATATTTTTTTATTAATTAATGTAAAACGTCTTAATTAACTCGTCACTAGGAAAGAGAACATTCGTATTGCGATCTTTCTACAAAGATAGGGGAGAAGACATAACTACCCCCGTATGATGTGTACCAAATACATTTCACTTGTCCTAAAAATCCTAATAAAATTCTAAATCTACTTATCACTAGGAAAGAGAACATTCGTGTTCAAATCATTACGATCCTTCTACAAAGTTAGGGGAGTAGGCATAACTGTCCCCGTATGATGTTAGGGGGATTTGGTTTGGTTTGGTTTATTTTGTCTAAATTCCTATTAACAGCTAGGGTCATTTAAGGTCGGCCTCCCGTACGTGCTGCCCCCGTTTGATGTCTACATAATATATTCAACTTGTTCAGCATGTAAATAGCTGTGTGTTTTGCATGTATAATGAAATTTAACGAAATAAAGGCCTCCAAAATCATAACGAGTTGAGATTAATATTTAAACAAGAAATATGTTTAAGTAGCCTTAAAGTAAATCTTTCATATCGCTAAAGTATGTATGATACATATAAATTCAATATATACTTCTTCGCCGAATACCAGTTTGGTTTTTTTGTTTCATTTGGGTTTCTAACAGAACAGAACGTATATGTATTGATACAATCAGTTATATTCATGTAAATAGTCAAACCGTAACTCAAAGCAAATCATGCAAATGGTTCAGATCGTGAAAATCCTATAAATGATTGAATCAGTTGCTGCTCTTAAAAAATCAGTTATGTCAGCAATCCTGATCATTCAACATTTGGCAATATACTACAGGAAGAACACTTTATTTCCACAAAGAATCGTGCCAGGTTCCCACAAGTCTCCAACTGACATTCATTTTATTGCGCCTTACATACAAACGTATAACAAAATTTAAGGCTGACATTTAATACTTTATCTAAATTCAGTTTTTAACAAAACTTGTTCTATTATCTTAAAATGTTCTTAATCCGTTCAGCACAAAAGGAACCATCACTGGCAGCAGAAGCTTAAATATTGCCTACAAACGTACAATGGTTTCCTATCAAGTGCAGTCAACCATGCACATAAAATAGCTACTCCATCTCTATCGTTACGGTCACTGAATCTCATGTTGAAAGTATAAAACATGTGTCTTTTTTTCTCTTTTCTTTAAGATATTAATCATCTGGGTCCAGTTGTTCAAAGGGTGATTAGCTTTATCACTTGATTAGTGAAAATCTCATTTTCTCTTTACTTCAAATCATATGTGTGTATATTCTTCAAAATCGGCCGGTATGAAGAGACTGGTAGGTGTTATAGTTTCAGAAAATATTGTCAAATAAGTTTTACCAGAAATCACTTTATCCGGATTTTAATATTGTTAAACTGTGTTTAGCCTAATCACCTTTTGAACAACTGGTCCCTGGTACAATAAGGATGAAAAACACACAAAAATCCATCATAATCAGGGAAAAACTGTAATTGTCTACACTTACTTGTATCGCCTAACACTCCACGTCCCGGGATTTTCCTCTAATTTCTGCATAGGGAAATGGCTCAGCACTACACTTTTCCTGAAATCGAAACAAAACAGACAATTTTTTTTTTTTTTTTTTTGTTAATAAATTTCTAGAACAATCAACATCTCATAGTCACTTATTTGCCTTTAAACAACCCCAATTCTTTACTCAGATTTATGGGATCAACCGAGCATGTGCTTTGGTCACCAAATATAATCTTGAAAACAGTCGACGTTCAAAAAACTTACTTGCATATTTCCAGGTTCTTTGGGTCATTGGAATCGGCAGACATGTTGAATATGTCCATGTAATCCTGTAATGTGAGAGGTTTCAACAAGTTTGAAAAGAAATCCATCATGGAATGTTTTTCGTCTACAACCGAGATCATTCACGGATGGTTGTAACAGAGCGTTACGGTGTTGTCATCTGTACATGGTGTGGGGATATATCCTTCGACATACACTCTCTCATCCTTAAACATTGAACCAACCTTCGCGGGCACACAGTACATCAATTATGAATCCCGATTTTGTCGATATTTCTGCCGAAGCAGTACACAATACAGTGTTAAGATTCTACTGTATGGGTTGTATTGGGAAAACCCCTTGCAGCTTCAATCAGAGAAATTACTCTGTTGCTTTACATAGCCGTTAATCCAGGTAAATCAATCGTCATAACTACAGCGTACGTCTTTGTTAAGATAATATTACTCTCACGGAACACTGCCCAGACTGATATGAAATATCGATAGGTTTGCCGTACAAAAATACAGGTCAGACTGGTATAAAATCTAGTGGGATGGAGTATTCAGGACATAATGCTCTTTGACTAACCTTTCTCAGTACAGAGTAAGTATTCGTGTGAATAGGTGAAACATGGAGTGTTGGGTTGAGAGTTATCGGCAGCTTAACACAGCTATAGCACGCTACATGAACACGTATATTATTTATATAAGCCTCGGTATATTGTTATTTTAAAACTATTTTGTTTATATTTAAATATTTCTGAATAGCATCAGTAGTACATTAACAATAGCACATTGTTTAAATAAACAGACCGGCGTATTTACCGTAAAATTGTATATTTATCAAAGTACAAGGTACACTATAAATATATAAATCTATCATCACGTAGATTTAATCAATAGCACTGAGTAGTTGAATGCTTCAATTTGCAGTATCAGTCAAATGAAATTTAATAGCTGGCCAAAGTATCTGTACAAGTACATATGTGAAACTTCATCTGGATAAGCGACATTTTGAAATTGATCCCTAGCATCATTGATTTCTCTTCTAAACCGTCCAAATCAGATTTCCTTTAAAACGATCTGCGTAGGAAGCGTTTAACATCAGGAACATGGTACGGCGTTCTATGATTACTCAATCAATTATATAATTATTTTAATTAGCATGTAGCGGAGAATTTCCTGATAGTTTATGCTTCCTGTCTGGTAAAAGATGATTGTTGTGTAGGGTATAAAATGTTAAACCTGATGTGATAGTATCTCGGTCAATAAATGATGAAAACAGTCATTTTCAAATCAATAAACCAATCAACTCAAGAATGTTGATTTAAAGGCTCTCGTCTATGTTCAAAACGTGTATGTATATGACATATACAGTAAAAATGGTTTCGGGCCAACAAATATTTATCTCAATTGTTTTTTGGGTTACAAAGCTTTTATACTACAGCTTCCAAATACATTTTTCACATATTTAGATAAATACGTCAATTATTGATAATCCTAAATAAATTTAAATAAAATGTTTACGTTTGTTCATATTAACATTATATGCTTATGCAAATAAAACAATTTATTATCTTTAAATAATGGATTTTGTTGTTATTGATGTTGTTGTCGTCGTCGTTGTTATCGTCGTCGTCGATGTTACAACGTGATCGCGTGACGTTTGCACTGCGTGATATACCAACTTTGTACTAGAATGCCTCATTCTCCTTTCAACTATGATTCCGGAATAAACTTATAAAACGTTACAAATCTTTTATTGTCCAGTTTTACTTTTTTGGTTTCACATTGTTTACCATCCTATTACCAGCTATGGTCATTTAGGGACGGCCTCCCCTGTGTGTGTGATGCGAGTGTGCGGTGGATGTGTGTATTTTAGGAGGCTGCGATATGTTTGTCTCCTTGGGATATCGTGGAACTGAGGCCGACTTGAAAGTGCTACCTCACTGAAGCCTACTGCAGAATACATACAGCAGGATACACCACCCAGTCACATTATATACTGACAACAGGCGAACCCCCGAACTCCCTAAGTAATGAGCAGGAGTAGTAATAGCCATAGAAACCCGAAGATACAACCCAAAACCTAACTACTAGGAGGAAATGCTTAACTTGAGGACAATTGCAACCATGTTCAGTTACAAGTAATATTATCTAATTTACAAATATTGACAAAAACCAGCCCATACGGTTTAAAAAGTTTTCACTTGAATTTTCCAAGATACGGCCACCTTGTTGCTACTAAGGCTTTTCACTATGTTTTATCTTAGATCCCTAGCCGTGTCGGTTTGTGTTTATCAGAAAGCGGAGAAACTTGCCGGTCTGTGCTGTCGTGATTTTGTCACTGTGCAAGAATCTTTACCCTAATTGCTCTGGATTGCATGCGACGGGCCTCCCGTATGTTGTTCATTGAGGTAGTCACCAACTACTACAAGGAGACCCCGCCTCAAAATGACCCTGGCTGCTCACGGAGCGATAAACCCAGCGAGCAAAATGGAGACATGCTTCATTGCGTTTTGCTATCACACGATTTATATATACTGTCCCGAATATCTATCAACATATTAATTGACAATAAATATATAGTGAAATAGGTATTATGTATATTTAATACACAGTGTTGCTTTCCTTTAAACCCAAATGGATTTACAGTGTAATCCTGTCCTGAGATAACGCTAATCGCGTTTCTTTCATACATGCATTTCAAATATCTTCAATGCCCACACAATTAATCTTGAATCGCGATTTCAATTTAAAGACTGTCCGCTTAATGTAATTTATCTTTCGCTTTTGCACGAACACACATATTGAACATAAAAAAGAGAGATAAGTATTATTTAATAAACTGAAGAGAAATTCCTAAACCCGGCACTTGACACCCGGGTTTTACAATTTGACGACTCACAACCACCCCCTGCATTTAGTTTGGAGAAAGGACTTTAATAAAATCAATATAAATGTGTGTCATGATGCTAATTGGCGAGACAAATCTTACTTACTTATTGATAACATTTCATTTCTATGTACATTTCGTGTCTATGTACATTTCATGTCTGTGTACATTTCATGTCTGTGTACATTTCATATCTATGTACATTTCATGTCTGTGTACATTTCATGTCTATGTACATTTCATGTCTGTGTACATTTCATATCTATGTACATTTCATGTCTGTGTACATTTCATGTCTATGTACATTTCATGTCTGTGTACATTTCATATCTATGTACATTTCATGTCTATGTACATTTCATATCTATGTACATTTCATGTCTGTGTACATTTCATGTCTATGTACATTTCATTTCTATGTACATTTCATGTCTATGTACATTTCATATCTATTTTCATTTCATGTCTATGTACATTTCATGTCTGTGTACATTTCATGTCTGTGTACATGTCATTTCTATGTACATTTCATATCTATGTTAATTTCATTTCTTTGTACATTTCATGTCCATGTACATTTCATTCTATTTTGTAATTAGGAATTAATAAGGAATTCGTGAGAGGCAAAATAATCGTATACTTGTTGGTAAATACACCCGTCAATTGACGACTTTTATAATCTGTAGTTTACGTTTCTGATGCAATGCTTCCAGACTTTAACAAGCGACCAATGAATATCAGCACTAGACCATCTCAAATAAAAATAGGGAAATTAAAATTGATTGATTGATTTAATGACATCAGAACATAATTATCACTGTATATACACCTTGAAGTGACAAGATACGGCCAAAGCACGGATATTAAATTAATCAGAGAAAAAAATATGTCTGTGAATGTAAATAATCATGGTTAGATGCAAGCCTCCCTGTAAAATAAGGATTTGACGTCATGATGTTCCTGTCGGAAATCTGTTTCAGCTCTAATATGTCAACATAGAATTAGTAACGATGTTTGGGCATGCATGCATGCATGGATCAATGAATGCTATGTGTTTTTACAATATTCAATTGCTTTCAACAAGAAGCAATTACATGCCATTGATGTACATGTATAATACCAAACAGGAAACTAGGGATTAAAGTAATCATGCTGTAAAATATACTTACAAAGCGATGTAGAAATATGATTTCAGCCTCGTGACGAGTAATCACTGTGCCCCGCCGGGCGCAGCCACAAACTAGATCCTCCTCCTACAAAATTCAATAATGGAAATATTGAATCTCCTCATTTCGTATCGTGCCCGTGAGTTGACGCTCACTACACGGTGTATATACATCAATACCCGACATATTCTTTACCAGACCGAATATATACGTACAACGTCGACAAACCAGCTTTTTAGGATTAAGCAATGTTGCACAACGCGTTAGGACTTTTATTGGTTTTTACCTGCCCCGTCTGTTTTATTGGACTACCTGTGTATTGTACTCAACACGCACGGAATTCAATTTAGATCTGATTGATCAACAGGTGTGAACAATAGCCTGTATTCATGCGCACTGAGCTGGTTTCGTATGTTAAATTTTGTTTTTATTTTACAAAAAAAAAAAAAAAAAAATAAAAATAAAAAATAATAAAATGAAATAGGTTATATTAAGTATGTCATTCAACCCAACTTATTGCTTATTTTGCATATTAAAAATCATTTTTAAGACAAAATTTGTACTGTATTGGAAATAATGTTCGCGAGGCTTAATTTTGCAAAGTTGCCAAATGTATGCATTATACATTTGCGAATTATGCGCATGTTTAACAATCTTGAACCTCATGAATATGTTTGGAATATGCTTTATTTCTCAATATCGTAAAAAAACACATACACACAATGATTTAAAGCCGACCTGGAATTCGTTGTTTACTTAACTCCAACAGAAGAAAAAAATATATTCGTATATTTCTCTTTAACGAAAACTATTAAAGGTATACTATATATATAAGACTGACATAATAGTGTAAACAATGACTGGACTCTAAATATATATTTATATATCACTAAATCTTAGATCGTGTTAATTGCACCAATCGTGTGACCCTACAAACTGACCCTCGAGTCCATTATTTAATTTTCGAAATATCTAACATTTAAAAGCAATCCCAAAGAAGGTTTTCATTTACGTTATGCTAGTTTGATATGGCTTGCGTATTTTAATCAGCCTGATCAAATAATTCGTTGTAACTTCCTCAAAATCGTAACTCACAGGGACCTGGAACATATTGGTATTACCGCAGGCGTCTACAACTTGTTAGTATTTATGGAAACAAATATTTAGGGCCTTATATATTTTCTATAAATGCTGACCAGATGCAGACGACTGTAAAATTATTTTTTGGCGATGGGACAATCTACCTTAAATGATTTTTTCCTGTTTCGTTTTATCAATTGATTATTTATGTGTGTTTTTGTAACGATACACTGACATTTCTATATTAATCTCAATGACATTGCATTCATAGTTATATGAACACATATCCTTCATTTGAAAAAAAAAAATTATGAAATAAAACTTACCCCAAACTTCTCTCCGGTACGTATTTCGCTTGGAGCCTTTCGTCCTTCGGGTTTTTCAATTACTACGAATAAAAATACCCTGATCAGTGATTTAAAGTCCAGCCTAGAACATCAACATATCTGGTTTGAGAGAAATGACCAATTGGGTACAAAACGACACATAACTGTATATTTCCAATACGCATTTAGTTAACCACAGTGGACCGGCATTGATTTTGACTGCGTTTACCTCCCAACCAACCAATTCGACATGACTCTCTATTTGTCGTGCTTTTCACACGATAGTCTTACATTGCGTAAACTGGGTCACGGTTTCCCGTGTCTAATTAAACATGCTACATTATTGTGTCTAGAACCAGCCATCACATGTCATTCGATGAGTGGTTTAACAATGAATGCCCCGGTAGAAACCATATGCTAAAACTGGTGGCGGCATGGGGCCGTTCAACGTATTCACAACACGGGCGATTTGAATGTAAAATTTTAGTAAATTATCCTTCGTATTGATGTAAAATGACAGGGATTGAATATGTTATCATCCACACGGCCAGACAAATTCTATATCAATTTAATGTTTGATAAAGGAAGCTTTTAAATAGTTATCAATTCGTGTTATTTTAGATAGTAATCCGCTTTTAGATAGAAGGGCATTGTTAGCTGTCTTTTGATCAAAACAATCTGGTTTCTTTAAAACCTTTTCGTACGTAGATACACGGCTTATATTTTCATCAAATGTGATATCAATATTTAATTTTAGAGGCCGATAATTTCTCCTTTGAGTTGGTATCTATGAGACATAAATCCTGTATTGTAATAGAGAAGAATTGTGACAGAGATTTTCAAATCAGCACGCAATTTCTCTGAATTTGGATTTGTGTATTATTTGGACATAGATAGAAACTACATATGGCTTGTTTAGGTAATAATTTTAAAGACAGCCATGGTTCTTGATTTTAGGCGACAATAAAATTCACTAATCCCTTCCATTCATATATTGCGTTTAAAGAAAACTTATAAATACATAAAAGTCCACACAGGGTGATCATGATCTTGTCAACATAATGAAGGGCCAGAGTGAGAATGAAATATATCGCGATCTCCAAAAACAAACAAAAAAGCAAACAAACAAACACCCCAGACAATGTTTTCATTAGCATAAGAATATTGTAAACATTGAAATATAAAGCTGTTTTGTTTGTTTTTGTGTTTTGTTTTTTAGTTTTTAGTTTTTTTTTAAATTTTTGTTGTTGTTGGTTTGTTTGTTTGGGTTTGTGTGTTTGTGTGTGTGTGATTTCTTTTTTTATCATTATTTCATTTATTCATTTATTTAAAAGATTCGTATCTCTATGATAGCACCAGTTTATCGTCTATTCAATATGCCTATATAAAAAGGTAAAAACAATAACAGACCTAGTCGTACAATAAAACCGGTATAAGAACTGTTTATTTGTATGTATAAGTTAAAAATGTATTTGCATGTTTTGATTTTTAAAATCTATAAAATTGAATGATCGGTATTGTTGTATGTCGTTGAACCTTGACTGGTATATCAGTTTTCGAGTTATTCAAGCTACCAGCAGGGACAATGGCGACAATTTATTGTAGAATGGAGGGAAAACGGAGCAAAACTAGAAAATGTCTACAAGACATAAATGCAGGCAGCCCCCCCCCCCCCCCCCCCCCCCCCCCCCCCAAGCCCTCATACAAACACACAGCCCCCCACCCCCACCCTCACCCCTAAAATCAAACGAATTGCATTCATTTAACACAGCAACATAAACTAAATTGTTTATAGTTAGGGAAAAGAAAGTCATTTGGAATTCGAACCTGTCACATCGTCACATGTACCTGTATCTCAGTGACGTAACTACTTAAATCTGTCTTGTACATCATTTCAAATTGTTGCATGAACACAAATTAAATTTACCTATTTTCTCGAGATCTATGTCATGCTAATCAAAGCTCAACACGACAGGTCGTTTTGGTCTGCATATACATAAATGATAAGTTTAACCCCGAAGACATGTGTAAATGTTCACGTGTAATCGGCAAAGTCCCACTTCTCGCCATTAAAGACCTGTACAATACTACAGGTAGATCTCGCGATACAAAGACGTTTACATACGCATAAAAACTAACAAAAGAGAAGCAGATTTAATTTACCAGCGATACAATAGGGGGTGGGACTGGGCGGGTCGGCCCCCGTACTTCATCAATACAGGGTTTTATATTGAAATATAATACCAGACGTTTTTATCCACCTTTGAAGCTTTCAACACTATGAATTGTGTATTAAGGTATACATGTATACCGTACGAATAGGTTATTGAGTGTATACCTACCTTTGTAGGGTATACCTATGTAGGGGATAAATCAAGCCTTACCTGTTGCATATACAGTTATTTACCTGTAAATTTGTCATTGTTTATTTTGTCTTGTATATATGTGTGTGTGTACACGTATATAATCAAGTTCAGTATACTTCAAAATGTACATGTTCAGCATATACACAAGGACATTGTCGAACTTCATTAACTCAAACTGTTATAACTCGAAGCCTCTTATTAACTCTAAGTATTTTGTATTTTATTTATTTAACTATTTAACGGGTTTTACGTCCGCTGTTATGGTCTTACGGCTTTACACCCTCCGCTTCCAATAGTAATTTGTAGCAAAATTCTTCTTTAAGTCTTAATAATATGCCAGGGGCAAACGCTATCGGACCCCGATCCTAGAAACACTGACAGATCTCCAAACGTTTTTTTTTTTTTTTTTTTTTTAATTTTCTGGGTTTTTTTTAAAGAAAGTTCCATGACACTGATTATTTATCAATAAAATGATCTGTTAAGTCAACGGGAACGTCCACTAACAACAGCATTTTAATGGAATGATAATCCCTGAAAACGAACCATTTATATTCAGTACAAAGAAAACAATTAAGTGGTATGAAATACCAAGGATATACGTTACTTGTAATATTAGATATGGTTTAATTATTCTTAATTATTTTTGGCTAAAACATGTTCACGTGGAGGTAGATAATTTGAAACATTAACCCGATGTTTCTATTGTTTAGACACACCCAGTAAATATTGCGATTATGACGTCATAATCAATGTGACGTCATAATGCAGAATCGGAATTCCATCCTTTTGCAAACAAGTTTGTTTTATATCCGATATGAAAAATTAAAACTAGGTAAATCAATAATAAATCGCTTTAAAATTCGTATTAATTACATTGTAATTGTCTCTTAATTACCGACGGTATGTGAAATTAGACTGACACTTCGAATGGGGTAAATATTTATCATGCTTGAAATGCGTTTTTTTGCTGCTTTTTAACGTACAATGTAGGACTTTTAAGGTACGAATGTACGGAAATATACACGTGTGGATTTGAATAATTTACTTAGGTTTTAAAGATCCCGGAATAAATTACATCCGACATAAATCAGATAAGAACATTGATACTTACATGTTCCCCTTAACACGAAGTAGATACCATCGGAGGGAAGGCCTTTCTTTAGGATCACTCTGTTGTGTTTGTAACTGTAAAATTAGTAGACAATTGTTTAATGATACCACATATCTTATAGCCGTGAATGAGTTCTGGGGCATTCTTAGCCCTAATTACCTTTAAAAGTGTTAGTGGATCATTAGGAATGTATAACTAATTAACCAACACAATAAAAATGTAACTTTGCATATCTACAATGGAGCTAATATTTTGTCCGACCTTCAAGCAAAACAATAAACCACGGGAGACAACTCTTTAGGTTGAAGAAACTTTGAAATAAACAAATATGTACACAAATTACTACATATCATATTTCAGGTTTATTTTTAAAACCAAGAGTATACATTTCATGCAAAAAAAAAAAAAAAAAAAATGCCAAAAGCGACCCAGAAAGTAAATTTGAAACATTTTTATTATGAATGATAAATCCAAGAAAAAATCCAGACATTGCTTGTTTTTTAACGATTTAAAACTGGGGCAATATATTAAAATCACGCATTTAAGTGTGTTTTTGTTTTTGTTTGTTTGGTTTTTTTTTTGTTTGTTTTTGTTTTTTTTTAATGTTAAAAGTTTTAAAGACAGTTTTCGTATATGTCTAAATTGAAGAAATTACTATATGCAAGTTGTTCCCCACACTCTTTAAGAGATCAATGCCTTAGCCATGATTTTGTGCGAGTTGTCTCCCCTTGCACATTTTCAGTTTATTTTTCATTTTTCACATTTGGTGACACTACACCGATATACTTTCTCTTATTTACTGATTTATTTATCCTTATATTTATTTTTTTTTTTTTTCATCTTTTTATTTATTGATTGATTGATTGATTTCTTTATCACCAGTATGTAAATTAGATTTCACTTACGTGTCAAGGAAAGATTTTTGAACTATTTCCTTCTGAATGGAGAGAGGATATTCCCGAAAAGACTTACATATGCCCTTCATACATCGTATCACCTGGGAAACAGAGTGTACATTTCAATCAAAACATATACATGTTTAATGTCATATTTAGAAAGAAACGAATTTAATGACAACTGTCATCGTAAGTGGCTGACGATGGACAGCCCTGCTTCATCGTATTTTTGTTCTAAATTTTCCGCTGATAAGATGACGCGATAGTTGTCACAGATTTTAGTGCACTCGTCATGCCTAACAAACATATTCTCAATATTTTCAAGATGTTTTATGCCCGTCCTTTCTAGACAGAAAAAAATAATAAGGAAAAAAAAAACATCTGCCCGACTGAATCTTTAATCATATACATACATGTGCTTTCATAAAACGGTAATGCTATTCAGAATAAGACATTCATGTAATTATCTTAAAACTGTCAACAATATATCAACATGCGTTACCAAATTACACAAGGAATGGCAAATCTGAATTACTGGCGGCATGTACAGATTAATATTAATTACTGTACAACGTTGAAGGCCAAACTGTATTCCAGTTTAACTAGACATAGACAAATGCTTAATTCGAATAAGACCCTGATTCTAAACAAGCTGTAAAACCACAGATGAGGCGACTAATGTGAAAGCAACTCTCACATTAGTCGCCTCAAAAGTCTGCAGCAGCGTATGCGTATATAATGTTGAACGTAAAATTACGGCTTCAGTTGCATAACATACATTGTAGCAATACCCACTTTTTCTACGTCATGTTGAGATCGAGTCCCTGGTTTTTGTTTCATCACCTCTTTGACGTCCTCGGTCAGCAGCTCCTAAGAGATCAAACAGCATATAAGTTATACAGAAGTCCTGAATACGCTACACTATTTTTAAGGAATATGTTTTAATGTGACTAAACATACGTTATGAAACGTACAATTAATACATAGTATATTTAAAAAAAAAATTTTTTTAGTGAATATCATTTTGATACATATGAGCTATCATTTTAAGAAATGTAACTTGCGATTTATGACCGAAATTTCGAATACTCGAACGCGCAATTGAAATTGCCAGCATAACAAACAGATGATACAAAATATGGTATTAGAGTATTCAAAAACGCGGTCTGCTCTAATTTCAGTCACATGGCTTTCTATTTATACTCTATTTTATATACAGTATTTCAGATCTGTTATCGTAATTAAGAAGTGAAGAAAATTTTAAATGGCGATAGTTTAAATGATAATATGCAATTTCTTTACTATTGACTTTAGTAAAGAATTGTTTTCGTTTGATCTCAGCATATACAATTAATACAAAAACGTGAAAAAAAAAATAGAAGAGGAAAAGATATAAACGATTTTTTTTTGTATATACTGTACATAGAAATATCTATATTACATATAATAATATTTATATTTCCACTTAATTTAGACTCAATGAACCTACCACAGTTAACTCAAGTCATTTTTCAATGAACTATATCAAAGCAGTTCATAATAAATTTGTCTCAAGACCTATTGAGGTTTATACCCCCATACACCTCAACATAACTTTATTCAATTCTTAATTGAACATGTCACCATTTAAGTCACATACATCTGATTGCACGTTGCTTTTGTAGTCGTTGGCATCAAAGGTCAAGGTCACGAGTTGTCTGTTCTCGTCTGGGACGAGAGTTACGAACGCTTTCCGTTTTTTCTGTGACTGCTGCATGGCGGCTGCGTTTAGATTATCCAATAGAGCGAACCAGTTTTCCTGGGATACGTTGTTTCTCAACAAGCTGCAACATAAATGACAGATCTTTTAACTGCGTCTGATCATTTTTATTTATATATGACAAAGGTCGGTCGGTTGTTTGTTTGCCCATTTTGGTTTATAAAAGTCCTCGAGAGAGTTAGATTGATAAAATGGCGGGTGGCCAGGATGAAACAAACACATGGAAACAAAGCACAGAAGAGAGAAAAATGGACAGACAGAACGCAACCACGGGTGAAGATCTGTGCACGTGACGGTTCGACGCTCCCTACCCGTGTCGGTTTGTGGTTCTTCGGAAGCTGAAAAACGGGATGGTCTGTGCTCTCCTTGTTGTGTCCATGTGCAAGACACTTTACCCTAACTGTTCTGGATGGCATTCCATTGCCCCCCCCCCCCCCCCCCCCCTTTGTATGTGCTCTATGAGGTAGTCACAAGCTACTACAAGAAGACCCCGCCTTAAAATGAGTATGACAGTTTACGGGACGATAAACACAACAAACAAACAAAGCAATGGACCAATGTTTGCCTCCTCAATGTCTCCAAACCAAAAAACATTGAAGAAAACCCGCGAATTTGCAATTAGGACGATTTTAAATCACTTCATGCAATCACCAGACTGTTTTGGTACAACTAGCTTTATGGTGTATTTTTCAAGCGTCTCCTGGACAAAAAACATCATGAAATCACTCTCGATCATGCAGTGCCCCAAAATAAGTCACCTCGATCGCTAGTATGCTTAAGAGAAACGCCATATTCATCTTTTAACCTTCACATCTTAACTTGCAATACACTGTCTTTTCCTAGCATAGTAAAACAAATGTCAAAGTAATCCGGTATTGTTCGTAATTGTTTTAAAGGTACAACTTTGAGTCTCACCTTTGGCATACTTGACATACACTGATCAACATCTTCACAGCACGTGCAAATCGTCTGAACTTGATATACGGCTGAAAGATATAAACAACAAAATTATGTATACAGTTATACAGTTTTAAATAATGGTCATGGTAACAAATACGGAAAATATTAACTGACCAATATGGTGTAAGGGTTGTCTTTCCAAATTTTCATTGTTTTTAACGCAATTGTTATGGCATGTTATTTTGAGATAAGTATAAAATACTTATAATTTCATGCAAACTTTATTCTGAAAAGTACTCATCATAAACACAGAACCTTAACACAGTTAATTAGTCTCAATTGCCAAAAACTTTCTTTCTTATACATATATACATAAAATTGGGCGTTTCCAAATTGATTTTTTTTTTTTTTTCTGTGAAATATATACTCTGTTTTAATGTGACGTCATACAGTTCACGAGATTATATTATAATCGGCTGGCGTCATCAATTTATTAAATTAGTAAGTAATTTTGAAATACTTTATGATAAATTTATAGATTGTTTTAATTAAATTATGTCTACGCATTTCTCACAGAGAAATCATTAACATTGCTTAAATGTAAGATTCAAATTCTTAAGTGGTAATTATAAACACTTATGCACAGAATAGCATTAACACAATGAACGCTTTACAGAAATTTATTCAAATTGCCTAACTGATGCCTGTGGAAGTTATCAAATAGTTACCATAAATTATATTGACTTTGTATTTTAATCTTGCGCGACGAAAGAGACTTCAAATTATGCTACTCTGTACACTTCAATAATAATTAGCCCTCCTTCAACTAGCACAGAACGAATCGCATGTTTAAAGTTTATTTATTTCTCTGTTTACATTAAAACTCATTGTGATTACATACTCAATACAGTGGGACATTCAGAAATATTTACAGGTAAACGAGTCTCATTTTTAATAAAAGCAAATCAAAATAACAGAAGTAGTTTACACCCATTCTGATTCTAAATTTCTATTAACCTAAGATCCGTTCGAAATTACTGTTCCAATATTTGTATTTACCAAGTTCTGTAGAGGAAATCATAAACGCGAACATATAGTAATTGTGTATCATAAGTTATTGCATTTTTGTAGCATTACCAAAATATTCTGAAAATTTAAACAGAACTGGTTTCGCTGTAGATCAGTAAAAATTCACGATGAATTTCTACATCAATTTTGCCTATACATTATTAAAAGGCAAGTAAAGTTAACATTGATTGAACAAGGGAGATAACTCATAATTTGAAAGAACGTTTTTGTATATATCGATCAATTTTGAAAGATTGTGAATTTTCTTCATTATTTAAGAAATATTACATTAACGATTCTATTTCAACGTAATACAATAAAAGTGTTTAATTTTACTGTTTGAATTACTTCTCGAACTTTGGATCAATAACGTTTCGACTTGAGGCATCGAAATACATGTTAATGTGGCTTGACATAGTCAATGAGCTTTTTACCGGACGCACCTGGTGCAGACGGCAGTTCAGTATTTATTTGTTTGTTTGTTTTTTACAGTGCCACGGCTTTCTGAATTTGATGAAGATTATCTAAAAAAAAAAACGACTGGAGTACACAAAGCAGTGGGGAGATTTGTTGCCGTTCGTTTAATACGATCAATCGATAAGATATTCAGAATGAAGGTGGGAATGCACTACAAAAACAAAACAAAAAGATAATAATAATAATAAAAACAAAAAACAAAAAACAAAAAAAAACAAAACAACAACAACAACAACAACAACAACAACAACAAAAAAAGTCCAAACCCTGTCCGTACAATTGTTTTGTGAAATTAAACAAAAAAATCTCTATCACAATAGCCTGTATATTTTATTTTGATCAGGCTGCATTAGGCTCAATTGCCATCCAAATGACAGGACATAGCTATACGATATGTGATCTAGAATATCTTCTAACAAAAAAATATATCTATTGTCAGTATCGGTATAATAGAAGTATGGGTTCGAGGGATATATAGCAAACTGGTTCCCCGGACCAATTATCCCTAGACCTGGTCGAGGGAAACCAGAAACGTCTATTTTATCCCCAACCCGACACTTTAATTGTATAATAATATCTTTGTACAAACATGCTTTGACGATGACAATCTGTTTTATTATTTGAATGACTAAACCATAAGATAGTGATATTGTATGTAGGGTTGGGGTTTATGTGATGGTTTCTAATAACATATCTTAAAGTTATTTGTAAAATGTTTAAACACATTGTTAGGAGTGACCGTCACAAACACAAACTCAATTTATCAGTATGATTTATAATGATCAATCTATCACAACATTAATTTGAGCCATTATATCGTAATAAGACTAGTGAATATTTAAATTAGACCTTACTGTCTCTCCAAGAGATCATACTGCCACTCGAGTAAAAATCACATTTAAATACGAATTATTGATGAACAGACCATTCACCGAATAATAGATAAAGAATGGCATCATATAGCTGTTTTCTCCTTCTACTACTCGTCAGTGATGCTAGGGACACCATACAGCTGTTTCGTCCTTCTAAGACTCGTCAGTGATGTTAGGGACATCATACAGCTGTTTCTTCCTTCTAGGATTCGTCAGTGATGTTAGGGACATCATACGTCTGTTCCGTCCATTTAGGACTCGTCAGTGATGTTAGGGACATCATACATCTGTTCTGTCCTTCCAGGACTCGTCAGTGATTTCAGGGACAGCAATCAGCTGTTTCGTCCTTCTAGGACTCGTCGGTGATGTGAGGGACATCATACAGCTGTTCCATGTTATTCTAGGTTTCATCAAGGATGTTTGAGAAATCATATAGTTATTCCGTCATTCTAGACCTCAGTGTTACTGGGGACATTACACAACTTTGTTGCCCTCTAGACCTCGTCAGTGATGCTAAGGACACCATGAAACTGCTCCGTTTACCTCGTCGGTTATGTCAGATATCAAGAGATATAGAGATCCAGAGAGGAAATCAGAACGGGCCTCCCTTATGGGATGTTGTTAGATGTTAATGTAACTTAGTGAGAATGACCAACTAAATTTCAATTAGATTGCATGATTTACCCTCTCTTATATTTATTTGAATATTGGTAAATTTTAAAGTACGGGGGATTCTGAACCGCGGTAACTATTCATAAAAACGTGACCCATTCACTTATTTTCAAACAGACTCGTCATTTTCAACTGTTTATGTTCCCCACGTTCTTCATATCAGAATATATTTTACTGCTCAGATCTTAATTACAAATTGAATTTAGCAACAGTCATCCATAGTTTATTCAAACCCTCTTGTTCAGTCCTAGATCCAAAGCGTTCTAAAACTGTGGGTGTGTTTTTTACTTGACCTAGTTGCGTGTTAGAAGGTACTTTGACATATAATGTCTGGTTTACGGGAAGATTGATTCTGATCAGGAATTTGCGATGAAGCAGCCGTACATCAGTGAAAGCTACATCGTCATCACATAAATTGCTGAAAGCAAGGATTCCCTTAGAACTGTAACTAGGGCGGACATTAAATCTCCGAATGTGTTGAAGTTGTAGTATTTTATGTGATTAGGCTACATAAATTGTTGTACTTGTTTTCAGGTGTTAAAGAAAGAAAAGTACATGTAAACGAAACCGCAATTCCTACTCAAAAAATATAAAATAAATAACAAGCTGGCAAAAACATGTCAACTTCTACATTAAAACTATAGGAAAACTAGGACCAGGCGTTCCAGATGTGCAAGAGTCTCTCGTTTTAATAGATAACATTCTCGTCGGTGTTCGAGTATTTGTTTTTAAGTATCACCTATTTACAGGGTATTTAACATAACAATCACCACTCTTACAAGGTTTGTTTATTTGTTTTTGTCTAACGTACAGTCAGGGTCATTTAAGGACGTGCAAGGTTTTGGAGGTGGAGGAAAGCCGAAGTACCCGGAGAAAAACAACCGACCTACGCAAATATGTCAAAGTACTTGTAATATGTACTGTAAGTTTTTTTCAGGGGGTTTATGAATTGGTATTTTGGTGGATAGATTGAAACCCCTGAAAAATAACCCCAAAACTTCATAAAATAAAGATATAGTATAACCTGAGTCATTTATTCTGTAAAAAATAATATATCCTAAATAAATTAACCATGTGACAAAATCGCGCAACTTTGAAGATATGTCAATCATTGTCAAATTAAAACATATCAGATCAAACAGGATAACTACGTATTCAGAGTCCCTACACGTATAATTAAAAATTGTATTTTAATTACTCGATAATTAAAACTGACAATACCATTTACTAATATTCGATTTCTCTTATCAATATTTGATTACAGTTTAAATATAACCTCCGCAGAGTAGGAAAAGATACAATATGACCGATCAAATATCCTTATTAATTATTCCTAAATTAACAAAGACTGACCTCGAGATATCTAATTACCCGGTACACAGGACACCCGGGATGTGTAATTAATTATAACCGTTTATTAATTAATTGATAATTACCTTTAATGTAATGATACGCAAACAGAATCAATAAAAATTACTACCCTGTAAAACAAATATTAGTACTTCTCAACATATGATCGTGGAACCACTACAGTTTTCGTTTGAAGACTTTAAATGATTCACAGTTAAGGTACTTCAAAGTTTTGTTTTTCTCGTTTAAAAACATTTTAGAAACGGTCGACATTTTTTTATCGCATCCGATGTCCTTTTACTTATCAAGGCAAATAACATGTTTTTAACCTTTTGCTATCATATAATACATTTTTTTTTATTCTGATAAATTATTTTACAATCCCTTAACAGGTCTCTCGGTCATAAAACATAGTTATTTAAGAATTAAAAGTTTGATTTCTCTTCAAGCGTTTCCACTATGACGTCATAAGTGTTACCATTTGACAGCTATAGTTCACTGTAAAATGGCTGTTCAATTTAAATTCTTACCCTTTTAGTAAGGAATAACATGTTGTAATTAAAATGACATAGAATCTCCAAAAGACAGAGAAAATTATAAGAAATGTATATTTAGATATATGTATTGACCTGTCCATATGATATACATACATGTAGTGATCGTTAATGGTATACTAATTAAGCTGGGCGGTTCATTGCTTAAATGATATGATTACTAAGCTTTGTCTTACAGATATTGTTTCTCAAGCTTCACGTGGGTACATTTACGATGCACGCGCACACGAAGAATACATACGTGAATATTTCATAGTAAATTGATTATACTATTATGACTATAATTCCAAAAATATCGTCATCAATGCCCTCAATCGGCTGTTTATCGTCATAACAAAACAGAAATATATTCAAAGGTATTGCTCTAAATACTTTCAAATACGTACATATTTTTACCGTGCGAGGTATGATAACATGCATAGGTGTCTAAAAGCAACATAAAAAAACAGTATCAACTACATTCTCAAAATCTGCATATTATATAAATAATAACAATGATATACATATATATATTATTGAAATAAGATATTGCTTTAGATCTCGTGTGGCCATTCAAAAATAGCCCATTATGTTCTAGATACACATAAACGTGAATCAAGATAGGCGACTTCTAGACTTTGTGTATGCTCAATGGCTTGCGTAATATTACGTCTCAGGATATATATTGAACGACTACACGCGTCATCAAACATCAATTGTGAATTCCTGTCATTGTGATCGGTCGATTAACTGCATGACGGAATCAATACTCTATACTTGTAATGGGGAGGAGTTATGAAAAATACCCTGCCCGCACGTGCTGGGGCTTAAATTAGCGACCTCTCGTTCTCCGAGCGGACAAGCCTGAATAAGAGAGGTCATCTTTCCAATTTTACATGCTGAACTCAGTATAATCTAGAAGTGGCACATCTTATCTTGTACAGTACATCACAGAAGTCTCAGATAACCGAAAGTTCATTTAAATTGAATATTCGGATAATCGAAATTCCGGATAATTGAAAGTTCGGATTATCGAAAGATCGGCTAATTGAGGGCGGCGTCTACTGTATAGTCATTGCAGTATGAAGTTTATGTAAAATTCACAGAAAAACTCAGATCCATCGACAGTATAAACTTGCCAAACAAAGCAAAAAACAAAACAAAACAACATCAACTAAATTAACGATGATGCATTGATAGGTAAACTTTTCAAACAGACGATAATAAGATGGCACATAAAAAGACTGGGTGGCCTATTGATGTAAAGTTAGTATTTTTTGCCAGATTTGTCGGGTATAACGTACAAGTTGATACAAAGATCAGTAATAATACGTAACAAAGATAGAGTGGTAACACACAGATAAATTACACCTGTATATATGAGTCTAGTGTATATTTATCTATATACATTTTACGACGAACGGTTAATATAGAATTAAAGCATATAACTGTTTTGTCCTTCTATACCTCGTCAGTGATTATCGTTTAATATGAATAATCAATAAAGAAATTATTGTCAGCTACCATGGATACCCACTAAATCAAGAATTGTCAGTTATCATAAATACAAAATAGATAAAATATTGTCAGTTACCATGAATACCAAGAACATATAGTATTGTCAGTTATTATGAATATCAGGTAAATTACCATGAATACCTAGTAAATAATGTATACTCAGTCACTATGAAGATCAAGCAAATAAAGGATAATCATTTATTATGAATATAAAACAAATATTGGAATGCTAATTACCATGCATACCAAGCAAATACAATTTATACTATTGTGATTTACCACAAATACCAATCAAATATAACATTGTCAGTTACCACGAATACCAAGCAAATATAACATTGTCAGTTACCACGAATACCAAGCAAATGTAATATTGTCAGTTACCATGAATACCAAGCAAATATTGGCAGTTATCACGAATACCAAGCAAATATAATATTGTGAGTTACCACAAAAACCAAGCAAATATGATATTGTCAGTTGCCACGAATACCAAGCAAATATAATATTGTCAGTAACCATGATTATCAAGCAAATACAATATTGTCAGTTACCACGAATGCCAAGAAAATATAATATTGTCAGTTACCACGAATACCAAGCAAATATAATATTGTCAGTTGCCACGAATACCAAGCAAATATAATATTGTCAGTTGCCACGAATACCAAGCAAATATAATATTGTCAGTTACCACGAATGCCAAGAAAATATAATATTGTCAGTTACCACGAATACCAAGCAAATATTATATTATTAGTTGTAATGAATACCAAGCAAATAAGATATTGTGAGTTTCCACGAATACCAAGCAAATATAATATTGTCAGTTGCCATGAATACCAAGAAAATATAATATTGTCAGTTACCACGAATACCAAGCAAATATTATATTGTCAGTTGTAATGAATACCAAGCAAATATGATATTGTGAGTTTCCACGAATACCAAGCAAATATAATATTGTCAGTTGCCATGAATACAAAGCAAATATTATATTGTCATTTGTAATGAATACCCAGTAAATATGTCATTTTCAGTTGCCATGAATACAAACCAAATATAGCATTGTCAGTTACCCCGAATACCAAGCAAATATAGTATTGTCAGTAACCAGAAACACCAAGCAAATATAGTTTTGTCGATTACCTTGAATACCCAGTAAATATGGCATTTTCAGTTGCCAAAAGAACCAACCAAATATAGTATTGTCAATTACAATGAATACCCAGTAAATTTAATACTGTCAGTTACCATGATTACGAAGTAAATATAATATATATAAACAAAAACCCTACATAAAAAAGAAAAAGAGGCATAGTCAGTTAATGTTGATAATGTTAGCTCCCCTAATATTCTTTAGATTTATATTTAAATTACAAACAAGTTAAAACTCCCCCAATATCCTATTAACTTGTTTGTAATTTATATAGAAACCTTATCATGCGTATTCTGGATTGCAATTAAACTCCAATACCAATACCTCTTCATTTTCATCGTCATTTCCTTCGTCATCTTCCTCCTCCTCGTCGTTTTCCTCTTCGTCTGTTCTTGGTAATGGCCATTTCCATTCCTCGTTCATAAAATCCATTTGAGTATCATCGAACATTATAGGACTGGCCACTGGTTCTGGTGTTTTCTTCACTGACGTCTTTGTGGACTCATCGTCGTGCATGAATTCATCGTCACTTTCATTCTCCTTCAAATTCTCATCATCTTCAGGTTTATCCACACTGTTTTCTGTTGTGTCTTCGTTTTCTGGAGCTGTATTGCTTTCTGTCGATTGTTTGTTGGACTTTTCATTTTCATTTGTAGAATCCTCGTTATCCATATCCGCAGTTTTGAAATAAATACCTTATTTCCGATCAATCAAAACCAATTACGTCGAACCCAACGGAAGTCCCTCTGAACGGCCTCCTTGGTGAATAATTGTTGACCGCTAAAAATTGTAGTCAATCCCAAATCGCTGCCGCTTCTATTCCGGAATTTCACTTCAATAGCCCGTGTAAAGTAGCATTAATCTAAATCATTATATCGACCCTGACTGATACGTGAAACTATTACATGTTCAAGAACTTAGAAATCTTCCGGTAATTTACCAAACAACATCTACAAAAAATATGTTCTCACAGTCCTACACTAGGGTCGATTAGTAATGACTGGTTAAGCCGAAGTTAACACAATACCAGAGCAGAGACAATAGGTAGAGGAGATATATCGCTATTGACGCCCAATACACACGTAAGATACCCAGGGTGGATATATGTGCAAATGAATCGACTCAGGTGGACATAACGCCTCACAGCGTTATAATAGATGCAACGCTATCGCCCTATCAAAATCTACAATAGGGCAGGCACGACGCTATTGTTTGCCAGCCGGCCTGATTTAATAAAGCCCCCGAACGCTTTATTTGTTTATATGAGTCGATTTAAAGTTCAAGCACTTCTTCATGTAACTATGTATAATGTTCTGTGTCGAAGACTTAACCTTATATGCACTTAAATGTAGACTATATTTTTGGTATCAATTGTGGTTTAAAGAAATAGTTTATAGTATGTTTGATCAGACAACAAATCTCGTAAATTGACTAAGGGTCTGAAATACGGTAACGTCTACTCAAGTATCATTTATTGGAGTTTTATGTAAACATATGGGTAAATATAGAGTACTAAAGATGAATGCTGATTATTAAGTATCAAACAATGTATCTGTTTCGTATATAACAAACAAAAACCTATGAAAATTCAAAGCAGAATCAACAGTATGCTTTACTAATACACGTTCATATAGTGGTATTTGCCATGCGCAAACAATACTTCCTTCCGTTTAAACTATTTTGAGTGAGATATATTCAGAATAGCAGGAGTAAATTAAAAAGAAAAATGTCGACTTTGGTAGAGCTATCTGGAAAAGAAAAAAAGATAACAAAAAAACAACAACAACAAAAACAAAACAAAACAAAAACAAAACAAAAAAACTAACAAAAAACAACAACAACAACAAAACAAAAACATCATTATAAATGTCTGTCCGTTCGCTTCCTTTGTTTTCATGTGAGATTCAGAATTTTCGTTTACGTCTGAATATCTCATTGATGTTATCGCCAGGAAGTCTCTAAGATAATGTTTAGTGATAAGATTTCAACGACTATGATACGACAGCATTGAAAACAGATAATGTCACATCGCTCCTATATTTACACAATAAATATTGGCTATTTAAGGACATTCGATAATATATGTGTACACTGGGGTCACTTGAGTGTCACTAAAGCACTTTGACATGTTGGAATCATATTTAGTTTAATGCTATCTGGTCGAAAAAGTGACGCGTTTAAGATTATCTTCAGCGGCGCCCAAGAAAACGCAAAGCTGTACCAGGGGTTATAAATATACAGTAACTTACAATAATAACTTGGGAATCGAGCTTGATTATGTTTGATAAAGACAAACTGTTTAAGTTGTTGGACTTGTCGTTACTAGTTCTTACTGGTGCATGTTTTTTTCTGGTTGCTGTTTGTATATTACCTCCAAAAATTAGCTTAAAGCATTTAACCTATTCAACACCGGATACATTTTGTTATCCGTTGTCAATAATAAAGAATAGAAATCGATGGAAGACATAAGCAGAAGGGAAAGCAGGGAAATCTCTCAATAATCTAGGTGCAATTCATCTGATTTGAACACCCACAAAGCGTACATAATAAATGATTCCAACGAATTATTTGAAAATCTTTCAAAAATGTAATTAAACTTAATATCTTAAAACTTTCGAAAACAATTTTTTTTTATTAAAAAGAATACCCCATATATTTCATATCACCGTAAGTAAAACACACATCGTAGATTTCTAAGTTATATTATGTACAATTTACGGTATTGACCTTTCACCTGAAAGATATATTATATCACACCTGGATTTGAATTACATAATGATAATCGGCTTTATCTAGTTGATTTTCATGTCATTTAAAATGTTTCATCTAAAATGAATCGAAGGTCGTGTTATAGTAAACAGCATTAACTGCTTAGTATTGTATTAAGCAATACTGATATATTTGTCAAATAAACATTTTGTTAATGATATGCTTCGTCAAATGAGACGTTGTATTATCTATGGAATGTTGGTCAGATTGTTGCTTGACATAGGGAAGTGATAGAAACTAAGATGACAATGCTTTAGATTGCAGTATGATTTTTATTACGTTGTAAAATCTAACATATTAACACACACGAGGTTTGTGGTTTGGGTAGGAGTGGGGGGTGTTCCTTAAATGCATAATATTAAGATATTGAAATCATTGTTTAATTGACACACGAAAGGTACAATTATTAATGTCCTTCCTAGATATTGATTTTCTTCATATTTTTTTTCATATGGACACGTTGATATTGAAAATTATAGAACAAACTGTCAATACTTGTTAATATAACTAAACCTGTTATACAGTCCAGGGTGACAATTAAAATGTATATATGAAATGACATCTTTGAACTGTAGGTATAATCATTTATGATGTTACATATGTGAAAAAATGTATGTAGGAAATAACATCTTAGAAATTTGAGCATGAGCATTCATGATATTACAATTGTAAAATGTTTGTATGAGATGCCATTTAGAACTTTGAGCAAGAGCATTCAGGATAATACATTTGTGAAATGTTTGTATGAGATGCCATTTAGAACTTTGAGCAAGAGCATTCAGGATAATACATTTGTGAAATGTTTGTATGAGATGCCATTTAGAACTTTGAGCAAGAGCATTCAGGATAATACATTTGTGAAATGTTTGTATGAGAGGAAATCTCAGAACTTTCAGCATGAGCATAGATGATGTGGTATAAAATGCCATCTCAGAACATTGAACATGAACATTTATAAAGCTACATTTATATTGTATTTTAAAAAGTTGGCGAGAGCTAATTGTATGTATGGTATATGTTCATGGCTTTAAATATCCAACTACTTCGGTTATGATAACTTCATATTGAATCAGTTATGATCGGTCACGAGCATTACATTGTATGTAAACTGTTATATATTCCAATGGGTGTGTGATGTAAATAAACATATTGTTATTATAGTATTATAACAGCTATATAAAGGTAATAATTATGTATTTGATGTGTTAAAATGACAATACAATTCCCATTTGTTTAGGAGTGAAATACGTATAAACGTCAACACCTCTCTTCGTAATTTAGTGTTCAAGAGTTATGCCCCTTTAATTTCCCGTATGATAACTAACATCAGACATTTAAATGAAGTCCATTATATGTTAAATCACACATGATTGCCGAAAGGTGAGTGTATGCTGTATCAGACAGGCTGTGTTGTGAAACGACGATGACGATGTCACGTGATATTATATATCTTCGATATTGACGTAAAAGATAATTATTTTGTGTCACTACACCTATACTTATTCATTCGTTTTAAACATTGAGACGGTTTTGATGAGAAAATTATGTTTTAACCTAAACGCTACTATAGAAAATATTTTTGGATCTGCACGAAAGAAATTTAACACATGTTTATCATTTATTATCACAATTTAGCTTTTTATATCCTTTGATGTGAAAACAGTAATTGATAAATTGTTATTTAAAAGGATGGCATTTTTATTTGTTTACTCAAATCTGTCTTATAAAGAATTTTAAGTGGGGGTATAACACCATGCACTTATATTTGTCAAAACAAATAATTTTATGAAATAGAACACATGTCATAATGCAAATGTCCCCTATATCTTAACACACACGTTTATCATATCTCTCTTGACCCATTTTCTATAAAACTTTGAAAATTCAAGTCTAAACCTATTGTTCTGTAATGTATAGACAGTAGAGATATCAAATTATAATGTGTTATGAATGGTATCAACAAACATTTTCCTGGTTGTATGCCAAAAACTACAAAGTCAAAGAGATTCAAATTCAATGACGTATTTAGGTCAAAACTTAGAAATCACCAGCATTTCGCAAAAATATTCGTTACAAACAAGTCATTAAACACAAAACCCTGAAAATTTAACGTAGTGAAAGTAAATTGGTTTACAGAAGCTCTATTCGTGATCAGAATTACTTCTGTAGAATGAGAGGAGCGGCTTGAACTGAAATAAAACACATGTTAAATTATTGGGTTGGAAGTTGATTGGTAACCGGGCATTAAAGTGGAGTGTGAATTGTTTTAACCTTGATCTTATTTAATCAGTCGCAATCGAGATTAAACTACCAACACTACCTAGAGGTCATCAGATACGAACGGTGTGAATCTTTCAGATGCTAACATAAGAAATATGGCTGTAGTTTACAATAAAAAGATACGAAGTCATTTTGATACATAATTAATTTGATTGGTCGAAGCTATTGACGGGATCACGTGCGGTATTACGCAGTCTTTGTATATACGTCTACCCCACGTGGACAGGTGATGCACTATCTAACACCTGAGAAATCCAGGTAAGTAATCTATCTTCATAGGAGCACGGCTACGTGTCTATATGAAGTTATGAAAATCCATATATAGATTAATATTCTTATGAAATATGAAACAAACGCTATCAATTCTTTCTTGAATAGATATCGGCTGTGATATGCGACAGTTAAGACTGATGTGTTTATGCCAGACGAGTCTGGAACATGCAATAAGATGCAGCGACTTCCTCAGATAAATACAAGCAATCTGAGAATCTTTCTCAAAAACTCATTACCAGAGGTAAATCAGGTAAGAGTATTATTTTTTTTAATATTAGATGTTTACCTGTCGCTTAATTATTTATACAAACATCTTTCTAATTAATCGTTATGTGTCATAGAACTTTGATATGAATCATTTTAGATCAGTAAGTTTAGATGGAATAACAGTATCACTATATCAGATATGATTATAATCTATTCTTTCATTACGTAAATTGCTATAGAAATATACTAGGTATTAATTTGATGATGCACTTTTGACATCACAACACAACATCAACATATGATTGCTGTATAATAAGTTATTTCGTCGGACTAAAATTTCGTGGTGATATATTTTATGAAATAACAGTCCCTACGGGCAGTGCTAAAATCCTCATATTGAAATGAAGATATTTGAAAGCAATTTTGATGGCTAATACAATTCTGAGTCTTTATAGAGGAATTCTTACATTCTTACAGCACTTTGTATGCAGGTTGAACAACCTCTGACGGTAACATATATTGTATACTTAATTAGACTTCCGGAATGATTGAAATTTATTCGAATGTTTGTATCACTTGTCATAACAACGTTTCCCTAACTAATCGACATGTACGAATCACTACTTAATAGACCTTTTCCAACATACAGTGTCGGAAGCAATATTCGGACGTCTACGCAATCATAAATACTTACTTTCATGGAAATTTCAACACTTTTGTTTTCCTTAATCATAGATTAAGAGTTAAACTTGAGAATCAAAATAAAACTTGAAAATCAAAATTCATGATTTGACAACATGTACCGAGAATATTATGATATATGGCCCAATAATAGGATTTCAAGATACAACATAATAGAAGCGTAAAAAACAACTTTATATATGATTGATATAAAAGAAACAAAGAATACCGACAACAAACAAGAAGTCAAACTCACAATTGATTAAACAAGGGTAACATACATGTATGAACAACAATGAAAATACGTTGTTCCCGAAGAGTAAGCATCTTCTGGTTCATTGACGACACCTGTCATACAGATCTATGTCAATTCGGGTTAAGTCAAAATCACAAATGGGAGTTAGTGTGATGACAACGGAACCACTAGGCATATCACAAACAGGTATCAAAAACTTTTGACTTCAAATCGCACATAAAAATAGATTATTTCCAAACGTGTACATGATTTCTACGATAAAAATTTCCCATGACCTTCATCAACCTGCATCTCTAGAAACCTTAATATTTTATTCTTTCATTAATCGACATCTGTCACGGAAAATTGAATATTAAATCAAATGGCACTTATAAATACCGTAAATAGCGGATGCTGGTATATAAAGAACACGACGAACGATCTACACCTCGTAAAAAGAGGAGGAATTACACTGATGTGATGTGATGTGATAATGAACGGATTCAGAGATGCAAGCATCTGCAAAGTTCTTGGTTTGTAACAAGTGCCAAAAGTGCAGTAGGCCCTGTGTCCATTTATGTGTACATTGAAGCGCGTGCGGCCGCGATACACACAGTATATTGTACGATGTATATTGTATACTGCGTGTTGTATACATTTGGAATTGTCAAAACATATCATTGCTTAGGATTTTTTTTTTTATTTGTGTTGAATATGAAACTTACTAGCTGTTTAAACGCTAAAAATGAAACACGCTAAAAATAAAACATGATGATTTGTATAGAAAACGCGAAATTTAGCATACGCTAAAAAAAACCGATGTACGGTATGTCATATAATAAAACAAAATAAATGTTCACGTATATCAACTTAGGTCTTTTTTGTTAAACATTCTAATCAATGAAAATTACATTTTACTCTTTTGTACCACTTTGTAATGTACACCCTGAAAGCTTAAAGTCTTTATTTGAAGAACTTGGAGGAAACCAAAATATCTGAAGTCTACGTGTTGAAGATGATTTTTTCACGAAATATTAAATATTACACTGAGCCGGTCCTGTATTGCATATCAGTGTTCACTTTCAATGCGCATATGATGCAAATACTTTGTTACCAAGGCATGAGAATCATGACTTTGTTTCAATGATACGAAATTTATATTTTAGAAGAAACACTATCAGGAAGTTTTATATGTATGTAAGCTTAAGTTAAGTTACGACCATGTGAAAGTTGGGTGCCCTTAGAAGAAAGTAAAAGTAAAATAAGTAGTATATAGAAGCTAGGGAAATAAGAACAATTTGGATTTCTACCATTTCGTCAAATCAGGATTGTACGACAGAACTGTGATGCTATGAATGGACATGTGTATTCAGTGTGTTACTGTATCATCACTGTTATACTCAACGCGGTGGCCGAGTGGTTAAGCTGTACCGACACTATATCACTAGCCCTCCACATCTGGGTTGCGAGTTCGAAACCTACGTGGGGCAGTTGCCAGATACTGACCGTAGGCTGGTGGTTTTTCTCCGGGTACTCCGGCTGTCCTTCACCTCACAAACCTGGCACGTCCTTAAATGACCCTAGCTGTTAATAGGACGTTAAACAAAAACAAACCAAATATACTCACCGGTACCGGAACACGCAGATATCTCATAAGATCAGGTTTCATAAGGATCTCTCTTTTTACTTTTGCCTTGATCACGGCGTTGTTTTTTCGCTTCTGCATCAGTCTATCCTTAATAACTGTCTGATTGGTATTAGCAAGATGCATTGCATCCTTCCACATTATCTGAAACGTACCACGTCGTGTATGTTGCATAGCGTTGCTCACCAATTGCTGGGTGTCCTTACCCACTGCGGTCGCCATGCTGCTGTGTGTTATGTTGAATACACTACTGTATATTAATCTAACCACGTAATTGACTGACTTTTAAGTTAAGTTCCAAAATCCTGATTTTCGTCTTGGTAGGAAATCCAGGGAATCTGAAAATGATCCCATGAAAACATCATTAAAATATATAGTAGCGGCATCATTGACCAATTGACTGTGTATTACTATCCAGTTACCTAAATAAAGTGGGCATTATGTAGTTTGACAGCATTAATAAGATTAATTAATAAAAGCACAATATAATCTTTGAATAAGAATGCAGTTGCATACTTCATAAAGCTGCTATAATTTAGTCATATCATAGTTAATTTAAAACGACAATTGACTGCTTTAAAAAAAGTGTAAAAGTTTTAAAATTATGATGAGAAATCATAATATTAGCATTGACAAGCTTATAACCCTTTGTGTTAATTCAACCGTCACATATGAGTAAATGCCTATTAAATAGGTATATGTAATATGTATATATGTAAAAGACTTGCTCGAGCACACACAATGAATAACGAGTGCTGGGTCATCAGGTCAATAAACATTTAACATGTTAATATCCTTTTATTTGTTTATATCCCATTCATATCCGAGGACAAAATCACCGATTAGTCATCAGTCTTTTGTAATAATGGATTAGAACATATAATTTGTATTATGCAGTATGTATAATGTCTCTGCTCTACAAACAAGAGGCAGTCGAGGCTTTCCTATACTCAATTTATGTTATTGAAAATAATGTATAGCCTTACCCTAACCTATACGCCCACTTGATAAATTGGTTGAATTTATGGTACCTATCTAGAGAAGTAGTATTGTTTCCCTCTGTCTGTGTTATTTCATGTCTGAGTAGGGTGAAAAGAACAACGCTCCTTGACATCTGTCTTAAACAATGACGTTTCTGTTTCAGTCGAAAAAGTACAAATATCAAGGAGAAATTATTTTCAAATTATATGTCAAAACATCGATTATTGGGCCAGAAAAGACGATCATTGTCAATTGGAAATTATTTTTAATACACAAACTATACCGAAAATTATTAGTCACTATACGTAGTCAAATTTTCTGGCATAATTGGTGTGTCAGAAAATTTGCTTTCTAAAGAAATTCCAGTTAGATGTTGTGCTTTAAATATTTGGGAGGATCAACTTGATATCTAATATTGTATGTAAATAATAAATCATATTGAATTGTGTGACTTGTGCATCTCCTCATCTAGATCTTTGCATTTGTTTCGCATTTATGTACGCTTCTCTTAGCTTCAATGACGAATCCTAGAAGGACTATCAGCTGTATGACGTATCTTATATCACTGATAAGTCCTAGATGGACGAAACAGCCGTATGATGACCCTAACATCACTGACGAGTACTAGAGGGACGAAACAGCTGTATGATGTCCATTACATCAGTGACGAGACCTAGAGGGACGAAACAGATTAATGATGTCCCTAGCATCTGTGACAAGACCAATAAGGACGAAACATATGTATGATGTCCCTAACATCACTGACGAGTCCTAGAAGGACGAAACAGCTGTATGATGCAGTTTTATTCATTTTAGCTCCTATATATCTTTCTCTCTAATTGTTTTGAAATATATTTATATTATGACTTTTAGACAATCCATTGATCAAGTCGCCCCTACAACCTTATGCGTTTATGAACTTCGAACACACACACACACACACACATATATAAGTTTAAAATCCAGATGCATATTTTATATAAAAAATATATACTAATTAATGAAGATTATTAGTTTAGAAAGTTCATTCATGTTTTAATTTATTTGCCAAGAATATGATTTTTGTGATTAATACCATCCTACACTTTTGTTCATAATACATATGTATATTGAACTTGTTATATAAATTCTGTGTTAATATACGTCCATGTAGATTGCCCAAAATCTATTGGTAATTAAATGTCTGTAGTAACATTCTCATAAATTAATCATTGAACCGTTACCATAAACAGTATGCTACACTTACTAGTGAAACACATACTTACTTTCTTTGTTAAATGTTTGGAACAGCTCGAATATTTTCATACAGTTACGTGTACAGCATTAAGTCCTGTCACAGAGCCCAAGAGACACACTGCTAACATGTTAGATATTCCTGTAACTTTGTCCAAAGCCTTACTGTCTTAAAGTCATTGATTTCATTTACATATGATCGTGTGTCAGTTCTCTAGTAGCTTATGTTATACGAGTTATCAGGATTTATTATTTTTTCAATTCGAAAGGAATTTAAATACCCCCACTGCCATATCATTTTTAATTGTATGATCCACACGGATCGCTAACACTTGTTAATGTACTCTGCGACTACATATACATTAAAAGGTTATTAAAATTATACAATTCACCGTTATTTGTATCCAACAGTATACAGATCGTATCACTTAGTCACAGCATAGTATTTGCTATTTTTATATTAACTTTAATTTATTTTAGCTTCTGTTCTTTATTGGTAGATATTGCCATACATTTAAACATGACCTAAATTAAATGTAAAACGTCGGCTGGTTATACTAGATAATACTAAATACATTCTCGTTTGTGATGCAGGAGTACTTTTAATTCAAATAATGTGGTAAAGTTTCTATTAATGATGAATTTCCACAATTGTGGCCCCTAGCAAAACTGGCGAGTCCACGAAGGATGGAATAGGTGTTTTTAAATATAACATATACAAACATTTATACGAGTATTCTTTCATACTTTTTTTTATATATATATGTATGCTTTTTTATTTATGCTTTTTATATGTTTTTTTTTTAAATATATTCGCTTTATATATGTTTTTTATATTTACTTGTTATATATGCCTTTTTCATCTTTATTGATTTTTTTATTGATGCTTTTTATATATACTTTTTATATATGCTTTTTAATATCTATGATTCAGTGTACACAGTATATATGTATGTTGCAAAATATATAAAGGTAATATGGACTTGTGTATTTGTTAGAAAACCTTTTGTCCGTGTAATACACTTAACGAGCCTTTTCTTATTTAATACTTTAACGAGTCATGTATTAAAATACGCATTGATATTTTATAGACTGTGGTGAATTTTTATGATAAAATTATAAATAGAGATATAATCGACACTTCTCATCACGAATAATGTAACTTCCCGTCATTATTTGTCCGACATCAGTCGGTGGATTTTAACTATGTCATACTCAATACATATATCAAGCTGACAATGTCGACCTAGTTTCAGTCGGTGTTTAATGGACCTTTCACTATAGAGAGAGCATTGCATGTGGAGGTACGAGGTCTGGGTGTGATTACAGGTTAATAAATTTAATGAATTACTATCTATATATCTTATATAGGTAAAATGTTCTCAAAAGCAGATCAATTAAGAAGTTTGTGAGTGTTTCCTTTTTTCATTACTAAAGATAGGATTCTTACAAAGGTAGTTCTCGACTGATTTGCACAAAAAATTGCTTTGCAAGGAGGAAACTTACCTGAACAGGAATTTAGTATCTCTTGATAGCGCTGATAATAATGTCATTCTATTTGATTGGCATACGGAGTATATATAACATGACCTATATCAGAATTATCACATTTTCATATTGTTATATTAGCAATAAAAGTAATATGAAGATCATCCGTTTTAGAATATAAGACATATACAACAGTAACTCGAACTGCGTAAGGGTAAATGCGTTCCAAAAGAGTAAGCGTCTTTCTATCATCACTGGATTCATCTTGGTCAAAACATCAAATGGTATTGAAGATATGCGGTTAATTATAGCATAATACAGCAGTCATTTAAGAAAAGACAACAAGTATGCGAACATATCAAGTACAAAATATATATAACTATTTTTTTTTGAATATATCAAAGTAAAAGAAAAATATGTGTTTGTATGTATATATATATTTGAATAAAAAGAACCAACACGGATAAAAACAGTTGAATTATATAAGTCTGTAAAATAAACATTAAGATCAATGACAAATTGGGGTGTCGACATCAATGGTAGTTATATGATTAAAACTTTAAGTGTATAGAGTGCACATATTGTAGAGGTCAAACAAAAGATATCACTTATGATACTTGAAATACATCTGGTGGTAAAGGCAAATGATTGAAGTTAGTTGAAGAAATAATATTGCTGTAGATCATAATTAAAACAAATTACTTACGTTTTAGTTATAATATATCCATACTGTTTTGGTTGACGACAACAACCCTTCCTGTATGAATTCTAGGGGAGCGACAGAGGGTTAGTGTATTCACCCTATATGCAGGTGTAATCCCACTAATCCATTGTTAATAACGCTCAGAAGATTAATAGGGATTTATCTCGGATTAACCGACCGAATTAAAGTCATGTTTTTATTTCATTTAAATCTAGTGACCGTCCTTTGAATAGGTGCGTTTGAATACCTGAATACGGTTTCATTTTTGAAGAGCACTTCCAAACGATTTATTTTTTATCCCAACATTATTAGTAATTGGTCGAACTTTGATTCGGTCGTAACGATTCATAACATCAACCTTTAACCGGAATCATCGAACGTGTATATATACAGAAAAACATCAATAATATTCTGTTATTTCTGAAAAAATCTTTTTTTTAATTCTACTTTTCGGTTTTTTTTTAATGTTTTTTTATTGTTTTGTTTGTTTGTTTGTTGTGTTTTTTTTTCTTATTTTTTTTCTTATTTTTTTTTTTTTTTTGTATTTTTCATTCATCTTTTTTTTTATTTCAATATATCTATTCGTTTAGTATAACATTATATTTAATCGTTTGCCTACTTATCCGGTTACTTTTCCATGTTAAACCCTTATTTTGTGACTTCAATCACGTGATCATCGTACCCTGCTCTATATATACACACAGTCCATCAATAACGATAACCCTGAACCTTGTAATAGGACATACATGTATTGTGAACTGGGATGTTTTCAACTAATCATACAATTATAATGAGTTTACAATTAAGATATGCATGTCGTATGAAATGTATTTATAAACACTTTATATATGTATGATGACGTCATATTGGGGATCATTAGGTGTAATGCCAGTAAATAATAAGACAAGAATGAGAAAATACTAATGCGAACAGAAGCTATAAAGATGAACTCATTTATAGATTAATTTATTCCGAATAAAGCATATAAAACTGCATCATATAATACAGGTGTTTCATCCTGCTAGATATTCTTGGTGGTCATAGTGACCAAAATCGTGGAAATGCGGACGTAATGGAAATCACAACAGGCCGAAACAAATCTTAAAGTATATATAGACAAGGAGATCATTAAAGCCATTTTGTAATCAAGTTCTCATTTATTGTTGTTTTGTTTTTATTGTTGTTGATTTTTTTTATTTGATATTTTTTTATTGCAATTTAAGCAAAGATACAGAAGTAGTATTCACAAAATATTTGTTTATTTCTTTTAATCATAATATAAATACATGTTTATTAGATCTTGTGTCATGAAGTGCGTCTGCGTGACGTCACATGTAAGTTGCTGTAAGAACACCTTACTTTTACAGCAGTCACGTCTCCGGAGATGATGTCAACGTCCGCGCTACACAGTAGCGGGTCGGATACCCGACCTAGCGTGATGGAATTTTAAAACTCAACACAAACCCATTATAAATAATAGCTCCTTTGATAATATAATGATCGATATGCTTCATAAAAACGTCATGTGGTGTTTTTGTTTTTTTTATTATTAAAATCTACTTTGTGTACAACGTGCCCTTATGAAGAAATGAAAGCGATTGTGCATGATAAATAAAACAGACGTTCGCATTGTGTGTTTCAATACATATAAGGAAAAGGTCGAGTGTTTTACAGTTTAACAATACTTTCATTCAAAATTAATCATTAACGTTTTAAGTCTTAACATGATATGAATTTAGAAATGTTATTTGATTCAGTATAAAAAGTAACTTTCAAAGCAATAGCAATGTTACAAGTACGGTCTAAATTTCCAACAGAGACAGATACCTTTGTGGGAGATAGAAATATATTACTTCCCATGAGGAGACAGAGTCTTCAGCCATTTTTTGATTCCGACTTTTGTTTACAGCTAAGTTTATATGATGGATTCCGGAACACGGAGGACCGGAGCCGCACCGAGTTTTGTATTCTTCCTAAGATCAAGATCAGAAGATCGAAGACAACTGGGTTTATCTCGCTTCGTCCGACGTAAGTACAATATATAGTCAGAAGTATTGTTTTAATATTTCTGCGTGCTTTATATTAACACGTATATTACATTATCTATAATATCATTTTATCTGTAACTAGAAGGTACATAATCATTACTAGCTGAATAGTACGTTTTAAAGGTAAGCTTAAGAATTGCATGAGGTCAATTAAAATCTCATACCTTAGAGTCGACAATGCATTGGTTTTACTATAGTGTATATTTTCTCTATCGGTGTAATATTGTATACAGATGAAAATTTTGCGTGACATTGTGTTATATAGCTAAAACAAATCAGTAAAAATTCTGAGCAGTTGTACTATACTCGTATAATAGTGTATAGATAGATTATTATATATTTAAGTGTCGGAATAGAGTATTAAAATATACACTTGTATATCAATGCTAATGTAGTATATTGTAAAGAATACTATAGTGTATACATACTAATGTTAGTATATTGTAATGAATAGTTACACTACAGTGTATATATAATAATGTGTTGATCCTATAGTAACAGTATAACTATAGACGTAAACTATATATTGTAGTAATACACTATATATCATACAGAATAGGTACAGTGCAGTGTATATGATTTTCCTTTTGTGATATTATACTCTACAGGTACAATATAACTGCAGTGTAAAAATATCGTATATGTTTTAGGAATATACTATATATCATACAGAATAGTTACACTATAGTGTTTATATAACGAGCTGTTGTTCCTATAGTTACAGTATAACTATAGACGTAAACTATGTATTGAAACAATATACTATATATCATACAAAGAGTTACAATATAGTGTATATACTTTTACTGGAGTAATATTATAGTCTACGGTTACATTACTGCTGGGTTAAACTATATATTGTAGTAATATACTATATTTCATACAGAATATGTGAAGCATAGTTTCTATATATTACTGAGGTGATATTGTACCTTAAGATGCATTGTATATGTATAGGTAAACTATATATTTCTGTGTACAATACCATATATATCATTATACTTATAATAAACATTATATATTAATCAATGCCTTTAGGTCTACATTGTGCATATATAGTAAATAGCACCTTATTAATATATGCTTATATTGTAGTATTGTACATTATATTTATTTGATACAATTATGATATGTCTACAACTACATCTGAGATAAAAAGATATTATAAAGTTGGAAAGAGAAAATTGAAAAGATTCCAACACTTTTTGATAATCCAGTATTGTTCATTTTCTACCGGTGATTCTGGAACGAGCTAACAAGTAGCCTTGACACACTTAAACATACCTCCTGCTTAATATATGGTCTGATATATGGCTTAACTAAAGCTGAACGTGCGACTAATCATATATACTTTGCCAGGTCGCATGCGACTGATGTTTTGCACATGACAAGACCTTAGGGAATCTAGTTATTGGATATTGTCTTGATTTGATATATTGAAATTGTTTTATATTCAGGTATCATGACAGGTGTGATATCAGTGTATTACGGCAGATATAACAAAATTTGCTCAACGTGTGTTAAAATTATACATTCAACAGGTATTCTAGCCCGTTCTACGATGTAATTTGTTTATGGTCTACACTCATAACAAGAGAACTAGGACAACAGATTTGAATGAAAATGGCCACCAAAATGATGACATTTAAAATTTATTACATAAAACTGGGATCATAGTCATGACACAGAAAACATAAAAATTATACATTTAATATGTAATCTACCCTGTTCTACGATGTAGATTTTTACATATCAGTATAATATACCGATTAAACGTTGCATGACACACACATGTATAAACAACACAATTATGACGTCAGAAGTGCGTGACGTCCATTGATGGTTTTGTGATCAAGATCTCACGTCAGAAATTCTAAAACTGTCTGTTTTCTGTGACATTTTATTGAAATTTACGCGAGGGGGAAATTTACGCTCATTACACAGATTCCTTTTGATCGCGAAAATTTCCCCCGCGCGTATTATTTTGATATCAATTTGCATAATCTCGAACTACAAACGAATGTGGATCGATTGCGAAAATTACCTCAACGCATACAAGTTTACATATCGAAACCGCGAAATTAACCCCCCCCGCGAAAATAACCACGTTTACAGTAGTTTCTTGGCCTATGATCCTCAGATTGTAAGATGAAAAATAAAGTTGTGTCATACGTTTATGACGATATACAGTAAAACACAATGAGCATTGTCATCTTCCTCAGTACAACTTTCACATATTCACCCATATATTTTGAAACAAAAACAAAAAATACATTTCGCATATTTTTTCAGTGTTGGCTCACAAAATATTTCCTCTTAGATATATGCTGTATTACTTTTGTGATCTTGATGGTGTTGCTGATATTCTTGTGTGTATTTGTACACTTAATATTTTCTGTTCCTTTTTATATTCCTAGTGTATACGTATTCTCTCATTAAATCACCAGTCAGATCAATTTCACAATCCGAAAATGACTATCAACGGGTGTTTAACAATCACCTGGTTAAAATAAAAATCCATGCTATTATATAGTATTACCTTTACAGACTCTGATGTCAGATAAATAAATCATAATAGTTACCCTGTAAACTAAATTATAAATCATAATTTTATCATTTGCGGTAATACCACTCTCCTTTGAAGATAAACAGTTAATGGCCAGAAAAAAATACTACAGATTTTCCTTTCAGGAAAACATAACACAGTTATTTAAGATATTTTGTTTGTACTCTGTTGCTATGGTGATATGATTGTTTGTTTTGATTTCATTTCATAGACGATTATGGTAAGGCTTTACCTCACCAGATAAAGGAATTATAAACCTGATGGAAATATTCAATTAAAACTCCCACAATGAAGTGGAAAGTAAGATTTAAATCTCCTAAATCTACCGGCGCTTCTGACGGGCATAGATAAAACGAACATAGATCATTTCTGTTTACTTTCACATTGTAAACGAACGCGTAATAAATTTCATCCTTGTGATATTTAATTATGCCCTATAAACTTGTATCGTCCTATCAACTGCCTGCTTACGGCGGCATCATTTACTATGTTTAAGCTAAGCCACTTTCCACTTTAACATAGACAAACATATTGCCGTAACATCAATGTTATGATATATATTCTAAAATAACAGCGCAGTTTTTTAATATGAGAGACTGGGGTCTAGCGGGCAGGCCATATTGTATAGATTCAGTTGTTTTTAGAAATAACATGGATTAATTTGATGGCATTTTAAACAAGTTTGTTTTGTGCGATATGCTTTTGGCAATGATGTGCACAATTTTATAAGCTGTAATTTACATACTTAATTGAATGCCACAAAAGACTGGATAGCGGGGATGTGTTACATTCGCCAAGATGTATGACCTGGCTTTGTCATAACCTATATTAAGGGATTGTAGAAGTCAGCATGTGTTCGCTATGGAGTAACGTGGAGGGATATTCTAATGAAACTAAAAATGTTTTTATTTTGCGTCTGGACACAGATGATAATGAGATTCCGTATCTGCAGAAAAGGTCTGTATATCAGATTTTATGTAATCAATGTATATATATAAGCACCATTTCCTGCAATCCATGCTGTTTCGAGCTTTGAATTGTCCTAATCCATCCTTGATGTTGTATACATATCAAACACATACATGTACTTATAACAGCATTTTTATACTTACATACGTATTCAGTCATCAGATTTTGAATGGCCTTAACAATGCAGCCATTGATAAGTAGAACAGTAATGCATTGTTCTTCAATTATATTTTTTCATTCTTTTTTTAATCTTTCTGCATACTATCTGTTTGGTATAGATTCTGCACTTCTGAAATATTATCATTGGTAACTGTTATTAAATAAAAAAAAAAAAAAAAAAAGAAGGGAAAAAACCCCTTAATAATGCATTTGGTAAATACGAATTTTATTTCATGATCGTAAAATTACATCTAATTAGTCATAAACATGTTTATTGTGCTGTGAATGACACAATGTTTTTTTCAACCTCAGGGTATCTTAAATACCAAACGAGTATTATTCTAGATTCTTTGTTCAGTGACAAATCCTCACTTACTACATCACCATGACTTGCAGTTGACCATGAACATATTATTTTTACTCATAAAAATGATAATTTATTGACTCCTGGGGATGTTTCGTTGCCAAAAGAATTGATAATTTGTGTGTTTTCGTACTATTATTTGACACGTCATATTTCGGAGAAAGCATCATTGGAAAGTGTTGAAAGGGAAAGGCCGACCGGGCGCGCTAATGATGACCTGTTTTCCCATGTTTTTCGATGTTTGCTTTACCTCTCAATTTGACGGCTGATATGTAAATAGTTGTTTAACTTTATGACATATGTATGAATAACTGAAATTCCTTGTGCTTAATGAATACTGCCTTGCTGGTCTTACCGCTAAGATACCATACTTATAAAGTAACTTAAGCATATATCGTTCTAAAATTAAAAAACAAAAACAAAACTCCATAATGTACAATTTCTTAATAACATACTTCCAGCTCGCCTTGGATACTGACCTATACTTATATCTTACACAGTATTCATGTTTTAGCTTCGATTGCACATTTCAGTAGGAAAGATCATTATTAGGCCTTATCCATCCCGCTGACGAATCTTAAATGATAGAAATAGATACGTAAGCTATATTGAATTTATTAATATCAAATATCCTCATTTTAGACTGTCTGTGTATTAGAGCGTTGTGACTTGTTTGACATTTGTTTTCGCTATACTCTTTTCAAACAACGCCTACACAATTTTATATAAGGTGTAGTGTCTTGTGTTTGGATGTATGGTGTGATGTGTGGAGTTTGTTGGTGTGTTGGTGTTGGTGTTGGGAGTGGGTGTGGTGTGGGTGTGGGTGTGGATGTGGGTGTGGTGTGGGTGTGGATGTGGGTGTGGGTGTGGGTGTGGTGTGGGTGTGGATGTGGGTGTGGGTGTGGGTGTTGGGTTTGTGGGGCTGTGGTGTGGGAGTTGGATGTTGCTGGGATGTGTGGCTGTGGGTTGTTGGGTGCGGGGTTCGTGAGAATGGGGTTTGTGTAGGTATCGGGTGTGGGAGTGTTATGCTGGTGTGTAGTGTGGGTGCAGGGTCTGTGAGTGTGTTGATGTTGGTGTAGGTGTGGGCGTGGGGTGTGGATTTTTTGGTATTGGTTGTGTGGTGTGGGTATGTGGTGTGGATATGTGGTGAAGGTTTGTGGTGTGGGTATGGGCTGTGGCTTGGATATGTGGGTTGTGGGGTTTTTGGGTGTGTGGTGTATATGTGGGTGTCGGGAGTGTGTGTGGTGTGTGGGTGTGTGGTGTCGGTACGGGGTTTGTTGATGTGTGGTGTTGGGTTTGTGGGTGTGTGGTGTGTGAGTATGGGTGATTGATGTGATCTTGGGGTGTGGGGTTTGTTAGTGCGGGGTCGTTGATATTCTGTGTGGTGTGTGGTTGTGGGTGTGATGTGGGTTTGGGAGGTGTGGGTGTTGGACGTGTGGTTGTGGGTGTTGGTTGTTCGTGTCCTTAACACAGCGGCATAGTATATAATACACATCTCTGCTTGCGTTTTTTTCAATTATTTTCATTTTTAAACGGGCCCTATGCATATTTCATAACATGTTTAAAATGTACATTTTGTATATTTCACTGAATTCTGTTATTGTGGTTAAGTTTGGAAATCGAGATAAATTTGATCTCGTGTGTTAACCTTTTCTTCATTGTTGTCCTACTTTAAGTACATGCGTACATTTTGCATGGCATTTGTTACATTATCTTAATTAGAACAATATTTTTTTGTATACAGATTACGTATCGGAACACGAGAACAATTGCCCATTGTATACGCTGACTCTCCCATGTTTTATATGTCCGAGATGTGTGTCCCTTGCTAAACTCCTCACGGAAGATGTCTTTTCAATTTTTTTTACAGTTACATCTTTATCTCTATCTTTAGCATGAAGAATATTACTTTTTAATCTACATTACGAAAGATTTCTTTTCAAACTTTTTACCATTGTATTCATATTTATAGCATGAATAATATTACTGTTTGATCTACCAAGGACGAGTAATAATTTTATAAGTTAATCATGAGGCTTTTAAGAAAAAAATCATCTTTGGATTGATGTTAATATAATCTCTCGCGTCTGAGCGAGAGAGAGGATCTCTAACCGAATGGTAAGACTCTAAGTTGACAAACACGAGGGTTGCAGAGTGTTTAATATTACCCTGGACACGGAAAACCCCTTCCCTACCCCCTCACTACCCCTTCCCCACACTACCTCTCCCCTACCGCCACACTAGCCCTCCTCTACCCCACACTACCCCTACCCCCACACTACCCTAACCTACCCTCCCCTACCACTCACTTACCCACACTAACCCTCCTCTACCCCTCACTACCCCTCACTACCCCTACCCCACACTAACTCTTCCCTACCGCCACACTACCCCTACCCCCTACCCGCCACATAAACCCCACCCCCAACTACCCCTCCCCCACACAACCTCCCCTCCCCCCATATCCCCACCCCCCCCCCCTCCCTCCCCACCTACCCCTCATTCCCACCTACCACTACCCCCACACTTCCCCTACCGCCACACTACCCCTACCGCCACACTACCCCTACCGCCACACTACCCCTACCCCCCCCACTACCCCAACCCCCCCCACTACCCCCCCCACCCCCCCCCCCCACCCCCCCCCCCTACCCCCCCACCCCCCCACCCCCCCACCCCACCCACCCCCCCCACCCCCCCGCCACAAACCCCAACCCCCCGCCGACCCCCCCACGCCCCCCTCCCCAAACCCCCACCCCAACCCCACACACCCCTTCCCCAAACCCCATAAACCCCTACCCCCCACACCCCCCACCCACACTACCCCCCTACCCCACAAACCACCCCATCCCCCTACCCCCCACCCACACCCCCCTACCAAAAACCCCCCCTTTACTTTAACCCCCAATCCCCCCCCCCCAAACTACCCCCACCCCCAAACCCCTTCCCCCCACCCCCCCCACACTAACCCCCAAACCCCCATAAACCCCCCCCCACCCCAAAATACCCCCCTACCCACCCCCACCCCCTTTCCCCCTCCCCCCCTACCAAACAACCCCCCCACCCCACAACCCCCCCTTTCCCCCTCCCCCCACCCCCACACTACCTCAAACCCCCCACACTACCCCTACCCCCCACGGGTACCCCCTACCCCCACATACCCCCCCCCCCCACACCCCCACCCCCCGACCCCGGCCACACACCCCCCCCTAAACCCCACACACCCCTACCGCCCACTACCCCCCCTTACCCCACCCCCCACCACCCCTACCCCCACAAACCCCCCCTACCCCCCCACACCCCCCTCCCACACTACCCCCCTACCCCCCACTACCCCCCCTTAAACCCCCAAATACCCCTACCCCCAACCCAAACCCCCAAACCCCCAAACTCCCCTACCCCCACCTACCCCACCCCCCCACTTAAACCCCCACCCCAAAACCCCACCCCCCAAACCCCCCACTACCCCCCCCTACCCCCACCTACCCCCTTTTAAACCCCCACACTACCCTAACCCCCAACCCCCCGCCACACACCCCTACCCCCCACATTTCCCCCCACCCCCACACACCCCCCCCACCGCCACCTAACCCCCCAAAAACCCCACCCCAACCCCCCCCCCCACACACCCCCCCCCCCCCCACTACCCCTCCCCCCACACTACCCCTACCCCCACACTACCCCTACCCCCACACTACCCCTACCGCCACACTACCCCCTCCCACCCCTACCCCCACACACCCCCCCCCCCAAAACCCCCCGCCCCCCCAATACCCCTTCCCCACAAGACCCCCTCCCCCACACTACCCCTACCGCCACACTACCCCCACACTACCCCTACCCCACACTTCCTTCCCACCCCCCACACTACCATACCCCAAACCCCCCATACCCCCCTACCCCCGGGCCCACACTACCCCTCCCCACCTACCCCCACGCCTCCCCTACCCCCACTACCCCCCGCCCCCCTACCCCCACACTACCCCCCCCTACCCCCCCTCCCCCACTTCCCCCCACCCAAACTACCCCTACCCCCCCACTACCCCTACCCCCCACACTACCCCTACCCCCCCACACTACCCCCCCCCGCCACATACCCCCACCCCCCCACCCCTACCCCTACCAAACCCCACCACCCCCACACTACCCCTACCCCCCCGCCCCACCCACCCCTACCCCTACCCCCAAAACTACCCCCACCGCCCCCCTACCCCTTCCCCACACTACCCCCCCCCTACCCCACCCCACACTTTCCCCACCAACCCCCCCTACCCCCTCCCCCCACACTACCCCTACCCCCCCAAAAACCAACCCCCCACCCCCAAACTACCCCCACCTCCCAAACTTTCCCTAAACCCCCCCCCCCCCACCGGCCCCTTCCCCACCCCCCAAACACCCCTACCCCCACTACCCCTTACCGGCCCCCACTACCCCACCCCCCCCTACCCCCCACTACCCCTACCCCCACACTACCCCCCCCCCAACCCCTCCCCCCCACCCCCCCCACTAAACCCCCACCCCCCCCCCAACCCCCCCCTCCACCCACACACCCTCCCCTCCAGAAATACCCTTTACTTTCCCCTACACCCCCTACCCCCCCCAAATACCCCCCCCCAAATACCCCACCCCCAAAAACCCCTCCCCCCACTACCCCTACCCCACACTACCCCTAACCCCCACCCACTACCCCCTTTCCCCAAAAAACCCTCCCCTACCCCCCCACAATACCCCTACCCCCACCCCACCCCTCCCCCCTAAAAACCCGAAAAAAACCCTAAAAGAAAAAAAAAAACCCCCCCTCAAAAAATAAAATAAACCAAACCCCTCCGCACCTAAAACCCAAAAAAACACAATACCCTCCCCTACCCCAACTAAACCCCACTTACCTAACCCCCCACTAAACCCCCCCCCCCCCCCCCCTACCCCCACACCACCCCCCCCAACCCCCCCACTACCCCCCCCCACACTAAACCCCCCCGCCACACACCCCTACCCCACCTACCCTACCCGCCACACTACCCACCTACCCACACACCCACCCACACTACCCCAACCCCACACTACCCCTACCCGAACACCCACCGCCCACACGACCCACCCCCACTACCCTACCCCAACTACCACAACCCTACCCCCACACACCCTACCGCCAACACCCTACCGCCCCAAACCCTACCCTACCCCACATACCTACCCCACACTACCCCTACCCCACACTACCCTACCCCACACTACCCCTACCCCCACACTACCCCTACCGCCCACACTACCCCTACCCCACACTACCCTCCCACACACTACCCCTACCCCACACTACCCCTACCCCACACTACCCCTACCCCACACTACCCCTACCCCACACCACCCTACCACTCCCCTACCCCACACTACCCCTACCCCCCACTACCCCACACCGCCACACTACCCTACCCACACTCCCCACCCCTACTCCCCTACCCCCACACACCCCTACCCCACAATACCCCTCCCCACACACCCCTACCGCCACCACCTACCCTACCCCACACCTCCCCTACCCCACAACTACCCCTACCCTCCAACTACCGCTACCCCACACTACCCGCTACCCCACACTCCCCTCACCCCACCCCACTACCACCCCACGCCTCACCCATCCCCTTACCCCCAGCCTTTCCCCAACCCTTCTACTGCCTACAGCACAATACCCCTACCCCTACCCCACACTACCACTACCCCTATCCCATCTCCTCAAACCCTGTCTTTGGCTATGACCATTTTTCTCCTACCCTATGTACCCAGTGACGATCTCTTATGCAAGATAATGTTGAGGTGATTGAATTGTCAGACGACTTGACGTCAGCGTATTAATGCCGTGACGTCATACAATTGTTGAAATTATGCAAAAAGCTACTCTTACTACTTTTAAGTAAAGAGTAAGCTGTTAAATTAAAACACCAGTAAATTTGTGGATATCCTTCAAGTGTAAGAGAAACCCACGTTTTGGTTTGTTTTTGTTTAACGTCCTATTAACAGCCAGAAATCCCCGTCTTCATCACACCGGGACAAATTATTATGTTGACCCTACATGAGTGCACTCTATAATATCTACTATCGCGACGTCACAATCCTATTGATCACAAGATTATACAATAATGTTAGGTGGACAGCTGTTAGTGACTACCATTCTCAAAATAAATTCACCCATTCACATCGTCGAAAGCATTAATAGTCGTGGGCCCTGAAAGGGGACAATTCACATAAGTTAGCCAATCATTGCTTAATAAAGGAAAAGCAAAGACAACACATTCATTAGCATGCTTGTCGAGTAACATAATGATAAATATTTAAACCATCTTGCTCTCGTATTCAAGTACTAAGAGTCTATTTAACTAATTCATCAATTCCGTAATATTGAGCTCGTTTCTAAGAAAATTAATTATTTCGCTTAATGGAATAGATATGTCATCATATGTGTCAGATCGCATAAATTTAAGAAAATTCATTATACATTATAATAAATGAATAATTTACTTTAATGTGGCTGTATTTTTAAAGAAAAAATTCCGACGAGCAGCTGTCCTCTCGAGATCGGCGCGGCCGTAGCAGACAGGGACAGAAAGGCAGACGGAAAAGTGAGGTCCGGAAACGGACGGAATCCTTCCAGGTTTGTTTTTATATGTTATGTTATCAATGTTATATGCAAATCCTAATTAGACACAATATTTATGTTGGATATTTTCCTGGTGAGAAACAAAAGAAAATTGTAATTCCCAGTCTACGGCTAGAATATTAGACGTATAAAGCAATATGCAAAAAAAAACAAAAAAACTGAACATAATGCAAGCATAACCTAGTGACTGTCTCAACGTGAAAAGTGCTAAAATGCAACATGTCACATTACCGGTGTTATAATTGTATTGTTGTTTTGTTTTTGTTTTTGTTTTGTTTTTGTTTTTGTTTTTGTTTTTTGCGTGTTTTGTTTTTGTTTGTTTTTTGTTTTGTTTTTTTCTGTTTTTTGTTTATTTGTTTTTTTGTTTTTTGTTTTTTTGTTGTTTTTATTACCGTTTTTTTCCCACAGAAACTATGCGATTACGCGATTTAACTGCCTTTATTAATTCAATATTCTTTGCCACATGTTTTGCGATTTTAATCTATCATCGAAAAATAGCGAAATTTAATCTAAACATTCAGTTTTTATTAAGAACATATTTAATCATTTATATACGTATGGACTTTATACCTAGCCTACGTAAGTGAACAGTATCCAGTGTTTATATATCATCAAATAGATTCAATATCGTTTTGTATTTAAAATGTTGTCAGTACACTGGTGTGCTCTTTACAACGGGAGACCACTCTGTCCTCCCTGACAAATGTTTAGTAGCGTGACGTATTAGTGTATAAAGAAAACTCGGTCACAAAGGCCATACCGGATATCGATTATTTAAAAATTTGAACAAATAGGGAAGTAGCTTTGAAGCATTTTTATGATTAAAACACTAGCATTACTTCCTGCTTTGTACATATACGTCATCAAATTAAAATGCATGAGCCTCCCCTGTGTTATGGATGTATGTAAACTTGTGAGTGGTCATACGTGTATTAATGTATTGAATGTCCCAGTAAAAGGGAAGAGATATGTCTGTTTGGAGGTTAAATCATATTTCACTGGGCTTCACAAGACAGCAGCACATCTCACAACAACCCATAAGGGGTCACGTCGGGGTGACTTTTTGGATTACCCAATCAAATAACTACTTCCAGAATCTTGGAAGTGAATTATATATGTCCGAATTAGCATGACTAGAGTGCATACCTTGCATAATCTGTCAATTTGTTTCAAGTAATTTCGTCCAACATAGTATATTGCTATACTGTGACAAAATGTTTGCCTGTATGCATAATTGGATGCGTAATCTAGTCGTTGCCTTCGCTCATTTCAAAAATAAAAAGCTAAGAATTAAATGTAGCTTCTTTATGATATTTCGAAGTGTGATTGTCACTTCCTTGTTTCTCATTAAGAGGACACGATACCTGGTCTAGATGATAACGGGAGAAATGTTTAAACTTCCTAAACATCAGGGCCAAGTTCAAACGGTGACTAGGCTAATCACAATTTAACAACAATTCTAAAATCCTGATTAAATCGTTTCTTGTAAAACTAATTTGACAAAAGATTATGAAAATATAGCACTCAACAGTCCCTTCCTACTAGCCTATTTAAGGAATATACATACACAGTTATTGAAGTAAAGGAGAAATGAAATTTTCACTAATCAATTGATTAAGCTTATCTCTTTTAGAACAACTGGGCCCTGGTCTTATACTTAATGCAAATTACGTTTCCAGTAGTCTTCCTTTATATCTATATATTGTGTTGGTATATTCCAATCGTTCATATATTTTGATTAAGAATTAAGCTTTTGTAAGGATGCCAAATTTCTGTTTTTAATTAATATGTTTTTCTTATCATCTGACCCACGTTTGTGCCAGATGAAGAATGAGCGAGTTTTTGGATTATTTCTAATTAAATCCATAGCAGTGTTAATCATATTTATTAAGAGACAAAGATTACATTGTCGAATAATTGGACATCTGTAATTTCAATTATAACATTTTATATTTCACACGTGTCGACTCTATGTATTTATAATTATAATAGTTACGTACGGTAAATTCAAACAAGGCTACACATGCCATAAATATAAACTATCACTGTAAAAAGGAAATCGATAAATTAAAAGGATGGCAATATATTTATACATGTAAGCATGACATTAACAAAAGAGTAATTATCATCAGTACACTATTGTTATATGTTGATAAGTAAGAAAGGTATATTCCTTGTAATTGGGAAATGATAACAGTTATTGACAAGGTTGTGTTTTGAGTTTGACGTCATCAGGACAGGGACACCAACAGCTTACATCATATGAATGTGGGTTTCTAGGGGAAACGAACATATAGAATCATATGAAGGTAGGTTTCTAGGGGAAACCAACAGATAGGATCATATGAAGGTAGGTTTCTAGGGAAAACCAACAGATAGGATTATATGAAGGTAGGTTTCTAGGGAAAACCAACAGATAGGATTATATGAATGTGGGTTTCTAGGGAAAACCAACATATAGAATCATATGAATGTGGGTTTCTAGGGGAAACCAACATATAGAATCATATGAAGGTGGGTTTATAGGGGAAACCAACAGCTAGGGTCATATGAAGGTGGGTTTCTAGGGGAAACCACCATATATGACCATATGAAGGTATGTTTCTAGGGAAAACCAACAGATAGGATTATATGAATGTGGGTTTCTAGGGGAAACCAACATATAGAATCATATGAAGGTGGGTTTATAGGGGAAACCAACAGCTAGGGTCATATGAAGGTGGGTTTCTAGGGGAAAGCAACATATATGATCATATGAAGGTAGGTTTCTAGGGAAAACCAACAGCTAGGGTTATACTATGACGGGTTTCTAGGAGAAACCAACAACAAAAGTCATAGAAGGACGGATATCAACAGGAAGGGTCTTATGAGGGCGGTTCTAGGAGACACCAACAGCCAGGATATTATGAGGCTATAAGGCCATTTGAGACGGATTTCTAGGAAACATTAACAACAAGGGTCATTTGAGGACTGGTAGAATTCTAGGTTTTGTCACAAACAGCCAAAGTCATAATATTTATGTGGACAGGTTTCTAGGAGAATCAACAACCAGGGTAATATGAGGACGGGTTTCTAAGAGACCTCAGCAACATTGGTCATACAAAGATTGGTGTCAAGGACATCATCGCTCAGAAAGAAAGATAAGACAGGGAAAAAAGAAAAATATGATCATCTATAAAGTCTTACGATTTGGCAGCATATCAAATCTGGTATCATCTATGACCCAAAACACGAACCATCAACCCCGTGCTCCACCGAATGTTTAAGCATTGCAATCAATTTTGGTCGCTTCGAGCATGGCTGTGTTAATAGTTCCGTACGATTAGTTTAGATGGCGATAAACAGATATAACGACAAAAAAGGAAAACTTAAGATGAAACGGTTGATATTGATTAATAGATACCGAGTTTTATTACACTAATATAAAAATCCAATTCTCGATTTGTATTGCATTTTATTTGCTCTGTAATTGCGTTTATCGCTGACGTTAACCGCCACAGTGACTACATAACCTATACTTAGTGTTAAAAACGAACGATAAAAAAGCAAATAGCAATCCTGTGTTCAAAGGAAATATATATATTCTTATTTTAAAATAAGCTCAATAAGAAGGCTTTAATTATGCTGATGTTAACATCGCAGTGTTTATATTTATCAAACAGAAAAAGTATCAGTTGATTAAATTCTTTTAAATACAAGGTAAAGTTGACGTGTTAGATGTTGGTGGTTTGCAGTCCTTTGAAGGCGACATTTTAATGCTGATAGGTCGTTAGATATTATGAGGTCTCTAGGTGATTATTAGGTAGCGAAATCACCCAGTCGTTCAAGCAGTGACGATTTGTATTGAACTGTGTGATTATTGAACGAGAGAGCAAGTATTAGTGAATTGAGGTTGTATTTTGTATTGAAATCCTGCTGGTTCTCTATAGAGTACCTGTTGACATTGTATGAATTGATCTCATTTTGATGGATTTGGGCAAGATGAAAGCGTCAAGGAGAAAATCTCTATTTTGTATGAGTGAATGACAGCATACATATCAATGGATATGTTTCATGATTGTGTTCAGACAAAATATAATAACTTACCGCCATTTGAAGACTTAATAATAACTATCTTTTTGGAAAAAGAATTTCTGAAGTGTACTTGACAAATATGTTAAGTGTGGAAGGAAGATAATGTGTTTTTCTTCAAAAGACGCTCGAAAATTGAGAGGGGGAAAACAATAAAAACAAAATGTCAACGTTGGAATAACTTGTATCACGGCTCCACATGGCGGAATCTCACACTTCCGAGACCAAATGGTTGTCAAACCAAAGTAAAACATTCAATATGAAAGTACAACAGTGTCATTCGCAAGATCAGTTCTGAGAGCAAACCCCGGTCAAAGTTTATCAGGAATACATCATTTTGTAAAAGTGGAAATGTCAAGGGACGTCATTCGGTTATTGAGAAGAATGACAAGAAACATCGGATGTTCCGATTACATGGCGTTTCGTCAAAGATCAAAATCTCCAGTAAAGACAATGAGGAACACGTGAGTAAAACAATAGGTAGAATTCATTTTCTAAAATGATAATTTCATTACATATCTTTATCACGATAACCTGTAGGATTATATACTCATTACGTGGGGCCCGTGATTGCTTCCCTTTGTCTTCTATAAGGTGACATTGGAGAGATCCAAAATAGATCTACTGTCCTTTTTGCATCACTTGGAATCTTAAATCTTTACTTTCTTTCCTCACTACTTTGTCTTCTATTGCTTTGGGTTTTTTAATCTAGGTGTCTTTTTGACACTTCATAACATATGACCCGGGCTATTGCAAAAAACGGCAAACACCTGAAACAAAACAAAACATATCCTCATTAGAGACAGACTATTAAATTATTTATTTATTCATTATTTGTTTCTTGATAAATTCAGCTCCTTAACCAACAGTTCAGTGTGATGGTAATAGACGTCGCTTTCTTTAATGATAAATGTTACATTATTTATTTATTGGAAGCAAACACTTTGGAGGAAAGGCAACAGACACGTACGGTATATATATTTATATTAAATTCGTGGTAATGACAGACATGGCAGTATCTCGGTTGACCTGTGATTGATGTTCTCGGTATATCGCTCAAGTACTGAATATATTCACACCCTATTCATACAATCTCGATTGACATTTGACCTGAAATGTAATTTGCAGTTATAGAAACATATACCGAAGCATAAAGCTATCATCAGCTACTATCAGTGCACGAGTACCTGCTGTTTGTTTATTTATTTCATTATCATTTTTTTGCTTTGATTTTCTGGGTTTTTTTTTTTAATTTGTTTTTAGTTCTTTGGGGTTTTTTTTTCCTTTTTTACAATTGTCAGTGGATTTTACAAAATATATATAATATAAGGATATTAATCCCTTTAACTACAAATAGAAATTTGCATACAATAAAAACAAAAATGAATTATGTTGCTTTATACAGCTGTGAATCACCGCTGATACATATGAGACGATGGCGGAATCTCAAAAAAGGAATACAATTTATGACAAATGTCGAAAGAATGTCAGTAAGAATGTTATATTTCCTTCTGTTTTCAGTATTGTTGTATCTTTATCATAGTAATAATCCTGACTTCGTATTTAAAGAATTTGAAATAGAAACAACCAATGGAAATGCGTATCCAAACAGGACGTTATTAGAATAGAGTTGCCATCACTTTCTAAACATGTCATTCGCATGATCCAGTTTGTCCTAAATCATGTCCCGACTCACAAGACGATACTTCGGATCAAATAATTATTCAATTATTGAATAAACGCATAAACCCGCATCATAGCACTGTCTCGTTAGATCTAGTTAGCTATGTCAGGAGCCAAACGTGTCGGAATCAATTAATTTATTTTACATGAAGTTATATTTCATATTAATGGCTCTTGTTGGCCTGAACAGAAGCGCGTGAAGGGTCTTATTGCGTGAGGCGAATGGAGTACCCAGAGAAAGCCGACGTGGTCGGGCCTTTGATCTCAATATATGTTCACGATAGAAAAATTAAAACCCGGCCCTATGTAAAAGGCGAATTTGTTAACGCTGCGCCACCCAACTAACCTCACTGCGTCAAACGATTTTGAGTTTAGGGAAATAAATATTGGCCTTATCCAGTTCTGAGACAGCGAAGGGGTTGGGGGTTTGGGGTGGAGGTGGGGGTGGAGGGTTACCATCCTCACAATATGTATGTCAGTTTTTCTTTCTCATTTACTGCCAATAGTCACATGTAGCACATTTCTGCTGTTAAATACAACTATCTGTATCTACACCCTCTAAAGGGATGGTGTCTGTATTCATTGATTTTATTTACCTGCCTTGTGTAATCGCGTATTAATAAGGATATATTAAAAAAGATGTAATATATCTCAAACGTGTGATATAAGATTCTTTATATACATTTTTTTTCCATGTATCATCACCTAAAATAATGACCTACTGAAAATGTCTATAAATAGTCGAATAAATCAATATATACTGTCACAAATCAGACTTGACGTGGGAAAATTAATATATACTGTCACAAATCAGACTTGACGTGTGAAAATTAATATATACTGTCACAAATCAGACTTGACGTGTGAAAATTAATATATACTGTCACAAATCAGACTTGACGTGGGAAAATCAATATATACTGTCACAAATCAGACTTGACGTGGGAATTAATATACACTGTCACAAATCAGACTTGACGTGGGAAAATTAATATATACTGTCACAAATCAGACTTGACGTGGGAAAATTAGACTTGATATGGGACGACTGTTATTCAAAATGATGTGGGAAAATTATTGTATATTGTGACTGTTTTACAATGTACATGTATACTGTAACTATTCATATTGATTTGAAACAGTTGTGATATACTGTTATAACTGCAGTTATGGTTTAATCTGAGACTTTCGCTTGCTATGTTGAAGCCCATCATTGGGTAATATAACACTTTAACTATCATCATAAATAATTAACAGTGGTTCACGGTAACAGTATTTAATCGTTGACAATTAACCGTTAATGCTGTATGTGGCGTTGAGATATGATGGGATGGACATGTTGTAAAACATCACAACAACAGACAATATCTCTATGTGTCTATTGGTGTCAGTAGGGTATTCGGGGGTGACCTTTATCTGACATATGGGGCTAATTTGCAGAGTTGTACCCAAGAGATACCAACGTTATCTACCCCAAATCTAAGGTCCCTTCGAATCAATATAGAAAAGCCTTAAATTAACGGGTGGATTTTCCAATCGGCCTTACTTGATAAGCTTTGTCGTTACTCTGTATCGTAAATCAATAGACGTCGAATGGTCCCGAGGTTGCGCTAGGACTGTGTCACTGACAACAGGTTTGATGACGATTCTCAGGTGGGACATTATTACAGGTAATATGTGTTTACCTGTCAAGGTAATTGGAAAACCTGACAAGTACCCGCGCGGGAATTGCGTGTACATTTAGCACATTAGCATGTAAAGGGGATGGGTTCCTGCACGCTTGTTTAGTCTATAAAACTGGTGTACAGCAAGATGCATATTGAGGTGCGCGTTCTCATCTCGTGTCTGTGAACGTGAAATGTGGGATTGCCTCACAACTGTATAAAATTTCTGTAGCAAAGAGGTACATATGTATGTAATATACAGTGCTTATTGCTAGCTTATCTGACGGGTGAAAAACAAGGATATTGCTTATTAGTATCATTCCTCATTGCTGCTATACCACGAGATACTTATATAACGGACTTAATCCAAATAGTGAACTATTAATTGGGTTCTATCATTTGTTAGTGTTTATTCGGATATCAAATTAGTTTGACTTTTTTTCATTTGTGTTCGGATTAACTGATATGGATGATTTACTGTCCGGATTTACCAACAGCCAGTGGAAGTGTTCATATTAACAATAATCCACGATCTCACGAGAGAGTGCATTAGCCGACAACATTGTGAATATATCCAATCATTTGATAAATCGTTGCAAACATTTTTAATCATCTGAATTGATTGAATATCTTTAATAGTTGTGTATTTTGATTAAATATATTCGATCATCTCATTCATTTAATCTATTTATGAAAGGGCGATATTGATTTGCACTCGACTTCTACCAGATAGCAGCACTTCATTGCAATATCTGTATCAAATAGTGATCCCAGTTTCGGTGCCGGTGTTTGTAGTGACTTTTGATGATTGAATTGCCGATAGGATGTTATGAAGTTGATAACTACCAATGCTTAGAGATAATAAGGAGATTGATGTTTGCGAAATGGCCTCTTCCCAAAGGAAATTGAGTGATTATACAGACCTATTGTCCACTAAACGAATCCAGAAACGGACTTTGTCGGACACAGATTGTACCAGGCGTTTCAGTACATACAGCAATGGATTCCAACCCAGATTTCGTAGCAGGCATTTCAGTATAGACGAGGAAAACATCAATCCGTTAGCATCTTACAGAAAAACCAAGAAGTCTAATTCAATACCTGGATTAACAATGACTGAAGATCTTTTAAACAAATCCAGGTCAAATATAGCCATGCCTCAAATTTCCAAAAAGAAACTTTTAAAGACGCGTTCTACTCAGAACTTTGGAGTTTTTCCAACAAGGAAGGTTTCTCGACAGCAGATGCTTGGGAAGCCATTTCTTCGACAAGGGAGACTTCTTCGTCGTGTTCGGTCGGAGAATAATGTTATTCCTGCTCCGCCATTTATAAATAGAATCCTGGTAAGTATGATAAAGTTAAAATTTACTGACGAAATGGATACTTCGAATTTAATGACGATTATAATTAATACAGAAAACAAGCCTGTATTGTCTGGTATAGTTTACAGTTAAAATTTACTGACGATTTTAATTAATGCAGAAATCAAATCTGTATTATCTCATATAATTTACAGTTAAAAACTAATGACGATTATTGTTGATACAGAAAACAAGCCTGTATTGTGTGGTATAGTTTACAGTTAAAATTTACTGACGATTTTAATTAATGCAGAAATCAAATCTGTATTATCTCATATAATTTACAGTTAAAAACTAATGACGATTATTGTTGATACAGAAAACAAGCCTGTATTGTCTGGTATAGTTTACAGTTAAAATTTACTGACGATTTTAATTAATGCAGAAATCAAATCTGTATTATCTCATATAATTTACAGTTAAAAACTAATGACGATTATTGTTGATACAGAAAACAAGCCTGTATTGTCTGGTATTGTTTATAGTTAAAATTTACTGACGATTTTAATTAATGCAGAAATCAAATCTGTATTATCTCATATAATTTACAGTTAAAAACTAATGACGATTATTGTTGATACAGAAAACAAGCCTGTATTGTCTGGTATTGTTTATAGTTAAAATTTACTGACGATTTTAATTAATGCAGAAATCAAATCTGTATTATCTCATATAATTTACAGTTAAAAACTAATGACGATTATTGTTGATACAGAAAACAAGCCTGTATTGTCTGGTATTGTTTATAGTTAAAATTTAATGACGATTATAGCTAATACAGAAAACAAGCCTATATTGTCTCGTATAGTTTACAGTTAAAATTTAATGATGATAGTTAATAAAGAAAACAAGCCTGTATTGTTTGGCAAAGTTTACAGTTAGAATTTAAAGACGGTTATAGCTTAGCTACATGTATAAAGAAAACAAACCTGTATTGTCTCCAATTGTTTACAGTTAAAACTTAATGATGATAGATAATAGGGAAAACAATGTTGTTTGGAGTATTTTCACACCAGATTAAATACATTCGTTGACAACAATACAAAGTTGTAGCGCCTCATTGGTTTCACTTAATGCCATGCTATTGAGCCCCGATCGATATTTCATTAACACTATGTACATACTTATTCAAATTCGTAACATTAGTTTTCTCTGTGGTAAACGTTGTGTCACATTCAGACTAATTAGTGGTAGAGCGACTATAGATTTTATGTCTGCATGCATAAATGTGACAGGATGGTGTAACATTTCACACGTGCTTGTCTATTGATCCGTTAAAAAACATGATATTTGTATAGTGCATACACATAGGTAGGAAATGTATTTGGCAAACTATGCTATATACACCTTGGTTTTTCTATAGTTTGTACAATTTGCATAACTATTGATGACGCATGCGCGTGATTATATTCATGATGCATCAAATGACCATTAGTGACACCTGAACACCTGAAGACGCTTACTCTTCCAAAAAACCTGGTCTGATACTTATTTCCTTTCTAGCGTTATCGTGATATTGTCTTCCTGGAGATTTTAGGTCGTTTTACGATAAAACGACTTGTCGAGATAATCCTCGATAAGTCGTGTTATAACTCGGCTTGTCATCATGAGTATCTCGATAAGTCGTGTAACAGTATAGCGACCTAAAATAACACGATGGCAGAAATATGCCACCAAAGTAAATGTGAATGAAGGTTTTTATTGATTTTATAACCATTGCAACACCAAGTTATATCAACTTGTATTAATCACGTTTGTTGGCCCGGATGGAAGCACACGGTGGGTCTTACTAAGGGTCCGGGCCAAAAGCGCGATTAATATCAGCTGGTATCAATTGTTATTGTTTGATTTTGAATTATTTTTCAATTATGAACTAATTAAACTCACATAATTGACAAAAATCCTCGTATCCATATACGTACATTTTTTTTGTATATAGATCATACAGTATCTGGGGAGGGGTGAAATGTGCATTGTATATATAGAGATAATACAGCATCTGGGGAGGGGTGAAATGTATATATATAGATAATACAGTATCTGGGGAGGGGTGGAATGTATACATATAGATAATACAGCATCTGGGGAGGGGTGAAATGTATATATAGATAATACAGTATCTGGGGAGGGGTGAAATGTATATATCTAGATAATACAGCATCTGGGGAGGGGTGAAATGTATATATATGGTATAGATAATACAGTATCTGGGGAGGAGTGGAATATATATATATAGATAATACAGTATCTGGGGAGGGGTGAAATGTATATATAGAGATAATACAGCATCTGGGGAGGGGTGAAATGTATATATATAGATAATACTGCATCTGGGGAGGGGTAAAATGTATATATATAGATAATACAGTATCTGGGGAGGGGTGAAATGTATATATAGATAATACAGTATCTGGGGAGGGGTGAAATGTATATATATAGATAATACAGCATCTGGGGAGGGGTGAAATGTATATATATATATAGATGATACAGCATCTGGGGAGGGGTGAAATGTATATATATAGATAATACAGCATCTGGGGAGGGGTGAATGTATATATATAGATAATACAGCATCTGGGGAGGGGTGAAATGTATATATATGGTATAGATAATACAGTATCTGGGGAGGGGTGAAATGTATATATATAGATGATACAGCATCTGGGGAGGGGTGAAATGTATATATATAGATAATACAGCATCTGGGGAGGGGTGAAATGTATATATATAGATAATACAGTATCTGGGGAGGGGTGAAATATGTATATATAGATAATACAGCATCTGGGGAGGGGTGAAATGTATATATATAGATAATACAGCATATGGGGAGGGGTGAAATGTATATATATAGATAATACAGTATCTGGGGAGGGGTGAAATGTACATGTATATATATAGATGATACAGCATCTGGGGAGGGGTGAAATGTATATATATATAGATAATACAGCATCTGGGGAGGGGTGAAATGTATATATATAGATAATACAGGTTTGCTGGGTAAGGGATGAATGATAGCGCACATATTGAAGCACCAAAGTAATTATTTACGAAAATAAAAATTATACATATAATCGCTGTAGTTGTCCGTCTAAAACAGGGGTGAAATGTATATATATGGTATAGATAATACAGCATCTGGGGAGGGGTGAAATGTATATATATAGATGATACAGCATCTGGGGACAAGTGAAATGTAAATATATATTTAATACAGCATCTTTGGAAGGGGTGAAATGTATATATATAGATAATACAGCATCTTGGGAGGGGTGAAATGTATATATATAGATAATACAGCGTCTGGGGAGGGGTGAAATGTATATATATAGATAATACAGTGTCTGGGGAGGGGTGAAATGTATATATATAGATAATACAGCATCTGGGGAGGGGTGAATGTATATATATAGATAATACAGCGTCTGGGGAGGGGTGAAATGTATATATATAGATAATACAGCATCTGGGGGGAGGGTGAATTAATTGATAAATTGTATATATATAGATAATACAGCATCTGGGAGGGGTGAATGATAATGAATATATAGATAATACAGCATCTGGGGAGGGTGAATGTATGATATATGATATACGATGGGGAGGTGAAAAGTATAATATAGATATACAGCATCTGGGAGGGGTGTAAATGTATATATATAGATGATACAGTATCTGGGGAGGGTAAAATGTAATATATAGATAATACACATCTGGGGAGGGGTGAAATGTATATATATAGATATACAGATTGGGGGGTAAAATGTATATATATAGATAATACAACATCTGGGGAGGGGTGAAATGTATATATATAGATAATACAGTATCTGGGAAGGGGTGAAATGTACATGTATATATATAGATGATACAGCATCTGGGGAGGGGTGTAATGTATATATATAGATAATACAGCATCTGGGGAGGGGTGAAATGTATATATATAGATAATACAGGTTTGCTGGGTAAGGGATGAATGATAGCGCACATATTGAAGCACCAAAGTAATTATTTACGAAAATAAAAATTATACATATAATCGCTGTAGTTGTCCGTCTAAAACAGGGGTGAAATGTATATATATGGTATAGATAATACAGCATCTGGGGAGGGGTGAAATGTATATATATAGATAATACAGCATCTGGGGAGGGGTGAAATGTAAATATATATTTAATACAGCATCTTGGGAGGGGTGAAATGTATATATATAGATAATACAGCATCTTGGGAGGGGTGAAATGTATATATATAGATAATACAGTATCTGGGGAGGGGTGAAATGTATAAATATAGATAATACAGTATCTGGGGAGGGGTGAAATATATATATATATAGATAATACAGTGTCTGGGGAGGGGTGAAATGTATATATATAGATAATACAGTATCTGGGGAGGGGTGAAATGTATATATAGATAATACAGTATCTGGGGAGGGGTGAAATGTATATATATAGATAATACAGCATCTGGGGACGAGTGAAATGTAAATATATATTTAATACAGCATCTTGGGAGGGGTGAAATGTATATATATAGATAATACAGTATCTGGGGAGGGGTGAAATGTATATATATAGATAATACAGCATCTTGGGAGGGGTGAAATGTATATATATAGATAATACAGTATCTGGGGAGGGGTGAAAATATATATATATATAGATAATACAGTGTCTGGGGAGGGGTGAAATGTATATATATAGATAATACAGTATCTGGGGAGGGGTGAAATGTATATATAGATAATACAGTATCTGGGGAGGGGTGAAATGTATTATATAGATAATTACAGCATCTGGGGAGGGGTGAAATGTATATAATATAGATGATACAGCATTCTGGGGAGGGGTGAATGGAATTTAATGTATATATATAGATAAACAGCATCTGGGAGGGGTGAAATGTATATATATAGATAATACAGCATCTGGGGAGGGGGTGAAATGTATATATATAGATAATACAGCTTTTGGGGAGGGTGAAATGTATATATATAGATAATAGAAGCTCTGGGGAGGGGTGTGAAATGAAATAAGAATTGATTGAAATGTATAAAATAATACAGATCTGGGGAGGGGTGAAAGTTATATATAGAATACAGATCTGGGGAGGGTGAAATGTATATATAATGATACAGCATCTGGGAGGGGTGAAGTATAATATAGTAATACAGATCTGGGGAGGGTGAAATGTAAATATATATTAGATATAGGTACTGGGTAGGGTGAAATTACATATGGGAAAGTAAAAATGTTTAGAAAATAATATTGGGAGTAAATGGGGATGTAAATTAATAAATAGGGAAGTGAAATTTTTAATAGATATACAGGGTCGGGGGGGTGAAATGTTATTATAGATAATACAGATCTGGGGAGGGGTGAAATGTAATATAGATAATACAGATCTTGGGAGGGGTGAAATGTATATATATAGATAATACAGATCTGGGGAGGGGTGATGAAATGTAATATATATATATAGATATACAGATTTGGGGAGGGGTGAAATGTATATATATAGATAAATACAGATTGGGGAGGGGTATGAATGTATATAAGATAATACAGTCTGGGGGGGGGTGAAATATATTGTGATAAAGTATCTGGGGAGGGAATAGAATTATATGATAAGATATTGGGAGGGGAATGTAATATATAGATATAGATCTGGGGGATAAATCTATGGGGGGGTGATAATAGTATATGGAGTGTAAATCTAGGGAAAGCATTGGAGGGTATAAAGTATATAATATGATTGGAGGGGTGAATGTATATATATGATAACACATCTGGGGAGGTAGAATGAATGAATAATAGTATATTAGGATAACAGTATTGGGAGGATGAATGTAAAGTAACATATGGGGAAGGGAATAAAGATTGGGGAGGGTGATATTATAATATACAGATCTGGGACGGTGAAATGTAAATTAATAATACAGCATCTTGGGGGGGATTGAATATATGTGAATTTGGGGGGGGTTATATATAATAGTATATATAGGAAGACTGGGAGGTTATATAAGATAATACAGATTGCGGAGGGGTAATGTATTATATAGATAATACAGTATCTGGGAGGGATGAGGATGAAATGTATATAATAGATGATACAGCATCTGGGGACGGTGAGTAATGTATATAATAATACAGCCTTGGGGAGGGGTGAAATGATATATATAGATAATACAGGTTCTGGGAAGGTGAAATTATACAATAATACAGCATCTAAGTAAGTGAAAAATATATTATAATAATACATCTGGAGGTGTGCTAAAAGGGTGAATTAACATCTATTGGGGAGGGGTATAAGATTGATATGGATGAATAAGATCGGGGATAGGATGAAAGTAATATATAGAGAATAAGTTTGAGTAAGGGATAATTATAAGGCATATTGGGAGCGAAAGTAATTATTGAAATATAAATAATACATACATGGGAGGGTGATGTAAAAGGTGAAATGATATATATGAAATACAGATATGAGTGGGAGGGGTGAAAATGTATTATATATAGATAATACAGCATCTGGGGAGGGTGAAATGTAATATATATTAATAACAGTATTGGGGGAAGGGTGAAATTATATTAGATAATACGTAGTCTTGGGAGGGGTGTGAAATGAAATATATAGATAATACAGATCTGGGGAGGGGTGAAATATATATATTTTAGATATACAGATCGGGGGAGGGGTGAAATGTATATATATAGATAATACAGTCTGGGGAGGGTGAAAGTTTATATAGTAATACAGCATCTGGGGGGGGTGAAATGTAATATATAAAAACATCGGGGGGTGAAATGTTATATAATATGATGATAAGATTGGAGGGTAAAAGCATTGGGGAGGAGATGAAATGATGGGTGAATGTAATTATAGATAATACAGCATCTGGGGAGGGGTGAAATGTATAATTATATAGATAATCAAGTCTGGGGAGGGTGTGAAGTATATTATATAGATAATACGCATCTGGGAGGGGTGGTGAAATGTATATTAGTTATACAACAGTATTGGGAGGGTGAAATAATGAAATAATATTAGTGAATAAATTATGGAGGGGTTGAAAGGTAATATATAGATGAAAGCATTGGGAGGGGTGAAATGTATATAATATAAGACGGGATGGGAGGGGTTGAATGTAATATATGTATAATATCGAGTGAGGATTAGGTGATGAAAGTTATTGAGGTAAGCATTGAGTGAAATTAATAATTAACAGAATGGGGAGGATTATTTAAAGCATCTGGAGGGTTGAAATATATATATGGAATACGTATCTGGGAAGGGATAGATATAATAATAAAGCATCTGGAGGGGAAAGTGATATATATTAGTAATACAGGTTGGGAAGAAGTGAATTGGGGAGGATGAAAATGTAATGTAATAATAAATATATATGGGGAGGGGTGTTGTTATATATATAATATAGTTGGGGAGGGTAAATGTATCTGGGGAGGGTATGAAATGTTTTAGGTATAGAAGTTGCTGGGAGGGAGATATAGCCAAATAATTGAGACGAAATAATATTTAATAAATTGTATCTAAAAGGGGTGAAATTATAATATGTATACGCATTTAAACAGGGGGAAAGGGTATATAATAGATATACAGATTGGAGGTAAGATGGGATGGGTGAATGATAAATTGGAGTATAATTAAGAACTTGGGAGGGAATTTAATATCACATATGGGAGGGGTGAAAGATTGTAAAGATATACAAATAAAAGATGGGTGAAATGTTAAAATGATAAACATTGGGAGGGAATGAAATGTAATACTTGGGAGGGAGATGATATATAGATAAACTATTTGGGAGGGGTGAAAGTATTGGGAAGTATGAAGATGTGAATATGAAAATATAATACAATTTGGGGACGGGTGATGAAATGTAATATATTTAATACAGCATCTGGGGAGGGGTGAAAGTATATATTAGATAATACAGTATTGGGGAGGGGGATGAAATTATATATATAGATAATACAGTTCTGGGGAGGGGTGAAATATATGATTATATAGATAATACAGTTCTGGGGAGGGGTGATGAAATGTATATATAAGATAATACAGTATCTGGGGAGGGGTGAAATGTATATATAGATAATACAATATGGGGGGGTGAGGGAAGGTAAATGTATATAATACACTCTGGGGAGGGTGAATGAAATAATTAGGATGACAGATCTGGGAGGGGTTGAAATAATATATAGCATACAGGATCTGGGGAGATGGTAATGTATAATATAAATAACAGGGAGGGGTGAAATGATAAATGATATATAAGGATCAGGGAGTCTGGGGAAGGGTGAATGAAATGTATATATAGATAATACAGATCTGGGGGGGTGAAATGTATTATGGTATAGATAATACAGATCTGGGGAGGGGTGAATGTATATATAATATAGATAATAAAGCATCTGGGGAGGGAAAGATATATTAGAGGTCAAGATTAGGGTGTGAAATGTAAATATAATGATACCGACTGGGGAGGGTGAATTATATATATAGATAAACAGATCTGGGAGGGTGAATGATATATTAATAAAGGTATATTGTAAGATTGGGGAGGGGTGAAATGTATAAGCACAAAGAATTTGTAGGTAAGATTTAATGATAACCATTATCCTCAAAAGGGGGATTGAAAATATTAGTATAATAACGTCTGGTGGAGGTGTCTAAAAATGATATGTAAGCATTGGGAGGTAAATGGGAGGATTAATATTTATATAAGATATCTGGATGGGGAGGTGATTATAATGAAATTAAATTGGGGTAGAATGATAAGCATCATGGGACGGGAAGTGAAGTATAAATATAGATTGGATGGGTGAAGTATTAAGATAATACTGATTGTAGTAATGATATAAGTGATGGGGAGGGTAAGTATTGAGGTAGGGATAAATAAGATTAGAAATACAGTGTTGAAGGTGAAATTATATAAGATCTAGGATTGGGGAATGTATATATAATATTATATATGGAGGATGAGGTGAATGAATTATATAAGAGTCTGGGAGGGTGAAATAAAATATTATATATAGATATACAGTTGGGGAGGGGATTTATATAGATATAATATCTGGAGTATAAGATCTGGAGGTAAGATAATAAGTATGGGGAGGGTAAATGTAATATTATATAGATAATAACAGTCTGGGGGGGGTGAAATTATATTATATATTAGATAATACAGCATCTGGGGAGGGGTTGAAAATGATATATAGATATAGCATCTGGATGGGGAATATATATATAGAGCAATGGGAGTATATATAGAAATACAGCATCTGGGAGAGGTGGGTGAATGGTAAATGTATAAATATAGAAATAAAACAGTATCTGGAGGGGGGGGGGTGAATGAAATGTAGGTATAGATAATACAGCATCTGGGGAGGGGTGAAATGTATATTTTAGATAATACAGATCTGGAGGGAAATGTAGAGGAACAGATTGGAGAGGTAATTATATATATTGATAATCAGTATCTGGAGGGGGGAAATGTAAATGTTAGATTAAGTATGGAGGTGACTGATATATAGGAATGAAATGTTAATGTATAATGAATAGCAGCATATGGGAGGGCCCAAAAAAATATTATAAAATTACATTATCATGGGAGGGGTGTAGTTTTATCAGATAAACGGGTATTGAAATTTGGGATAGAAATAAATGGGAGGTGAAATGTATATAAGCATCAGGGGGGTGTGAAATAAATATATATTTAATACGCTTTGGGGGGGTGAAATGTATTATAATATACAGCATCTGGGGAGGGGTGAAATGTATATATATGGTATAGATAATACAGCATCTGGGGAGGGGTGAAATGTATATATATAGATAATACAGCATCTGGGGAGGGGTGAAATGTATATATATAGATAATACAGCATCTGGGGAGGGGTGAATGTATATATATAGATAATACAGCATCTGGGGAGGGGTGAAATGTATATATATAGATAATACAGCATCTGGGGAGGGGTGAAATGTATATATATAGATAATACAGCATCTGGGGAGGGGTGAAATGTATATATATGGTATAGATAATACAGCATCTGGGGAGGGGTGAAATGTATATATATAGATAATACAGCACCTGGGGACGAGTGAAATGTATATATATGGTATAGATAATACAGCATCTGGGGAGGGGTGAAATGTATATATATAGATGATACAGCATCTGGGGACGAGTGAAATGTAAATATATATTTAATACAGCATCTTGGGAGGGGTGAAATGTATATATATAGATAATACAGTATCTGGGGAGGGGTGAAATGTATATATAGATAATACAGCATCTGGGGAGGGGTGAAATGTATATATATATAGATAATACAGCATCTGGGGAGGGGTGAAATGTATATATATGGTATAGATAATACAGCATCTGGGGAGGGGTGAAATGTATATATATAGATAATACAGCATCTGGGGAGGGGTGAAATGTATATACAATTAATGTAGCTAATTAATAGCATTGTATTTGTAATATCAAAGCATATGACTATTATTCAGTTATGAAGTTTAAATTTACTATATTACATATTTTCTATCGAATATCTGAAATCCCGGATTTGTGAAAATATGATTTTCTCTTTTGAGATTGTGACTTAAACCAGATTTGACCTAGATTTATATGGCAGGTGTCGTCAATAAAGCATAAGGGGCCCACTCTTCCGGGACACCTGTCCAATTCTCATAAACCCACATTTTTCAATATTATGCTGCCTTCATTTTATCGATACTTAGCTTCAATTATAGTTTCATTATTATATTGGTATGCTATGTTGATATTCATCACTTTTTTTGCTATATTATATCTTAAGGAATTAATCCTCTCATCATAAACCCTCTCATCATAAATTCTCTCATCATTAACCATCTCATGCTAGGCTCTCTCATAATTAACCATCTCATTATAAACCCTCTCTCCATAAACTCTCATCCTAAACCCCTCACCCTAAAACCTCTCACCATACACCCTCTAATTTTTAACCCTGTCATAATAAAAACTCTCATCATTAACCATCTCATAACTACCGCTCTCATTATAAGCCCTCTCATCATTTACCCTCTCATTATAAGCCATCTCACTATAAACTCTCGACATCAACTTGTCCCATCATAAACCTTCACCATAAACCATCTCACTATAATCCCTCTCATCTTAAGCTCTGTCGTCATCAACCATCTCATCATAAACTATTTCATCATAAACCGTCTCATCCTAAGCTATTTCATCATACACTATTTCTTTATAAAACATCTCATCATTAACCCTCTCGTCATAAACCCTCTCATCATTAACCCTCTCATCATTAACCCTCTCGTCATAAACCCTCTCATCATTAACCCTCTCGTCATAAACCCTCTCATCATTAACCCTCTCATCATTAACCCTCTCGTCATAAACCCTCTCATCATTAACACTCTCGTCATAAACCCTCTCATCATTAACACTCTCGTCATAAACCCTCTCATCATTAACACTCTCGTCATAAACCCTCTCATCATTAACACTCTCGTCATAAACCCTCTCATCATTAACCCTCTCGTTATAAACCATCTCGTCATAAACCCTCTAATCTTATCATAAACCCTTTCATCATAAACCCTTTCATTATAAACCCTTTCATCATAAACCCTTTCATCACAAACCTTTTCACTGCAAACTACCTCATCTTAAACCTTCGAATATTAACCCTCTTATCATAAGCTGCGGTTGATGTGGAGTACACTTTGTATTTTGTGTTATATCTTCATAACTTGAAACCTATATTCAAGTTAATCCTTAATACTATTCGATATTATTATGACACTCGTCTACAATCCTCCCTTTATATGTATATACAATATGATATATATTAACGGGGATTATCCTATACGGTATGGATATTTGCTGGCTATAAAATTTTACAAGATGTTAAATGAACTCGAATTCAACTAAATCAACCCCCTCAAATATTGCTGACTACACCGTTTATACTCCCAATACTCATATTACATTGAGTAGTTGAATGGGGTATAATTAAAGGTGTTATCCAGGATTAAAGAGCCGTGTTAACATAAATATCGCCTTCTTATCCCTTGAGTATCCAGTGATAGGTTATAGCGGACCACACAATGCCGTTTATAGTACTTACCTGAGTTTACGATGTAGGTAAAAGTGTCAGACTGACAAAGGTGTTGGTAAAGTTATGAAAGGTTAAAATATGTATCATTACACCTCGCCCTGTGTCAAAAATATTGGCAAAGAGTGCATCTAAATTAAGGACTCTAGCTTCTCTCATTATTTTCATATTTATTTGTATTTTGAATTTCTGACAGAACTACAAAATGTATATCCCTTTCATGGAGATAGGATGTTCTGTTGAGCTCTTGATCTCATCCTCATCCTCTAGACAAATGAAAAATACTCCTTCATTGATTTATTTTTTGTTTCTTACCACTCATGTTCTGCAAATTTTGATATTTATATATCTCACCATATAGTAGCAGTAAGGGGCCGCGATGGCCGAGTGGTTAAGATGTCTCGACATTTCATAACTAGACCTCCACCTCTGGGTTGCGAGTTGGAAACCAACTTGGGGGCAGTTGTCAGGTACTGACCGTAGGCCGGTGTTTTTTCTCCGGGTACTCCGGCTTTCCTCCACATTCAAAACCTGGCACCTCCTTAAATGACCCTTGCTGTTAATAGGACGTTAAACAAAATGAACCAAATAGTAGCAGTATCAAAAATATCTTGGTCACTGAAGTTTAAACTAGATATCTCGCGGTTTCTATGTTGGTAGCTGTAGTATTAAACTTAATACTAGTCCTCCTCCAAAAGGACCCCCCCCCCCCCCCCCCCCCCAAACACACACACACCATAATAATGTAAACCATAATGGAGGCTGAAATGTACATCATAGGTTGAACTCATTGAACACCAAGACAGATGTTAGCTCGCCGTTCTTGATTTATTTACGCAATGAATAAATCTGGCTGTTTGGAACATGAGCCAGATAGTTAATATTTCATATAGATGTAGATTGGTTTTAATTTACTATACCATAGTACCTCTACACCAGGAAAGGAGATTCAATAGAGTTCCAGTAATATTTCATAATAAATCAGGATTAGGTTTTATAATCGTAAATTATTTACGGAACAATTGCTGAAATCATTGTTAGCCTATAACAAGATACCTCCTACCCTGTTGTGATGAATGCGTATATGATGGAATGAAGCTACCAATCTATAAAAAATAATCGATAAAGTTCTTCATTTTTATAACTCTCTGATTTCAGTATTTTTGCCGCAAGCCTGCTTTATAGATTTGAAGTCATATAAATATTCCCAGCGATTCAGAATTTACGTGTACATATTTTTATTTTTTTCATTGTTATTGAAAATTAATAAATAACTACAGTAAACCAAACTAATATCAATTGGTGAGCTGAGAGTTGCCGCACACTACTTTAGCATTTGTTAGGCTACTTTGTTGGGCTATATATTACCATAGGTGTTGCTGGACCGGCAAACTTTTTATTAGTCTAGTATTTATTTAATTAGTAACTTGTATAAAAAGGTGTTTGTTCGATAAAGACAAACACAGACAAGGAATGGATTTCACAGGGAAGAAAGACTTGAGATTGAAGTGACTTATACACTTGTATCAGATCACATCATGAACACAGTTAAATATATGACATCAACTTGAACTATAACAATGACCCTTTTTTTTAAATTTTTTTGAAGTTCTTTCCTTCCCAATTTTCACACTGTTGAAACCATGCATTACTGAATAGAAGGAGGAATCAGCGGTATGATGTTGCTTAATGTTAAACATATACTTCATTTACAACTCAATTTTTGTCCAAAGGCACTAGACTTGTGAGTGTGTGTGTGTGTGTGTATTTTTGTTTTGTTTTGTATTTTTATTCATTTATTTATTGTTTGTTTGTTTGTTTTTGTTTTTGCGATTTTACTTTGGACTATCAATAATTTCAATAACATATTTACCAAACACTTAAAATCTTTCCTTTTTCTGATCCCTAATAAGGTGTAAATGGTAAGATTTGATGCACAGACAGTTGTTTAGGCATGCATATGGGAAATATTCTTTTTCCGATAAGCTAAAGTCTAGACAACTTTATACGGAAAGAAGTCAGCTGATAGCGTGTATAATGTCATATTGCAGTCTCGTTAGAGTTCTGAAGAGATTTGTACTTAAACATGAACATAAAATACCTTTTCAACATCGCTGTATTTACTCTACCTCTTGAAGGAGACAAAAGTCAAGCTTTTTCAACAACCCACAAAGAACTTAAAAGTCTGTTTGTCAACAGCGAGTCCAGTGGCAATATATTCAGACGATTAATGAAACTGTCATAGGACAACTCGTTACAAATCGCCACCCTGTGATCTCGGCCATATTAAATATTTAATAGTCCAGAATTATATGGACCATCGAATATAAAATGTTTCTCCGTTTCTCGTTCATCAAATAGCCATGTCATTTGGCTGATAAGGTGTCCGTTTTATTTGTTATTGAATGTCCACAATCCCTGCACACCAGAAGAGATTGCGTGCTATTCTTTGTTAACGAGATTCCTAGATTTCGCTCAAAGAATCAATTCTCTTGGATTTCCCGTTATGGTATAATTGCATTCATTGTAACATGCAATGCTATATGGTTGTGTGATGTAGGCAAGATAGTTCGGAAATATTTAACTTTAAATAGCGATGTATATGAACGTAGCAACAGATATGCCGTGTTTATAATTCGGATTCCAAACATTCGGGAAATGACATTTTAACAAATTTTATGACATTTTTTTTTTGTGATTTTGAATTTTATTTAATGATGATGAAAGGATCTTAATTCCGAAGCTTGCAGGCTTCCGTGATATGTCAACACATCGTTAATTAAAAGTCATGCTTTAACATGGTCTTTTGAGATAGGTTAATTGAATTTCGTTAAACATCAAAGTGAAAAACAAACGAAGCGCAATTAACATATGGTATGTAAATACCTGAGTTCCAAGCTTATTCATTCTACCAAAAAGAAGAGGAAATGGATGTATCACCAATATACAGTGATCTTAACCATGCATAGCCACAAAGACGATTTCCTTGTCATATAGCATCATCACTGTTTATGAAGATTAACATATCCCGCTCGTGAGCTTATGGTTATGAATGGTCTTCCGGATTTCCTGAAGTCATCTGTTCTGCGGAGTTACCAGTCCCCACGGGAGAGGGGGTTATTGGATGGAGAGTTACTCGTTGAAGTTCGAAATCCTGCGGATTGTGGAAATGACAGTACTAGAAAAACTAAGTGGGGTACTGCACGCCGTAAAATACGGACGTATAACACGTTCATACGGTTTGGAAATTCAGTTAAAACTCGGCCAAGAGAAAAAGTAAGTACAATCCTTATGATTTCTGAAATCAGTTGTTTTAGATATATCTGGGACTAATAAATCAATATCCTTACGTATACATCTTTTAATGATAACTTCAATAGCAGTATTTGGCACGATAAATGTGAGGAATTGGGGGGTGGGGGAATTTTGGTATGAGTTCTTTATTTTAACAAATACATTCTCATTCCAAGCCATTATATTCCTTTTTGACAAAAATACCAGCTGATTAAAGGGGGGTGACAGAGAAATCTCACTCTGGTAGGTGACAGAGAAATCACATTCTTGGACATGACAGAAAAATCTTACTCTAAGGGTGACAGAGAAATCACACTCTAGGGGTGACAGAGAAATCTCACTCTAGGGGGTGACAGAGAAATCATACCCTAGGGGGTGACAGAGAAATCTCACTCCAAGGGGTGACAGAGAAATCTCACTCTAGGGGGTGACAGAGAAATCTCACTCTAGGGGGTGACAGAGAAATCTCACTCTAGGGGGTGACAGAGAAATCTCACTCTAGGGGGTGACAGAGAAATCTCACTCCAAGGGGTGACAGAGAAATCTCACTCTAAGGGTGACAGAGAAATCTTACTCCTAGGGGGTGACAGAGAAATCTCACTCTAAGGGTGACAGAGAAATCTTACTCCTAGGGGGTGACAGAGAAATCTCACTCTATAGGGGGTGACAGAGAAATCTCACTCTAGGGGGTAACAGAGAAATCTTACTCCAGGGGTGACAGAGAAATCTCACTCTAGCGGGTGACAGAGGTATCACACTGTAGGGGTTGACAGAGATATCACACTGTAGGGGGTGACAGAGGTATCACACTTTAGGGGGTGACAGAGATATCACACTGTAGGGGTTGACAGAGATATCACACTGTAGGGGGTGACAGAGATATCACACTGTAGGGGTGACAGAGATATCACACTGTAGGGGTGACAGAGATATCACACTGTAGGGGTGACAGAGATATCACACTGTAGGGGGTGACAGAGATATCACACTGTAGGAGGTGACAGAGAAATCACACTGTAGGGGTGACAGAGATATCATACTGTAGGGGTGACAGGATATCACACTGTAGGAGGTGACAGAGAAATCACACTGTAGGGGGTGACAGAGATATCACACTGTAGGGGGTGACAGAGACATCACACTGTAGGGGTGACAGAGATATCACACTGTAGGGGTGACAGAGATATCACACTGTAGGGGATGATAGAGATGTCACACTGTAGGGGGTGACAGGATATCACACTGTAGGGGGTGACAGAGATATCACACTGTAGGAGGTGACAGAGAAATCACACTGTAGGGGGTGACAGAGATATCACACTGTAGGGGATGACAGAGATATCACACTGTAGGGGGTGACAGAGATATCATACTGTAGGGGTGACAGTGAAATCTCACTCTAGGAGTGACAGAAAAATCTCACTCTTGGGGTTGACAGAGAAATCTCACTCTAGGGGATGACAGAGAAATCTTACTCTAGGGGGTGACAGAGAAATCTCACTCTATGGGGTGACAGAGAAATCACACTCTAGGAGGTGACAGAGAAATCTCACTCTAGGGGGTGACAGAGAAATCACACTCTAGGGCGTGACAGAGAAATCTCACTCTATGGGGTGACAGAGATATCACACTCCAGGGGGTGACAGAGAAATCACACTCTAGGGGGTGACAGAGAAATCTTACTCCAGGGGGTGACAGAGAAATCACACTCTAGGGGTGACAGAGATATCTCACTCTAGGGGTGACAGAGATATCTCACTCTAGGGATGACAGATAAATCTCACTCTAGGGGGTGACAGAGAAATCTCACTCTAGGGGGTGACAGAGAAATCTTACTCCAGGGGGTGACAGAGAAATCACACTCTAGGGGTGACAGAGATATCTCACTCTAGGGGATGACAGAGATACCACACTGTAGGGGGTGACAGAGATATAACACTGTAGGGGTGACATAGATATCACACTGTAGGAGGTGACAGAGATATCACACTGTAGGGGATGACAGAGATATCACATTGTAGGGGGTGACAGAGATATCACACTGTATGGGTGACAGAGATATCTCACTGTAGGGGTGACAGAGATATCACACTGTAGGGGGTGACAGAGACATCAAACTCTAGGGGGTGACAGAGAAATCTCACTCTTGGGGGTGACAGAGAAATCTCACTCTAGGGGATGACAGAGAAATCTTACTCTAGGTGGTGACAGAGAAATCACACTCTAGGAGGTGACAGAGAAATCTCACTCTAGGGGGTGACAGAGAAATCACACTCTAGGGGGTGACAGAAAAATCTCACTCTATGGGGTGACAGAGATATCACACTATAGGGGGTGACAGATAAATCACACTCTAGGGGGTGACAGAGAAATCTCACTCTAGGAGGTGACAGAGAAATCACACTCTAGGGGGTGACAGAGAAATCTCACTATAGGGGGTGACAGAGAAATCTAACTCCAGGGGGTGACAGAGAAATCTAACTCTAGGGGGTGACAGAGAAATCTAACTCCAGGGGGTGACAGAGAAATCTAACTCTAGTGGGTGACAGAGAAATCTTACTCCAGAGGTGAGAAGTTCATTGTATTTCACGACCTAGAAGATGACACAGAAATCAGAACATGCTAAAGGGGAGACAAACCTGTGAGCGATGAGAGAAAAACATTGCCATAGTCATGGTTAATAAGTAATAAAAATAGTGTGATATTGTTTCACCTTCCATCATTCAGTATTTAGATACGTTTGTATTTCAAGGCATAACTAAGGAAATAATCTAAGAGGAGAGTGGATAATAACCCCTCGTTTTTTGGCGTTTTCAGGTTTCACCCTTAGTTTCAGTTGTTTGCGCTTGGTATTGCTGTCCTTTAGCTCTGTTGATCCCGGAAGCGACAATGCGAAAAGGGAAATCGTGTCTGATGAAGTACATTATCAAAAATGTATTTCCGTCTCGTCTATTGTCAAATAATTACATTGGAAAAAATGACTTAATGGTACAAATAAATCGTTCCTCGTTATATTGTTTAACGATGAAATGACAGCGCATTGTATATTGCGATACCTGATATATAATTATGGTAATCGATACCCAATCCCTCTGGCTGCACGCACATCCTATCTTTTTTTTATTAACAATGGTAAATATTTGAACACCTGAGAAATCTGAGGTCAGATTGATATTTTGGGATTGTTTGAAGTTATGATTTGAATTTTTATATCATGCTTTTAACGGTCAAGACTGGGAGGTATTTAAACCTTCCTTCGGGAACTACTGACGAAACAAGCAGTATGAAGTAGTGGAATTGATAACGCATTCCCCTGGAAGTTTTTATCTGAGAGTTTTTTTTGTGAGTTTTTTTTGTGGGTTTTGTTTTTCATTTTTGGTGGGGTTTTTTTGGTGTGTGTGTGTGTTTGTTTTGTTTTTTCTTGTTTCTATTTTTTTAATAATTTTTTTTTTTTTTTTTTTTCTTTAGTTTAAATTTTTTTTTTTATGATATCTGATAAACATCAATTCAAGTCAGTATTCCTCAAAATGACCTGACAGTCATAACGAGGGGTGTACATGTATATACACATAGGCCGCAGTCAGGAGAGCTGGATTTATTATGTGATTTTCATCATACTTCATACAAACGAAACAAGGGGAAAAATTCAACACCTTTGGGTTTTTGGATGGGCTGTTGGAAATGATCTCCCTTCTGCTTTTGTTCGAATCGAGAACCTTAAAAGCTATAAATGAGGACTACAGAAAGGGTTTATTTCAATATGTTTGGTTTAAACGATTATAAGCGTTTAGGTATATGCGCTGAAGATGTATGTTATTGATATTAGACGATTTTAAAATTATACAGGATGCCTTGGGAATGAAGAGTCAAGTTTGTTCAAATCAGCACAATAAGGAGTCACAATTAAAGCCGAACCAAAAGGTCAAAGAAAAATAGTAACTTAAACTGAAATGTATGTGAAGACATCTTTTGAAAACAATGTCGCTTGCAATGTGTTTTTGTTCTATTTCCTGGGGCCGTCAGAGTAAGTTTTGTGAAACAATGTATCGATGACCATAATGAGTGGTTTTATAATATAGAATTTATTAGAAATATTCAATAATTTGATGTTATTGAACGAGTTTAATTAATTCCATGTAACGTACCCACGAGTGTAAGATTCTGCTTATCACATAACTTCGTAATAAAGGATTTGTGACGTCACAATAGTGTGAATACTCATATAACTTACGATATTTACGGCATAGCTGTATTACAAATGTACATGGTAGAACCCACACGTTATGGGATAAATATAATTTTTTGTAATTGATGTACAGTGTTACAAGGCAAAGGTTGAATGGGCGTGGGTAGATTTGAAAGCTGATATTTACATGTATATGTATCACAATTTAATTCATGCGTTGATTATAGATACATAAATCGTGTGGTATCAGGCAAGGCGTCTAACTGGGCCCTATAAAATGTGTATCTATAGAGCCTGTCAGTCCTAACTGTGCCCTATATATATGTTAAAGCGACAAGAAGTATTAAAACCGCCCAGTCTCCATTTAACAAACAAATCAAATTTTGAATTTGAATTAAATACACGAATAAAGAATCCTAACTCGGTAATTTTAAATATCATTCAGTAAAATTATATTACACAAATTGAATGGATTACGTTTATTGAATTTCTGACATTTAAACTGCTTTATAAAGAGTTGGGTTTATTTTTATAATTTTTATTATTATTTTATTTTATTTTATTTATTTATTTATTTTCATGAAACGCATTAATATCAACAAAAACTGATGTAAAGATTTAGTCCAATACATCTATCATCATTTTATGATGTCGTACGCTGGATATGGAATTTAAAGATATTTACTAGAAGACATTAGTACAGAAATAATGATCTATAAAAAGAAAAATAGATATGACTTATGAAATCACACGTTTCGTATCCATAAAACTGTCCATATATATGTTTTCTGGCGCGTGGTTATGTATATGTCTGACATGTTAACGGCACAAGGTCTACGTTTTTTTCTCAAACGGGATGGGAAGAGTTTCGTTAAATATGATCAGACATTTTATACACGTAAATAATGTATTAATCCATAGTAATATATTTTGAATCCCATTATATATTGTACTTTCATTCCATTTTAAGATTTTGTTCTGAGCTACATTTTGTGTCCCTCTAAACCCCCGTCCTCCTATGAACTAAATTGTTGCTGCGACGCGCGGCGTTCAAACTCCTATCAAACAATCAGAGTTCTGTGGTAGACAATTTATAGCGCGCTATATATTCCCTGTGAGGAATATACCTCTTGCCCGTGTTCTGTGACAGATAATTTACAGTCAAAGTTTTGAAAACCAGATACATCGATATATGACGAGTATTAACCCCGTGAGGGGAGCTTCGATCGCCGTCCGCTTTAGTCCCATACTGTTTGTCATATCAGTGACACCGACGGCTTATCTGATGTACAAAGGCAGAAAAACATCCACGCTTAAGTGGACTGAACGATCTTCCAATATGCTGTAGAATATCAATATATTTTGTTACCTATCCAGGTATGCTATCCATTTATCGCCCTCACGTGAACAACAAAAGTAGAAAAAATAAATAAATAAATAAATCACCCAACGCCAGTAAGTAATTTTACATTGTATAGGTACAAGGGTTACATTTTTAGTGTTTTTAATTCAACAGAAAATGGCGTTACTCGGCTGACCTGTATATGAGGAATTGATAGAAGTTTTCTCACATCAATATAACAAATTAAATACGTTTGAATAATTTATTGTCACCGTAATCACTTTTCACAATGTATTTATGTATCAACGTGCTTTCCTTTTCCATTTGTGTGTGTCGACCAGCTTGGAAAATTAATTCTTTTCAAAGCGGAGCAGATCCGTATTTAAACGATTTAAAGTCTGAGCCCGTGCAGATCGACCTGACACCATAAGAGAAGAAACAGATAGCCATTCCCCCGGGATCAGCACAGCATGTTGTTGAGTTAATATCCATTGGATTTGGAGTTTTTGTGCGGTTTCTTCACTCTCTACCTGCAAGAGTCACCTACGTGAAAGTTTACTTTGGGATATATCCGTGATATAAGCGGGGATTTATTACATAATGCCTATCTGATAGTAGCAGTATGAGAGAGGATTATAAAAGAGAAAGCTCACATCTAAATCCTCCATAGCTCACATCTAAATCCTTCAAAAATGACGTGTCATAACGAAAAAAATGCGGTCATTGTCATTTAGAAGTAAAGGCAACTGGACGTGCGAAAAAACGGCGAGATGTGTTAATACTATTATCCCCGGCAAATGGACATTGTGCTAAAGTGGATCCACTTGACAGGACATTGGGATAATATGCGGATTGGCAGGAAAGTTTTGTATATCTGTATGGACAATTCAGATATGTTTTTTGTAAAACATAGTGTATGAAGATGGCACTGTGACAAATTTTCAATTGGAACTTGAGGAACACAAATTACAGTCCAATTAGTGATACACATCGTTTATACAACGGAGTACCATATAGGATATTCAAACACTGCTGTTTTTCAGTGAAGAAGAAAAGGATGTCATATTAACGTTGAAAATTCTCATAAAACCGGGAGGTTCTTATGGTGATCGAATTCAGAAATCATTTACTAAACTAAAAATCAGCAATAGCTTTCAGCCATTGCTACTGATGCTGAAAATACTTGCAGAAGGAAAAAATATATTCTATTATTCAGCATGAAAAAAAAGATTGTGAACTTTCTAAATCAGTTTGTATAGAATTTATCCATTTATATACCAACTAAAAGGATTTAATAATCTATCATAAAATTAACTCCACTGTTGAGTTCTGAGTTATCTAAAACAAGATGACCACGCCCAATTGAATAATTCGTATTAACTGTTTTGTGTGGTTTTCAAATGCATACATAAAACATCTTCCTGCTCTGTGTGTGACAAATAGGGTTAAAAGTTATGTAATTAACATAAATATCGATAATTTTCTTCTGAAAATTTGTTATGTAGCGAGAGCTGAGTGTATTTTAGCATGCGATGATATGCCATAATTTATAGATATCAAGACTTTTTATCGTGTAATATACCTCTTTACTTCAAAATTGAATATTTAACGGATTCTGGTCATGCAATTAAAAGGGTTGTATTGTCGGTAATGGTTCTCGCTAACGTCATAGTATTTACGAGCATATTTGAGGTAGGATAACGTTCCTGGTAGAAAAAACAGGTGAATAAAGTCTTATTACAGCAGTGTGTGACAGGTCAAACCTGTTATCTAATGCAAACGAAACCAACAAAATGTCTGATCAAGACGGCTTTGGAAATGAATATTTATTACCCTCCATCGTCATTAAAGATGTTCGAAAGAGTTATTACCCAAACCTTACACAACCAGTCCATAGTCTGACTTCGGGCCGCATGCTTGCATATCTTTACCCTAACGGGTATGCTAGAAACAAAATGAGCTCATTCCGAAATGGACACCCGGTTCTTCCTAGTATTAAAGCAAATTATGGATTGATGGACAAGAAAAATAAAGGAAAGAAAACAAGAACGGCTAAGTTGACTTTGTCCCTTGGATTAACGTCACCTTATTATATCGCGGACTTGAGAAAGTCTACGCCGAGACACCGGGACCGCACTAGAGCCTATCTATCTCGACATCGGCCACCTCGACCCAGGACTGTCAAGGTTTGAATATATTCCATATAAACATCAGTAGTTCGAGAAATCTAGTGAATAATTCCACACTTGGTGATCACGAAATACATATTATATATATCATCAATTATTCTGTGAATGTTTCGTGATAATAGATTTGTTGGTATTCGAATACGGGTTATATCGTTGATATTTTCATTTTATTACGTCATCAAGTCTATTATGACATCATGATGAAAGTAATAGACATACAGGGAAAATGAATGTTTGGAAAATTATGGAAGATTTATGTAACTCACTAGAAATGAAGATAGTTTACAGAAACTCCTACACGATCCTATATACATGTGTATACATGTATATAGATGTTATATAGATATTAGCTCTATTTGTTTACACATTTAACTCCTTATAACTTTAGTTTTTCTTCAGAATTCTCTATCAGCGGACGTTTCTCAGTCCATAACATTTGGAAGTAACAAAAACGAATATTTTGACTCTAATCCAACTTAAAAATAGACCATTACGTTCGTTCGCCATAATGTACCTGTGTTAAAGAACGTGTCTCTATTTTGTTAATGTATCTACTTGTCTAACAATCACCCATTGTAATACGTCATCGTTACGTCATCGTTCAACGTGCCTGCAGAATTACCCACAACAATGACGTAACATTGAAGTAATTCCCTTTACATGTGTTGTTTGTCGCTACCTATGTAAAGGATATCTGTCACAATCTATTTATAGTATCCTATCTTTCGTAATGTTACTTATGAAATGTATTATGTTTGTCTTAATCTTTTTTGTATTAACAGGAGTGTGTGTCATAAGTCATAAATACGTGGTAGTACATTTGTATCAACTACTTAGTGTGTCGAAATCTATTATTTATTGTAACAGATGTGTCTGTCGTACCCAATCTGTTACAGAAATTTTACCTGTCGCAACCTAGAGTAAAAGTTGTGTTTGTCGTAATCTATTTATAGTTAAAGTTGTGTTGGTCGTAATATATTTATAGTAAAGGTTGTGTTGGTCGTAATCTATTTATAGTAAAAGTTGTGTTTGTCGTAATCTATTTATAGTAAAAGTTGTGTTGGTCGTAATATATTTATAGTAAAAGTTGTGTTGGTCGTAATATATTTATAGTAAAAGTTGTGTTGGTCGTAATATATTTAAAGTAAAAGTTGTATTTGTCGTAATCTATTTATAGTAAAAGTTGTGTTTGTCGTAATCTATTTATAGTAAAAGTTGTGTTTGTCGTAATCTATTTATAGTAAAAGTTGTGTTGGTCGTAATATATTTATAGTAAAGGTTGTGTTGGTCGTAATGTATTTATAGTAAAAGTTGTGTTGGTCGTAATATATTTAAAGTAAAAGTTGTATTTGTCGTAATCTATTTATAGTAAAAGTTGTGTTGGTCGTAATCTATGTATAGTAAAAGTTGTGTTGGTCGTAATATATTTATAGTAAAAGTTGTGTTGGTCGTAATATATTTATAGTAAAGGTTGTGTTGGTCGTAATATATTTATAGTAAAAGTTGTGTTTGTCGTAATCTATTTATAGTTAAAGTTGTGTTTGTCGTAATCTATTTATAGTAAAAGTTGTATTTGTCGTAATCTATTTATAGTAAAAGTTGTGTTTGTCGTAATCTATTTATAGTTAAAGTTGTGTTTGTCGTAATCGATTTATAGCAAAGGTTGTGTTTGTCGTAATCTATTTATAGTAAAAGTTGTGTTTGTCGTAATCTATTTATAGTTAAAGTTGTGTTTGTCGCAATCTATTTATAGCAAAGATTGTGTTTGTCGTAATCTATTAATAGTAAAAGATGTGTTTGTCGTAATCTATTTATATCAAAAGTTGGGTTTGTCGTAATCTATTTATATCAAAAGTTGGGTTTGTCGTAATATATTGATATTAAAAGTTTTTGTTTGTCGTAATCTATTCATAGTCTCTTGTGATTTATGGTAGCAACGTGTTTATGTGTAATACTTGATAAATGGTTCATCAAAGATAAAATATTTCGTGTGGTGCCCCTGATAGAGAATTGAGCTTTGTAGATTACGTTTATAAATGCAAGTAAAACTTTTGAATGTATTTAACTTCCTAGATTTTAACAATGTCACGGTATATCTTTTTGAGTCAGTGTCTGTTTGTAATCGAACATAATTTACACAATCCTAATACTATTACTTGTGCTACACCACGCATTAAGTACACTTACTTTGAGGAGACAAGGATATTTTTTCACCTGATTCGTGACATACAGGAGAGGCTCCTTATTATGACGACATGAGCGACATGATCTCGAGCAGACGAAACAATATTTTGTCGGCACGGCACGTAATGAACTTAAATGAAGTACACTTAAAGATTATAAACTTGAATTGTGAAGTATTTCTCTCAATAAACTTTAATTTGATATTTTAGTGACGTTTAGTTGTTTTATCAATAAAACATCACATACATAGAAAAGAGTTAAACTAAGATCGTCAAATGTTCAAAATCTGTATAATAATATAAATAAAAATGTAAGTTTTCCAGAATACAACCAAACGTAATGGATTTAGAACTAGTACTGCATGCAACTGAAATACAAAAGACGTTGTCATATAAGGAAATGAGAGACCAAGAAAAGAACTGACTATAAAAGACTAGAGAATTTTTTTAAAAAAGATTAATTACAAATTTTTTTTTTTTTTTTTCCAAAACTGTTATCAGAAACACAGATAACCACAAACTACTGGATTTAATTGTCAAAACTCACGTGAAAGTATATAAAATATGTATTGTACTTCAAAACTATCACATGCTGTTTGTAATGAACGGTATAATTGGAAATGAATTATCTAATCAGCTTCTAAGTAAGACCAATCTATTGAGATTAAAAGTAAATAGATCTTCACGAATGACTGCCTCTGGAAAAAGGAGGAATTCGGAATACAAAATAGCAATTGATATGACCGAGAACATTTAATTCTCCGCTTTTGTATTCCTTTAAAATCAATTTCGCTAAACATTTAAAAGTACATTTAAACACTAGCACAAAGGCTTCCTATTACTGCCATTGTCCATCTACGCCAAATCGATAAACATTTTAGACCTAACCAATCAATAGCACTAATTTCCTGCTTCTTGTTTTTGTGTTTTTGTTGTTGTTGTTGTGTTGTTGCTATTGTTGTTGTTTTCAAAATACGTTAAAAGGACTATATTAGAATTGATTAAACAGACTGAAGTTTGTTCAGTATCGAATATGATAAACATCTCTAATGTCGTTCCATCTCCACATTTTTTATGATGCACTCTTTTGTAATTATCATATCTTGTGAGTTTCCCGTAGAAACATCGCGATACTAACCTGACTGTCAACCCTTACGTTTTTTGTAAATAATTATCTACTATCTGAACGCCTGTACCAGCTCAATTACCTCCCTTTATATTGACGAAATATCATAGAGACTGAAATTATAATATTAAAATATCCTGGAGATATGTATCAGTTCAAGGCACGAGAGTGTAATTCTTTCTTGCATCATTAAAGCCCCTTGTGAGCTTTCGCCGAGTAGACAAAATAGCGTCACTACTTTTTTGTAGAGACACTTGTGAACTTCCGCCGCCGAATAGACGCTTTAGCGTCACTTATTTTTTTTTTTTATTACAGCCTCTTTTGAGATTCCGCCGCCGAGTGGACACTGTAGTCTCGCTCTTTTTTTATTTACAGCCACTTGTGAGATTCCGCCGGGTAGTGAAAACGGTCCAGGTGTTGCTACGGGCGACTCTGACGAACAGACAGACACATCGAACAGATGCCAAGTACCTATCTTGGGCTCACGATGACTTCTCGTCCTCCAAGAGAACTTACGAGATGTTCGGCCTTAGTTTCGATCCAAGTGACTACAGGGCCAAGAAAGAGGTATTTCTGATTTGTTAATGTATAAATCATAAAGCTGACACCTCGAACGCTTTTATCGACAAAGGAAATCAGCATTGGAAACACAGCAATTCGCATACAGCTGCATTTGTAAACACACATACACACACAAAAAAACTATCTATTTATGAAAATATGATTTCAAACAAAAAATCAGGCAAATATGACAAAGAAATCTTGTTGAGTTACGAGTTAAGAAATCGTAAAAATCGTTATGCAAACATCAAACAATATATAACACTCATATTCATGGAATTACGCTTCTGAAATAAAATTTTGACATAAGTTCATTGAAAGCGTCTAAGATATTCAAACATTTCTCGTATCAAACTTTGCTTAACCTGTAATACAAATCATGGTCATGTTATGGTCGACGTGGTTCAGATTACATCGGGTCGTACACAAGGCATTTGATGAATGGGTAAGAATGATGTTCATTTCAACAGAACGTAAATCAAGTGAAAGTTGTGTACACGATGATATATAATGGTGGAATTGTGCGTCAGTGAAATCTGGCATAAAGTTCAACAACAAGATGGCGGCACACAAAATTGTATTACGTAGCATCTATAAAGCTATCGTCCAAAAACCCCTTTTATGTAGAAATTTGAATTGCCGAAATATTTCATTTGTATTTTAAGATTTAAATTTGCAAGGTTTTAACAAATTTTTTCCTCTATATTGTTCTAAATTCTAAATATAGCCAAAATATCATTTTGACAGTATCTGACAAAATTAATGCCTATATGTATGTATGTACATTGTAAATGTATGTATGTATGTAATGTAATGTATGTATGTATGTATGTATGTATGTATGTATGTATGTATGCATAGCATGCATGAATGAATGAATGAATGAATGAATGACATTGTTTTAGGTCTAGACTTTACTTTTTCAGGTTTACCTTAGCAATGAGGCTAAAGTCATTCTGTCTATGGATCCAAGGGACAGAACCGACGACCACCTGAAGGTGGCGCTGCTCGCGCTGAATAACGCTGTAGAGGCTTTTGGGGAATTCCCCATTACTATGCAACGATCTCTAGTCAGAGTCGGCTGGTATGAATGGTACGTTTTGCGGGATTTTAAACATTGTCATTTTACCTGAAATTTGTTTATCAAATTATGTTAAAGATGATCGATGATATCTTAAGTGCTTCCCTGTATAAATCTATCTGAAGTCATGATGTAATCTTTCTTAAACATGTTGATTATTTCTACATGTATTTGTGTTTGTTGGCTAACATTTTACATTCCCAAAACCTTCACAGTTAGCTTTTGTTCTTTATATAAAAAATATATCTTTTTTCTGTTTTTTTGTTGTTGTTGTTCGTTTGTTTGTTTTTTTTATTTGTTTTTGTTGTTGTGTTTTGTTGTTCTTTTTTTTTTTTTTTTTTGTTTGTTATTGTTTTTTGTTTTTTGTATCGCTGCTTCTCATTGGCTAGAAGGCTAGAATAACTGGTTAGTGATTGTTTGATAGAAGGTTTAAATAAAAATCGCAAATCACATTAATGCAATGTTACTCAAGTTATTCGAATTAACGTGAATGGTTGTATGTTGACTCTGTTCAGCCATAAAACAGAAATAGAATACGCTTAAATTCGCAGATTAAATTAAGTCCACTCCGGTTTGTTGTGAAATGGTTTTATAACGTAAAAAAGCAAACAAGCTAAGTCTTCAATAAAGTCAAAGATCAAAATACAATGAGAACTGCAATAAATGATTATTATATATTTGATAATGCTGTTAAATGCGGCGCATCATTTTATAAACAAAAATATTGACATCCAATATATGTTCCCATAATGGTATTTTTTTGTCTTTACAGTTTTGAAGACAAACGAGTTATCATTCGTCAAGGTCACATGGCGGACAATTTCTATTTTATCTTATCTGGCACAGGTAATTTACCAACGAACCGAGCAATCAATCAATATATTGATTAATCAAAACAAATCGATTTATGAACTGGTAGATTGATTATGCAGTCAATTCATCAAGTAAAGAATCGATTGTGTAAGCGATTGATGACAGCGCTTTACAAAAATGTGTTAAAATACACTTATTTCAAAATCTGTTAACTTATCATTCATATCAGAAATATTCTTCTGTGATAGCTACGTAAAGGTATCTGTTGTATATTTAATTTATAGCGGTTGTAACGATATTGGAAACAGACCCGGAGACAAAAGAACAGCTTGTACGAACGGCAGCGCTTCTCGGGAAGGGTAACAGTTTTGGGGTAAGTGTATATCCTTAAAAATTCTTAAGTACTAACTTCAGTAGTTTTCAAAAATTCTAGAGTTATCAAATAATAATGTTCTATGGCGACTTCCTTGATTAAGATATGATGTTGTGCTGGTGTCGTCGACAAGACAAAAGACGCTTTCCTTCCAAAACACGTGGTCCTATAAACTTCGTACTTGTTCAAGAGTGTCCGTGTAACTGTTTTGATTTTGAGATAGAATTGCGATTTCGCTTATTCGTCGACATTCTGTCTTTTTTAGAAAAAAAACCCTATACTGTTAACATCAGAGACTAGACACTATTATGTTGTTGTTATTAATGTTTATTTGACAATTTAAATGTTGGTTTTTCAAGAGATCTCTTCTTTTCGCTATTTTTGATGATATTGTAAGACTACATAGAATGAATACATTGAAAATGAATTGATATAGAAAATTACTTGGTGCCGAAAAAAAAAAAAAAAAAATGAAAAAAAAAAAAAAAAAAATTATATCTCGTATCCTGTCTGCTTCATTTTTTTTCTTTTTTTGAAAAAACTGCAAAAATTGCAATCATCGTCAAAAACTTACCCTAACAGTATATTCATTATGGACTTTCTATTTCTAACAGGAGCTAGCTTTGATGCACGGCGCCAAGAGGAGCGCGACAGTGACGTGTAAAAACAGCGTGGAACTGCTGGCGGTGGGGAGGGACGACTTTATCGACATATTTATGCCAGTCGAGAAGGACCAAGAGCCAGAACACATCCGGTTCCTCCGTTCAGTCATCCTTCTGAAGGGCTGGCCAATCATTAGGCTCCCCTATCACGACCCCAAAATATGCTGCTTCACGTACTTCCGGTATAGTTGTTTATATTGTGTGGCAGATATTTGTGTCAATCAATTATACACCTTATGGTTTTACTCCGCCAACTTCGTTCGATTTACATATGTGAAAATTATCCTTTAGTTAATAAGTGAATTACACTGCTTTAATATGACCTTGTATGACCTTGACTGGTTCGAAAGAGGTCAAAGTTCAAATAATCTGGCCACCATAAAGTGTTCTTTCACTATAAATCTTGTAGTTCTGTAAACGTGCATAATTCAACGGTTAAAATTATTTTGTCACTTTTCGCGCCGACAGCTTTTTGCTAATTAATATGTGTGGTAGCTGCATTTATTATATAAAGCTTTATACCAAATTTGTATATATTTTTATACTTCATGTATTGATTGTGCGCCTATCATCATTGGTGTTAATTTGTTTGAATTCGGGTATGCGCTAAAATTTGGATGCGCCAAACTACAAAGGTTTACAGTATATAAATTATACAGCACGTGCAGCTATACATTATTTTATACTGAAGTCTAATTATTTTGTGCAGGCGTGGTCTCCTCCTTTGCAAAGACAGCAATACGTCAGAGTGGGTTTACGTAATTAAAACAGGCACGTGTCGGGTCCTGAAGGCGCTTCAAACAACACGACCAAATATTCCAGGACTGGAACCCAATCAAAAGAAACACGAGAAACCATTAAGTGAGTTTTAATATGAGTCAGTATTTTACAATTATAGTCTTTTGATAAGGTTGATACATAGTTTTATTAGCCCGAAAATAAATATTAACCTTGTTCGAAGCATCAAAATTACATTTAGTACACTTATTCATTGATAACAGAATTCTTTCAAGAGTTATTACTTTTCTTTGTTACCATTGCATTTACAACATTTTACATTGATTAACAATGCCCAGATGAATTATTTCATAATCTATTTTTAGAAACACTTAGTCAACCGTTTTTAACCAATTTACAGTTATTGTCTGTCACTTTAGAGTATTTTAGGAAATCAGGAATTATAAAAATATTTGAATTTTAAGATTATGAGTATTTTACTGATATTAAGCGAAAATAGGATTAAACTGGAAAATATTTGATGACTTTATGAGTTGAGTGACTAGACAGACGTGCTATTGTTTTTGTACAGAGTTGCCTCCCATCTCACTCTCACAATCTGTGTCGTCATCATCAACAACTCCTAGTTCATCAATAGACTGGTGTTCGCCGCGTTCCCCTCGGAACTCCTCTAGTGAGTGTCATATACCAAAGAAGTTTCGGAAAGTGTACGTCAGAAACGATGGCGAATCTCTTCTCTAAGAAATCAAAAGAAGGTGAGCAGCCAAACGTGTGAAGTGTACAGTTTGAATATAGACACAATTCGTTATCCTGAACGCTTATTACTCGACGACATTGCTTAACTCGAAGTAACCTTCCGCTCCAACACTTTAATATATGTTTATATTACATAATATTCTTGAATTTCCTGTCATAGTTGTACTTTATGAATATTTTTATAAGTACATTTTGCATCAGTGTATGTATATAAATTGCGATCGTATAGACGACTTGTCACTATGATCATGTCAGGGTATCAGCACGAACATCACTTCGCCATTGAAACGTTCTTTTTAAAAACGCCGATGTGGCGCAGGGGTATAAGCTGCGGGTATTTCTGGATAGGCGATTGGGTGCCGTAGATCGCGAGTTCGAGGCCCGGTCAGGGTATGAGTCATGAAGTTGTCTTCCTTTCGTCATTTGTGTTACTATGTTATATACATATATATATATATCATATACTCATTTAACTCGAATTCTCGGTATGTCTTGATGGTTTCATCCATTCCAAGTTTTATTTTATAATATATACACTTTATGCCAAATGCTGAATAAAACTGCATCGTGCAGTTGATTCGTTCTAATAAGATACTTCTAAGATACAAGAGACCAAAACTTTTCAAAAAAGGTTGTTTGGGTTAATAGAATCAGATTTAACAAGCGTTTCGATATTTATTTAAGAGAAAGTAAAAGGTAGTATGAGCCCCAACATTTCATTAAATAGATAAATCTAAGTATTTGACCAAAGGAATAAAATTGTTTATTAAGTGACAAATCAACACATTACACAGACATATACAATGCTTTTTTCCTATTTTTCATTACTTTAGAACGACTTTCAACTGCAGATCATAAGCGTCGAATCGATCAAGTCTACGAGAAAACACATGCAAATAATTTCAGGAGAGGAAAAGTGGGTATACTATGTTATTAACAGCTTATATACTTATATATCGGATGACATCATAATGTGTAATGACGTCATAATGGATAACAACTACATATATCTTAAATATAGATACTTATCATGGTAATCCATATTTCATAATATATATGGGAACATTCTGACGCTTGCAGGTTATGAATTGTATTCACGGATTTTTGATATCTGTAGAAAATGTTTGTTATGATTTCTTACACCACTCTGAAAACACTTCCTGGTGTTGTTTGACTTATGAAACATATTCCATAACTCTTTCATTAAGGAACGTCTTCCTAGCCAGAAGGATCTTGAAAGTATTCCTAGCAGTTCCGAGCTAAACAAACAACACGACACTGTTTTTGTTCAGATACAAAAACTTGGCCCGAAGGAGACGTATGTGAGTATGAACTCAAACATGCCATCTTGTCTCTTTTTTTGTTGACATTTGAAGACGCAAAATCGATCTATTGTCCCCATTACACCACTTAAGGTCTCTGAAATTTCCTATCTGCCCCGTCTACTATATTTTTCTGTGTTATTTTTCTCTTTGTACCTCTAAACACTTTATCATGATTTTGCGGGGCTGCTAACCCCAATCAAACAACCGTTTAATGATTCCATTTCAGAGACTTGCAGGCTTAATGTGAGATACAAAATTTACAATTGTTTTACATAACACAGAATTGTATCAACACAAATAAAACGCATTCATGGAAAATGAATAACAAAATTGCTATTAGTTTTCTTCTTATATTGGAATGTTCCATGTAGTCATTGGAATGTTCCGTGTAGTCATTGGAATGTTCCGTGTAGTCATTGGAATATTCCGTGTAGTCATTGGAATGTTCCGTGTAGTCATTGGAATGTTCCATGTAGTCATTGGAATGTTCCATGTAATCGTTGGAATGTTCCGTGTAGTCATGGTAAGTGAGGATACTTTAATTATAAAAAAACTGGTCAGATATATACATTGTGCTCATTGTTCTTTCTTTACCTTTTCAAGGAATTCAAAATTTGCATTTTATATCTTTCTATATTATTTTCCATCCATATCGTTAAGGGGTTGGAGCAGGTCGCCTTTGGGATGATTGGTAAAACCACCAGTACGATATTGGTGTCAGAAGGAGCGGAATGTATCCTCATCAACAGAAAATTCTTCAAACAATACCTTACAGACGAAGAAGCCAAACGGATACGACACACGGTATGTACTGTAACCAGGATATCAATTTTTTTTGTATAATTCTTTTATTATTTTTTTGACGATTTTTCACATATTAAACAATATAGTAGACATATAAAACAAAGGCAAAAACATAAACACACATACTCTCACACTTACATGCTGTGTTTTCATCACCATCACCACCACCACCACCACCACCATCATCGTCGTCGTCGTCGTCGTAATCGTCGTCATGCATGATATATCAGAGATTTATAGAAATATTCTCAAAAACCTTGATATCAAACATTTATAGAAATATTCTCAAAAACTTACATTCAAAATCATAATAATAGCACTGAATTGGGTACTTTTTGTCCATGATAATATTCATTCATTCATTCATTCATTCTTTTTTATTTATTTATTTTGTTTTCTTTTTTAGAAAAATAAATATAAACATTATCAATACCATTGTCTCTGCCTTGCCAGTTTTCCTGCGGTAAATAATTTGTATGCATCAAATATAAAGCTGAAGCGCTGTATGTTGCATATTACATTTGTAACGTTGTTGTAGCTGTTGGCAAAGGGAGATAACTCGAGTTGGCTTATTGGCACATATATAGGTTTTATGTATAAAATGTGCTTCATAACATAGCGACAGGTATTCACTCTTAGATACAAATTTTGAAGTCAATGTTACAGTATATATGTGTATAAAGCCCTCCGTACACGATCACATTTCCGTATACTTGAATACAAAAGAAAAATCAGATCGGATAGTAAAGGATTTCCTAGCAAAGCTTTGACAGATAATATATGCATGCCTTCAAAACTTTTATGAAATGTAAAATATTTACTTTTTAAGATTGTATTTATATATCTTAAGACTGTATGTTTTAATTATTATTTTGGATTTGACTTCCTCATTCCAATTATTTTGTTCGATAACTACCGTGTCTCGAAGTATTGAGAAATAAATCGACTTTCACGAACGGATTCCTTCGTCGTTCACTGAAGACTGCATATATCATAAAGAAAGTGTTTTTTTGAAATGTTCGATTGGTAAGATTTTAATTTATTTATTAGTGATGTTGAAATACTATTATTGATATCCCAGCTTCAGCCAATTCCATCCGAGGAAAGTTTACAGCAAAAATTACAGGACAAAACCAACTGGGAAGCCTACAAGGCATTAACAGTGGTTACACACCTACTGTATAAACGGCAAGAAGAGAACAACACCGGTCTCAACTACTAAATCGGCAGAAAAGCACGCCCATATGTCGTAAACCACGCCCACTTATCAACAACCACGCCCACCTGTCTACAAATAACACATTAACAGTGGTTACACACCTACTGTATAAACGGCAAGAAGAGAACAACACCGGTCTCAACTACTAAACCGGCAGCCAACCACGCCCACTTGTCGAAAACCACGCCCACTTGTCGTCAACAACGCCCAATGGTTGACAACCACGCCCTCTTGTCGTTAACCACGCCCACCCGTCGCTAACCACGCCCACCCGTCGACAACCACGCCCACCTGTCTACCAATAGTACATTGGTAGGATACCGAAATTCTATTCATACTTCCGGGGCACCATACCATGTCAAACTTGACTAGTTTCCCTGTTTGACCAAGGTGAATACGCGAAACCTCTGGCCTGCAATTGAGCAGAATACTAGTATACTGTACATGTACACCAGATTTGGATGAAGATACAACCAGAACTGCAAATATGAAATCAGTTTCACCTTATTAAAAGATATGTCATTTCAGAATGAAAAATGGGTGGAATTCGTCATTGGATAATCGACGAATGTTTTTACAGGTGATAGAAGATTTAGTTCAAATTACAAAATGGCAGTTTTAACACATAATGAAAGGGTCATCAGAGATGCCGTCATTTTTAGGATGTTAGAATGTATATATGTGACTGAATTTATGCAAATAGCATACGCCCCATTTGGACGAAAAGCACAGACAGTACAAATGACGTTCAAATGGAAACAATTCTTAAGATAATTGAATGGGTATGTGAACAAAATGTGTGATTGATTTGAAAGAATGTTGTTGGATGACCTATACGTTGAATTATATTATTTATTATTTTTTAAGATATGTAAATTAAATCGACTTTTATTTGTGTCATGCTTTATGTTGTTAATTAAGCTACCTTCAAGGGTTACACAATAGGTTATTATACTTACAAATATATATATATATATAATACGGCCATTTCACATACAAAATATACATTGTATGTGCGTGTAGGGGTCGCGGTGGCCGAGTGGTTAAGCACAGGGACTTGAGAATTAGTTACAGTCTACGTGTATTTGGACCTCCCGTAGTGTGTATAGCACATTTTCAGACGTTTTGGGTTGGCTAGATTAAATTCGGTAAAAATGGTAAGACCGGGATTTAGATTTTATCCCTTAAACGTCCTGAAAAAGAAGGATACGACACACGGTATGTACTGTAACCAGAATATCAAAGATTTATAGAAATATTCTCAAAATCCTTGATATCAAAGATTTATAGAAATATTCTCAAAATCCTTGATATCAAACATTTATATAAATATTCTCAAAAACCTTGATATCAAACATTTATATGCATATTCTCAAAAACCTTGATATCAAACATTTATATAAATATTCTCAAAAACCTTGATATCAAACATTTATATAAATATTCTCAAAAACCTTGATATCAAACATTTATATAAATATTCTCAAAAACCTTGATATCAAACATTTATATACATATTCTCAAAAACCTTGATATCAAACATTTATATACATATTCTCAATAACCTTGATATCAAACATTTATATAAATATTCTCAAAAACCTTGATATCAAACATTTATATACATATTCTCAATAACCTTGATATCAAACATTTATATAAATATTCTCAAAAACTTACTTTCAATCATAATAATGGCACTGAATTGGGTACTTTTTGTCCATGATAATATTCATTCATTCATTCATTCATTCTTTTTTATTTGTTTATTATGTTTTCTTCTTTAAAATATATATATATATATAAATATTATCAATACCATTACCTCTGCCTTTACAGTTTTTCTGCGGTAAATAATTGTCATGCATCAAATAAAGATGAATTGCTGTATGTTGCATATTACATGGTTACTTTGTTGTAGCTGTCGGCAAAGGGAGATAACTCGAGTTAGCTTATTGGCACATACAATGTACATAGATTTTATGTATAAAATGTGCATTATAACATAGAGGCAGTTGCATAAAAGTTGAACCTACTGATTTATTCACTATAAGATACAAATTTTGAAGTGAATGTTACATCATATATATGTATAAAGCCCTCAGTTCATGGTCACATTTCTGTATCCTTGAATACAAAAGAAAATCAGTTCCGATACTTAAGGATTTCCTAGCAAAGCTTTGACAGATAATATATGCATGCCTTCAAAACTTTTATGAAATGTAAAATATTTATTTTTAAGATTTTATTTTTATATTTTGAGACTGTATTTTTTCATTATTATTTTGGATTTGACTTCCTCATTCCAATTATTTTGTTCGATAACTACCGTGTCTCGAAGTATTGAGAAATAAATAGACATTCAAGAACGGATTCCTACGTCGTTCACTGAAGACTGCATATATCATAAAGAAAGTGTTTTTTTGAAATGTTCGATTGGTAAGATTTTAATTTATTTATTAGTGATGTTGAAATACTATTATTGATTTTCCAGCTTCAGCCAATTCCATCCGAGGAAAGTTTACAGCAAAAATTACAGGACAAAACCAACTGGGAAGCCTACAAGGCATTAACAGTGGTTACACATCTACTGTATAAACGGCAAGAAGAGAACAACACCGGTCTCAACTACTAAATCGGCAGAAAAGCACGCCCATATGTCGTTAACCACGCCCACCTGTCGACAACCTCGCCCACCTGTCTACAAATAACACATTAACAGTTGTTACACACCTACTGTATAAACGACAAGAAGAGAATAACACCGGTCTCAACTACTAAACCGGCAGCCAACCACGCCCACTTTTCGAAAACCACGCCCACTTGTCGTCAACAACGCCCAACGGTTGACAACCACGCCCTCTTGTCGTTAACCACGCCCGCCCGTCGTTAACCACGCCCACCCGTCGACAACCACGCCCACCTGTCTACCAATAGTACATTGGTAGGATACCGAAATTCTATTCATACTTCCGGGGCACCATACCATGTCAAACTTGACTAGTTTCCCTGTTTGACCAAGGTGAATACGCGAAACCTCTGGCCTGCAATTGAGCAGAATACTAGTATACTGTACATGTACACCAGATTTGGATGAAGATACAACCAGAACTGCAAATATGAAATCAGTTTCACCTTATTAAAATTTATCATTTCAAAATGAAAAATGGGTGGAATTCGTCAATTGATAATCGACGAATGAGTTTACATGTGATACAGAATTTAGTTCAAATTACCAAATAATGAAAGGGTCATCAGAGATGCCATCATTTTTAGGATGTTAGAATGTATATATGTGACTGAATTTATGCAAATAGCATACGCCCAATTTGGACGAAAAGCACAGACAGTACAAATGACGTTCAAATGGAAACAATTCTTAAGATAATTGAATGGGTATGTGAACAAAATGTGTGATTGATTTGAAAGAATGTTGTTGGATGACCTATACGTTGAATTACATTATTTATTATTTTTTAAGATATGTAAATTAAATCGACTTTTATTTGTGTCATGCGTTATGTTGTTAATTAACCTACCTTCAAGGGTTACACAATAGGTTATTATACTTACAAATATATATATATATAATACGGCCATTTCACATACAAAATATATGTGCGTGTAGGGGTCGCGGTGGCCGAGTGGTTAAGCACAGGGACTTGAGAATTAGTTACAGTCTACGTGTATTTGGACCTCCCGTAGTGTGTATAGCACATTTTCAGACGTTTTGGGGTGGCTAGATTAAAATTCGGTAAAAATGACATACCGGCTCTGTATATAATGAACACCGGGGATGTTATTTTAACCGATTTTTTATCTAGCCACTTAAAACGTCTGAAAATGTGCTATACACACTAGGGGAGGTCAAAATACACGTAGACTGTAACTAATTCTCATGTCCCTTTGTGGTTAAGGTGTCCCGACACGTTTTTACTAGCCCTCGACCTCTGGGTTGCGGGTTCGAAACCCACGTAGGGCAGTTGCCTGGTACTGACCGCAGGCCGGTGTGTTTTTCTGGTACTCCGGCTTTCCTCCACCTCCAAAACCAGACACGTCCTTAAATGACCCTGGCAGTAAATAGGTCGTTAAACAAAATAAACCAAATGTGCGTGTAGGTTCATAGGTAAAAGTATACGAACCTGTTATACAATGTACTTAGAAATGTCACAGACATCTGCGTCTATATTTTATAACACCTGGTTTTGATTTAGAGACAATTTTAACCGATTTATTTACAATATGTTTTAAACGGTTTATCAGTGCTGTTAGATTATTTAAAAGAATCATAAGATGTTATCAGAAAATGTTGGAAGAATGCTGGAATGGACAACCCTCGTATTCAAGTTGACAAGGAAGAAAACTCTTAGCAATATCTGTTGAACTTTGACGAAATGAAAAATGAATTCCCTTAAAGCATCTTCGCTAGCCAAGGCTTCTGATTACGTTACACTACACGAACCCTTGGCGGATATAGGCGTCAGTTCTGGCCCTCTAGCGGTGATTCGAAATTACCACCCTTTACACATGAAATTTTCGACCAATCAAAACAAGCGTTACCGATTTACTTCATCGGTGATGTTTACAAACACACATCGAGGTTTGGTGTCATTTCGATGAGATATGTAATCAATGACTTATATGAATTGATCAAACACTGCGAATGTTCCCCCAAAGATTGTGATTTTTGTATTTAGGTAGAATGCCATGATTTATTCGGTAATGTAGCTCTGTACTGGGTGCCGCATTTTTTGTTTACTGCGAAACCAAGCCTGAACGTACAACGCGATTTGATTGGATGCCCTGGGATTCCAGGGCGCGACGGTTTGAACACGACTATATCCGCCAAGGGTTCGTGTAGTGTAACGTAATCAGAAGCCTTGGCTAGCGAAGATGCCTTAAAGGGACATCACGGTAAACCAATTTTTATTTTGTATTTTTTCATATTATTGGGTATATCTTTAAAAAAATATCCTTATGAACAATAACCATTCGAATTTGATGATATATGTATATAAAAAACATCAATTATTAATTATAAAAAGGTTATCACAATTCGTTGATAAATAGTCTGAATATGCAAATTTTGTGACATATACGTTATTATACGATAACACGCATGCGCACAACACACTAAAACACCTGAAAACAAAAATGGCTTCCAATGTGAATCGACTGCGGTTGAAAACGATAACAGCTTCCGCAATGAAGAGAATAGTTGGAAAATGGGTCAAACACAATCCTAGAATTAAACTGGGGAAGCAGTACAATACAGGTCAAACATGAAAACAGCAGTAATACGGACGCTGCTCGTATTCTGCTTGATTGCTGGATAGTAGGTCATGACAATCTCGGTAATATTTACACCAACTCGGTAATATTTATACAGCCTGTACCAGTACATCGCTACTGTCACTATACTATATGTACAGTGTTTACACTTATTTACACATAAATATATGTGCCGGAATATATACAGAACGTGTTATTTAACATTTAAACCACTGTATAATATCGTTGTCCAACTAATCCAATTCGCCTTGTAAACTATCGTGTGTTTGTGTTGCCTCGATTTCAAAACAGTTACGTAATGATTTAAAAATAATTTCCGCGCTAAATTTAGAGGGGGATTCCCAACTAAATCAAGTGGTCAAGCTGGACATGCGGATCGACTGTGAACATTGGGACAGCACAGAAACATAACTGGAAAGGAACAAAACACGTACATTCATTGAAAATTACAACGTTTTTACCGTGATGTCCCGTGTATAGCACATTTTCAGACGTTTTGGGTTGGCTAGATTAAAATTCGGTAAAAATGACACACCGGCTCTGTATATAATGAACACCGGGGATGTCATTTTAACCGATTTTTTATCTAGCTACTTAAAACGTCTAAAAATGTGCTATACACGCTACGGGAGGTCAAAATACACGTAGACTGTAACTAATTCTCATGTCCCTTTGTGGTTAAAGTGTCCCGACACGTTTTTACTAGCCCTCGACCTCTGGGTTGCGGGTTCGAAACCCACGTAGGGCAGTTGCCTGGTACTGACCGCAGGCCGGTGTGTTTTTCTGGTACTCCGGCTTTCCTCCACCTCCAAAACCAGACACGTCCTTAAATGACCCTGGCTGTTAATAGGATGTTAAACAAAATAAACCAAATCAAAAGTACATGTAGGTTCATAGGTAAAAGCATACGAACCTGTTATACAATGTATATCCAACGTAAAGCGAAAGTTGTACTTAGAAATGTCAATTGTTCCAGTTTCACAGACATCTGCGTCTATGTTTTAGAACCCCAGGTTTTGATTTAGAGACAATTTTAACCGATTTATTTTCAATATGTTTTAAACGGTATATCAGTGTTGTTAGATTATTTAAAGGAATCATAAGATGCTGTCAGAAAATGTTGGAAGAATGCTGGAATAGACAACCCTCGTATTCAAGTTGACAAGGGAGAAAACTCTTAGCAATATCTGTTGAACTTTGAAAAAAAAAGAAAAAAGATGAATAATCTCCAATAATACCAAGAAAATAAAAAGGCTTTGATGCAAATAAATATTTAGACAACCATGGTTTTTGATCCGGTACTCATGTGATAAAATTAAAAAAACAGCAAAATTTAAAAACTAACATCTTAAATGTTGATAAAAATGAATTTGAAATCATACATTATTATAATTAAATTATTTTCATTTCCCTCACCTAATTCTCGCATTATTAAGTCCCACGTCCTAATAAGAAAAGCATATCACAATGCTTTGGAACAAGCTACATGTTATGCATCGATACATCATTTATCATTGTAAATGTATATAAAAAAAAAAATTACAAAATCAATCTGTTCCTGAAATAGCCTTTTAATTAATCTCCAAAATACCAAATTGTACAAAACCTTTTTTTAAATGCAACAAATGTTATTGGACTTTTTCTGATGTCAATTATATTTGCTTAAAAAACATTGTGAAAAAATACATTATGATCGAGGATAATGCACAATATTGATTAAATATTTAAATTATTCAATAATTTGGCACATCACCGAAAATTAGTTTCAATATGTTGCACTGAATACTTCTACATAGTGCTTACATATCATTACACGCTTAAGTTCTCAAATAATCCTAGCAAAAATAATAAAACAAACCTTTTTGTTCATCCCGTTTTTAATCAATTCAATTTTGTACGAGATATTTTTATTTAATTCCAAGTAGACGAATAATCTTGCAACGTGAATGAGTGTAAAAATGAAAGAAGATAAGATTAAGAATAAGAATTTGTCGACTTAATCCAAACAAATGTAATTGCATGCTGCTATCTTGAAAACTACAACAATACGTGATGATATATGGATGGGGAGGGGGTATGATACTTGGGTTGTTGTTGTTGTTGTTGTTGTCTTGTCGTGTCACATATATGTCAAGGTATCAAAGAATACAAAATTTAAGTGTAAATGGTGCAAATTCAAGTATTTATTTTCAACAGATTGTTTTCAAAGGTTCAGTTATTCCGGAATTTTATGAGAATACTTTACGGAAATGAGTGGATTTTGTTTTTGATACATTTTATATGACTGATTTCATTTAATCCACAAAAACAAATCATTCCCATTTTAAAATATCAACACAAAGATATGATGAAAAATGAATAATGAAAATCGAGATGGTTTTAAAAGGTGCGACAGTTATATAAATATTTAGTAATAACAGTTTAAAACAATAGTGATGGCTCTATGATGCTAACTCAAAATGTGATTAGAGCCATGTTTAAATTTTCATATTAAAAACGAGCACAAGAAGTTTAAAACAAAAGCAACATCATCTTTTAGTTAAGGAAAAATCACCACTTACGAAAATTCCGAAAAAAATTGATATGATGAGACGAGATAGACTTTTTACCATCATCAACTTGAAAAGACAATATCACTAAGAATTTAGCTTTCGAAATGCATGATTGAAATGAACCGAAGAACGTTGAAATTATGAAAACTCATCTTGAGAAACATTTTCGCTTTCGAAATACATGTCAATAGTTATTACGAGATCATTGAAAACATGAATGTTTCAAAAATAATCTATTACATGGAGCAATATCGTGGAATAACATCATCATTTCTTGCATAATAATTTCTTCATTTCCGTCCTGAACGCACTGTCAAAATATCCATATATAAACGGGTTTACAACATGGTTCACAATGTAGACCTGGAAAAGATACAGGTAAAATTGTCGGAGGTTTGGGGATGTATAGTTCCAGAATTCCTCGGAATCCAGATTGACGGCTAGGTTCACAATTAGAGTTGGTGTGTAGGTTACAACACACGTCCCAGCGATTAAGAGGAACATCAGAGAATAGCGATGTTTTTGACGCCAGTTTCTCACCGACACCGACGATGATGACTTCCGTCTTCTTGATTTCCCGGACATGTTTGACGACGCCCCGACAGATTTATGACCGCTGTTTGCTTCTTTTGAGCTATAATTGTCATTCTCAGTTGTGGAAATAGCTTCAGATGCTGGGTCGGGTTCCGATGATTGCTTTGAGATCGACCGATTGCGGTTGCGTTGTATCCGTCTATAGATGCGACGACCAATCAAAACGTAAAGAAAAATTATCAATCCTAGTGTTCCAACAGCAAGTACAAATATTATTAGTAGATAAAAGTAACCGGTCTCACTCAGAGAATTATCTGTACTATGTATTCGCCCACACCTGCTTCCAGAAATGTTTCGCTGGATGTTGAGAACAGGTATTTGGTCATAGAACCAAAAAATAGGAGCATGGCCAACGAAGCAAATGATTACTGATAAAACTAGTACAAGAATCTTCGCTTTGTTGTTCATTTGCATTCCAAACGGCCGACATATCTTCAAATATCTCTCCACGCCGATGACAAGAACCAATTCCACCGAGACAGCATTCATGGCTTTTAGTGAAAAACCAGAGAATCTTGCACGTAATGTTTCCATAAAAGGCAACGGGAAGAATGTTTCTTGTGAGTGAGAACGCAGGTCCAGTTATGCAAACAACGATATCTACTGCAGCAAGAGCCAGAATGAATATTCGATCATCTATCTTGATGTTCAGGCGGACATTATATATGTATATAATCATTACATTACCCAAGACACCTATAACGATGTATATTCCAAGAAACACGTCAATGAGAATCAAAGACATCGCAAGTTCACTATTCCAGGTAAGAACGTCCTCTGTTCTATTAGCCGATTTAAACTCCTCCATTATGATAGACTTTCCAGATAATGATTAAATTGCTGTGTATTATCATTCGCTGTTGGAGCTCAAGGACACGGGCACATACTCTGCGTCATGATAACTAAGGATATCCTTTCCACATCACTTCCGCTTCCGTGTTTGGATCGGCTAATCATGAGTATACTGTCAAACGCATATGGGTCAACGACTATATATTACTTATGCACTTAATGGTATCGTATGAAAGCAAGTTTTGTGGTTTATATGAATTAAACCATATTCAAAATGATTGGCTAAATTATAAAACACATATGTCCACAGACCATATACTCAAACATATACATTTTATACATACATTATATAGTAAACTTCGCTCCCTTCCAAGGAGCAAACATAAGGTCCAGGGATATGAAATTGACAAGTTTAATGAAACACCTTAAGGTCATTCCATCAATAAATATTAATTATGTCCAGGGAAACTTGGCCATACGATTTTTAAAAGTCTATCTGACCTCTTTTGGCCCCGCCCATAAGTCTCAGGAGTGAACCAGGCTCAAAATCATCGTAGTATCAAACGGCCGTGGAGTTATATTCCAATTAAGTTTAAACTACTTCTATATAAAAATCTAAAATTAACAAAACTATCAAAAGCTGTCGTGTTCTTTTATAAGCTATAGGACACCGCCCCCCCCCCCCCCCCCCCCCCCTCTCTCTCTCTCTCTCTAGGGGTAAATATGAAGTAATTAAATTCAAAAATGTAATTAATCATGTGCAGGCTTTTCCCATCTATGAAGAGTATCTGTTCCCAATAATTACAGAAGAATATTGAGATTGGAGTGGAACCCTTCGAACCCCACCCCCCAGTTTCAACAGTTTGTTAAATCTTTGATCAATGACTGAGAAAATTTCATTGGAATTGTATGACATCGAACGATGTACTTTTTGTAAGTAAAATAACGACGGTCAAAAGGCGAATAAAATGAGTCACTTGAGAATATTTTCATGATCGGATATGGATTTCTCGCTCGTTAATATAAGCTCGTGAAGGACCTTGCACGGAAATCCTGTAATTAGTATATATAATATACTATACTGAGTAAGGGGCATTAGCTTAGTACAAGTACCCTATACATTAAAATTTCATATCACGATAACAGTATTTATAATGTAAAAAGTCTACGGAGTCACGGAAACTCAGCAGTTTTCACGTTTAACAGCTGTAGCATGTAACCATTGAAAAAATAAAGTTGCACTGCGCTTTGAAAAATGAAATCTTTATTACTTTACAACAATTGCGAAACAAGTTAATTCAACTAATATGAATCACTCTTGGAGGCCCGGATGAAAGAAAGCAATTGGTCTTTTGTGGGAGGAAACTGGAGAACTCAAAAAACCACGTGGTGAAGCATACCTTTTCGCGTCCGGTCGGAGAATCGAACCCCGGCCGCCTAGGTGAAAGGCAAGTATGTTACCATTGTGCCACCCGACAATGACAATGACAATGACAATATTTTATTCTCATAAAAATATAAAGTGTAGAGAATTATATACATACAAAATTGTACAGGACATATGATATAATACATTGTACATGGATACATTTTTTAAGCAAGAGATTATCCTAAACTGACCACTACATTATACCCTTGACATAACGCCATTCTCGTCATAGAGTCACCCTCATATACTGCCCACTGAACCGTACATTGCAAGAATGGATCATAAATAATAATGTTATCCTCTCAATGTTATCGCCATTTGTTCATATTAGATAATAGAAATACTTAATTTCACAAAGTTATCAATTATTCCATAAACCTATACAACTGGCGTTACTATGCATATAGCAGTTTGATAGTAAAAAAAAAATGGGCCGGTCTGTGCTGTCGTGGTTGTGTCAATGCCCCCCCCTCCTCCCCCCCCCCCCCCCTCCCTCCCCCACCACCCTTACTGCCCTGGATGACATGCAGCGGACATCCCATGTATCGTTCAGTGAGGTAGTCACCAACTACTATAAGGCTGTTCTCGGGGTGATAAGCCCAAGCCCAGCCAAACAAACAAATGATTGACATCTATCAAATGATATTCACTTTGTTCATAACATATGACTAACTATGAAAGTGTTGAAAGAGACTTCAATTGTCTGTGTTCTTGTCGTCATCGTTATAACAATTTTTTTTTAAACCGAGTCCAGATTAGAGTGTAAATGTGTTAGTTCCATAATCTTTCTCTCGACAAAAAAATATCTACGTACAAGAAAGCGTTGAGTAAATCAATCTGCTTTAAAAATACCGTTATTTTCATAATGTACATTGAAATCTTTTATTTTTTATGGAAAGAAATTAAATATAAATCCTGATAGCAAGTCAATCCCGTTAATGCGTTACTTAAATGCATATGAACGATATCATACAATATATATACTGTATATGCGATGTTTGTTATGTGTATGTGTGTAAGCGAGTATACATCGTGTGCATGTACATAGCTATGTGTTCAACCACAGTACAATGAAACTGACACAGTATAGGTGTATTAGATTGTGGAATTCTGAACATGTGTGTATTCTGTAAAATCAATTGATACATGTATATATGTATATATATAACATAGTAACACAAATGACGAATGACGACAGATTTATGACTCGTGCCCTGTGTAATATGTCGTTGCTGACAGGCTGTGAGAGGAATATATATTTTAATAAAGAGGACCAGCGTCTTGATACGTTGTCGCCATTTTATTCAACTAACTATAAAACATATCTCGGACCAACATATCCGGAATCAAGTACAAACTAATAAAACAAAATTAGAAATAAACAACAATATCCGGAATGGAGTTATTTCCCCTTAGACCATAATACTATAAGATATCTCACAGACCAGTAACACCATATACATAACATGCCCCCCCTTGAAAAATTGAACCCTGTGAAATTAAGAACTGGTCATGAGATATCTGATTACATGACATGAAATGACAATGAAATACAGAAATCAAGAATTTTATACTATTAACTTAAATGCAACTATAAAAAAAAACCGAGTAAATCTGTAAGAAAACCTCCCTCACACAACACCAAGTCTACATCATACCTATAGCTACCCTCCAGCTGCGCATTTCTGGAAGACAAATATAAGGATGCAGACTTAATAGACTGGGTAAAAGAACTTCACATACAAAAAAAACAAGTTATTAAGCTACATTTAAAATGATATTAATTTCAGTAATTTAACAAGAATTGTATTAAACTTTAGTAAATATTTATGACTTCTACAATATTCAAGAAATCAAAACTTAAGGCACATACAAATTTTAAGATACAACAATCATAAAAAATACACTTTGTACCTATACAAGATGCTATATACAGTACACATGTATTCAACTATGAACTCAAGAATGATTACATTTGATACAGTAGATCAAATGCAGATTATCATTCTGAAACCCATCAAGCTTGTCATTCAAAAATAAAATAATATACCAGTAACATGCTAAATGGTAAATCCTTTGTGGTAATACTAACTTTGTTATTTATATAATATATAAACGTTTAACTTGCAATATCAACATGTTGTGTACAATAATGTATTATACAATGTGATTTCAGTTATAGAGTAAACCATGAAAAATATTCAAACAAAGCAAACAAAGAACCTTAACTTTCCTCTGCTATATCAATAGCATATCAAATATCAAATACAGCCATACAATATGTGATTACTTGCAATGATAATGTTATATTCTAATACAGTTCAGTATATTGTGAAATAAAACTCATGCAAAACCAGCACATTATATTCATCACTCGATCACCTATATAAATCATCAAATATAAATAATTTCTCTGCGACAAATCGTCTTGCAATGTACATAAGGAAATTCAATAAAGTAATCATCTGTTCAATGAGAAATACACTGTTAATCAACTTAAAATATAATATTACAAATTTAAGCAATGTCATGACAAATATCTATACTAGGGGAGGTGGTCGGGCACGGATCTTTGACCTTGTTTTTACATCTAGGTCAAGGAAAGAAAACCATCTGGCATTTTGGGCTGGCTCACCCTTCAAATGTGCTAAATATTCATTTCCTTTTCCTACATTCCTCATCGCAAGGACACGTTTAACTTTGTCCTCGTCTGACGCCGTGTTGGAAACTTCCGCCGGATCCACGTGATCCGAGTCTCTGAAGCGAAGTGGCTTCTGACGAGCACGTTGCGGGCGACCAGGCAAATCTAAAATGAGCGGCTCGGTTGACTGTGACTGTGGTACACTTTGTAAATTTTGATGGGGCTTCGGAATCAATGGAAACAAGTCGCGAATTTGTCTTGGCAGAATTGAAATTGATTTGCTATTATTATTGCCTAATAAAACTGGGCCGGTGGGCTTTCCAGTATCATTTGAAGCCGATGAATTTGTGCTGTCGTTTGACAAATCCTCAGATCTCTGGGAAATATCAATATCTGTAGGTTGTTCGAAATCGTCATGGGGGTGTTTATCCACATCTGTAGTAGCCACATAAGCTTCATTTTGCTCATTTTGGGAGATGATAGTTTTCTTGACAGCGGGTAGAAAATAGCCTGTAGGTTCTGGGACGCGAACAAATGCTACCTTCAGTCTGTCCTTGTGAATAGGACGTGGGAGAAGTTTTCCAGAATCTTTATCTAGTAGACGCACAAGGTGATCTGACATGACATTGTTGACGATGTAGGGACCAGAATAACGTGGTTGAAACTTCTGACCTTGACCTGAAGGTGTCTTAAGTAAATACACATAGTCACCAGCACTAAGGTTCAAGGGATGAACCTTGGAATTTGCCCTTTCCACATACGATGCCTTAGCTGATTCAGCAGATGCCTTCACTTCCTGTCGCACAACTTCTAAACGCTTTGCCATTGACAAAACATAGTCGTGATAGTCTTTTGGAAGAGAGCGAAGTTCGACTGGAAGTGTGTGCGTAGACAATGGAAAGTGTGGACGAAACCCAAACACTATTTCGAACGGACTATATCCTAATGTCGCATTCACTGTATTGTTCATAGAGAAAACAACTGAAGATAGTACTTTGTCCCACTGGTGGCCATCTGTAATGAAAGGTGTCAAACGCTCCGCTAATGTTCGATGCGTTCTCTCCACTGAGCCGAGACAATGATGAGAGAAACTCGGAGTATATTCCTGCTTTATATCAAGCAAACGGCAAACTTCCTTCGTACAAGTGGAAAGAAACTCTGACCCTTGGTCAGACACAAAAGCGTTACAGGTTCCGAAAGTCGTCATCAATGAGTATATTGCCTCCGAGACTGTAACTGCATCCTTGTTCCGGATAGGAACAGCAAAGAGATATTTGCTAAATTGGTCCACCGCGGTAAACACATACGAATTGCCATTCTTGGAAACAGGTACTGGCCCATACAAATCAAGTTGCCAAACCTCAAAAGATCGAGATGGTGTGGGAAATGCAACTATACCAGTTTTTGTATGTGCTCGAGTTACTTTCCGTTCTTGACATTGTGGACACGACCTTACATACTCTGCTATGCGGGTTGCCATACATGGAAAATAATACGAATCCTTGATGCTATCCAAAGTATGCTGTATACCTCCATGTCCTGCCATAGGCGAGTTGTGATGTAGTTCTATGACAGTTTTGATCATCACCTCAGGAAGCACCAGCTGATATTGCTGCAGTGATCTTGTTCTTTTGCACTTTGAAATGCGCGAATGGAACAAAACGTCATTTGCAAATACATAATCTGAACTTTCTAACATGATTCGCCTAGAATCCTTTTGAGAAGCAGGTAATCTTCCATCTTGCAGGTAATGAATGATGTGGCACAATGTTGTGTCCTTGCGTTGTAGGTTCTTAACAGTATCAAGGTCAAAAGAGCCTTGTGAAAATATGTCCATATCGCGAACTCTTATCGAAACCTCAGAAAAATAATCGGCAGCTGAAGAATGTACCGCATCTGTGTCAATGGAATCCTCTGTGTTAAGTCCTGGAGAAGCTGTGACATGTTGTTCAACATCCTTATTGAAAGTGTTATCTTGATCAACTGTCTCCTGCTCTGTAAAATCTACATGGGAATCTCCTAAGGAAAGTGTCTGTTCTCTTTGTTCTTGCGGTGTTGATTCGAATGAAGAGACACTATCAGCCTGTTCTACAGGAGGACTTTCCTCTCTATGGGAATCTCTTTCACTTGTTGTCACTGCGTGCCTTTTGGACTTCCTTTTCTTCCTAGTTAATCTACCGTAATCAAAATCATTATCTTCTGTGTCCGCGTCATAAACCCGATCTTGTTGGAGAGAATCTGCTAAGTGTTTCTGAAAATCATCCAAATGTGAAGGTGGTATAGCTGGGGGCAATGTTTGCACATTGTTGACTTCATTGGGAAACGAAGACGATTCATCGGAACTGTCAACAAATAAACTTTTCAGTTGGTGACCCTCCGGTAATACAATAGTCCCAGTTTTCTCTGTGATGTAGGGAAAGTGAGGATCGTCTTCTTCTGGACTTTGGAAATCAGGATATTTCTGGGGAGATCGTGAAAGAGTGTCGGCAACTTGCATCTGGCTTGCTGGCTTGTATCTAATCTCAAACGTGAATTGTTGTAGAATAGCTATCCATCTCTCATAAATTGCTCCTTTCATTTGCTTTTGAAATAAAGGTTTAAGGGCTTGATGGTCGCATTCTACAACGAACTTAGCTCCTCGCAAGTATGATGCGCAATCCAGAATAGCCGTGACCATTCCAAGAAGTTCCAGCTTCGTTGGTCCGTATGACCTTTGCCATCGTCTCAGTGATTTTGATCCAAAGCGAACCACTCGGAAGTCCTCAGGTGAGTCCTGTTTTTGGTAAAGCATATAACCTATGCCTCTGGAACACGTGTCAACGCCGAGATAGAATGTCTTGGTAAAATCAGGAAATGCGAGAACATCGCAGTTCGTAAGCAATGATTTCAGTTTGTCAAGAGCATCTTGATGCTTCTTAGTCCAGAAAAAGGAGACACCAGACTGTGTGAGACGTATCAAAGGTTGTGCTTCTGCGCTATAGTTTGGAATAAATTTCCTGAACCAGTTAAATAATCCAAGTATTCGCCTTAAAGCTTTCACATCTTTTGGAGGGCTGATGTTCTGTATGGCTTCCACTCGATCAGGTGGTGGAGAAATTCCATTTTCTGAAATCTGATGACCAAGAAAAACGCAAGACTTTTCAGCGAACGTACACTTTTTGGGATTGAGTTTTAACCCTGCTGCCACTAGTCGTTTGAACACATCTTCAACATCGTTCATGTGTTGTTTCATATTTGGTGAACTGATAAGGACATCGTCAATGTAACAAAGGCAAGATCTAAAAGTGAGTCCTCTCAAGACTTTATCCATCAGCAGCTGAAAACTACTTGGAGCCGTGCTCAAACCCATAGGTAACCTTTGGAATTTGAATGTTCCGTAACAGGTGTTAAAAGCAGTCAAGCCAGTACTATCAGCGTCGATTGGCATCTGAAAGAAACCCTTTGACAAGTCAATGGATGTAAAGTATAATGGTTTTCTATCTGCAAATGATTCCGTGAGTTCCTCGAGATTTGGAATTTGATATTGGAATGTCTGAGTCTGGGAGTTAAGATATCGAAAGTCTACACAGAATCTAAATTGAGACAGGCTTGATGTCTTGGTAATTGGATGTGTTGGTTGACCCGAGTGATCCTTTTTTGACACAAGGACAACTGGACTGGTGATGAGGATCTGTTCAGACTCATCCACTGGTGCTATGATTCCTTGATCCAACAGTTCATCAAGTTGATGTCGTAATACTTCTCGTTTATCGGGAGGAAGACGATAGGGTCTTTGATGCTTAGGCTTAACATCTGGTTTGAGGAGGATCTTGTGTTTCACAAGCTCAGTGTAGCCAAGGTTTGGTGACTCTGGTGTCACAAACAACTCTTTGTGTTGACGGAGCAAATCTTGAAGATTTTCTTTCTCTGTTGGTGTTAAGTGTTCTGGGATTTTAAACAGTGAATCGAACGAGCTATGAATGCCTGTTGGGTGTTCTTGTGCAGAGCCGGTGGGCGTCTGTACATTCTGCACACTGTCAGTAGAAAACTGGTATGTATCGTATTCCAATGAATGTTCAAACCTTGCTAAAACTTTCCCTTGCAGCAATGTAACCGGATTGGAAGAAGGATTTAAAATCTTAATGGGAACAACACCATCCTTAGCAACAGTTACTAATGTCCTGGCAACCATTAAGTTTTTGTGAACACAAAAGCTACTTCCAGAACAGATGCCCTGTGATCCACATAGGATGTGTGTTGGTACTGCTCCCCATAATACAACTTCCGAATTAGGAGGTAAAACGATCCTTTTGGTACACGTGACAGGAGATGGATCAAAAGAACAAGTAGAATTAGTAAAATCGAGAATGACACCCTTGTCTTGTAGATATTTCACTCCCAAAATCAATGGATGAGATGTACATGGTAAGATATGTACTAGAATGTGATGAACAAACCCAGCTACTTGTACAGTTATTGTTGCTGTTCCAATGATCGCTATCTTCTTGTTGTCAGCCAATAATATCTGTTTGTCGGGCAGATGTTGAAAATTAGCTTTGAAAAAAGGTGGTATACTGTCATACAAATTTTCACTGATAATATTTAGAGAGCTGCCTGTGTCGACAAGAGCCGATATTTGGGTGTGATGAATTTTTACAGGGAGAAAAATAAATTGAGGTTTTGAAACATCCTGTAGTGAGTTAGACCCCACATGAATTGAGTTTACACTGGATTTCCCGAGGAGGGGGGTCTGTTCCACCCCGGGTGTTGTTGGTTTCCCTGTGGCGCATTATTTCCTAAAAATCTGCAATCTGTAGCCGGATGTCCCCACTGCTGACAAAGCTGGCACTTCAAACCTGGGGCCGACTCTCCAATCCCAGTCCAATTACATAGCCTCTTTGGGTGTCCCAGACCATGGCATGCAAAACATTCAAGTGAAGGCCGAGAATGACCATCCTGTGCGTACTGTTGTCGCCTGGGATTCGAGGGTTGACGAGGCTGGTTATAAGGCCTTGAACCTGGTTGAGATGTAGAATGTTGTGGAGACTGTTTGGTAGATATGGCCTCAACAAGGTTGGTAAGTTTCTCCATCTGAGCTTTGAGGTCATTGATTTCCTGTTTCTGTGGAGGTTCAATACTTTTGGTAGAGGACATTGCACATAATATCCCCGTCGAATCCTCACTGTGTTTGCGGTAGCCACAACTTTCCCCCATTTTTGCAGCTATTAAAGCAGATGATAAGTCCTTAGGATTCCCTGCACGAACAAAAAAAGCTAATTCCTGTGGCAACCCACTAATGAACCTTGCAAGGATTTCATGTTCCTGTTTTCTGATCAATTGCCCCTTTTCCAACAACAAACAATGGAAATCTTCCATTGGTTGCCCTGCTAAGAGACACAGCTTATTAAATGTTTCATTCTCAATAAACATCTGGGGACTTTGCCAATCTATGGTAATGAATCTGGACTTAAACTCTGCAATCAAATTATCCCATGTGTTCTTTGTGGATTGAGGTAATGCATTAAACCATGCTAATGCTGGTCCTAATAAATGCAAGTGGAATGCTGCTATTTTTTTGTTGTTATTGTCAGTGACATCAATCAATGTAGCATATGACTCGAATTCCGATAAGAATTTGTCCCCATTTTCATGTGGATAACCAGAATATTTTTGACAAATTATGGATTTCGCCATATCTAAGTCCAGTAATGTTGTTTTGAAACAGCTGGATGATGTAAAGATTGATGGAACAGAAATGTCCGGAAATGGCAGATCTAAATCTTCAATTGGAAATGCTGAAATTTGGTTTGGTGTACTTGAACGGAAATTATCACCTGGTTCCTGTATTGCATTTTCGAAAATAAATGAATCATTGAGAATTTCATCTTCATTCCAGTCTGTGAAAGTATCCTCGGGGCTATTATCTGGGATGAATGGTGTAATGTTGTTCATTTCGTGGAGTATAATTCGCTGACATTTTCAGAGTATATAGTACATATGTTTATATATATATGTACAATGTAGTACCAAAGTGTTAAAATATACTCACTATAACACTGTAACAATGTCGGCCGTTGGGCTTTCAACATCTAAACATAATATTTTGAATAAAGAATGTATATATAAGTTACATAACTAATGTTGGCCGGTGGGCTTTCAACAAAGTGCAACTTTTCATATTATGTTGGCCGGTGGGCTTTCAACATTTGAAATAATATATCTAATATACTAGTCTCTGGCATACATTCACAACTTTTCCCTGCCATACTATCAATAAATTGCGTCGAGGATGGAGTCCGTCATACAAGTTATAATAACAAAATTGTGATGTTCTCCCTCGTGGCCTATGAATACGCAAGTCTGTATGGAGGGCTAAATGACATCCAGTATTTTTACTGTTAAAATCGTTAATGAAATTGTTAAGCTTCAGAACAAACTCTTCGAATTTCTGTTGGTGTCTTGTGGTTACTGAAGATGGTTCTAGAGGGGATTTGTGTGGATATTTCCGAATAGATATTTTTAAATCCTTGGGAGGAATTGTACCAAATATCACCTGAGCTGTTGGATTGTGTGTTTTGATTTCGTGTTCAATGTCCAAAATCTTCTTTGTAAGGTAATTGTATTTGTTAATCTGCTCTTGTTCCAAATAATCTCCTATGTTGTCGGGAATGTCATTTATACCCGCGCAGATGATGTAGAGTTTGTACCCCGTATGGTTGAAGTTTTGCAAATAACGAACTTGATCACACAGTCCAGAACCTCGCGAAACATTTAATGCAATATCTACCAGACGCGCCCCGGCGAATCTAGAATCACTAAATAATACACACCTGTTCATATTTCATTATGCGGGTGGTGAAAATATAGGGTTTCATACTTTCATATAGTTCAGTTCACAATTTACTAAATAGAGAAATCACTGTCATGAAACACGTGGTTAACAAACACATAACATCGTCAAAAGTTAAAACACGCCGTTTACTCGTTAAATTACGTCCTGACTTACCTAGCAGTAATTAATGAGTATATCTGTTCACCTTTGGATTCTCCACCATGTAATATGTCGTTGCTGACAGGCTGTGAGAGGAATATATATTTTAATAAAGAGGACCAGCGTCTTGATACGTTGTCGCCATTTTATTCAACTAACTATAAAACATATCTCGGACCAACATATCCGGAATCAAGTACAAACTAATAAAACAAAATTAGAAATAAACAACAATATCCGGAATGGAGTTATTTCCCCTTAGACCATAATACTATAAGATATCTCACAGACCAGTAACACCATATACATAACACCTGACCCGATCTCATGATCTACGCCACCTAATCGCCTAGCCAGAAATACATGCAGCTTAAACCACTGTGCCACATCCACGTTCAAACTAACGTTTAAATGATTCAACGTTTCAGTGATGATCGGCCCAGTTGTTGTGTTCGTCGGAAAGAGCAGTTGAAATTTTGCCTTTCACCAAGGCGATAGAGGTTCGATTCTCCGATCGGTAGTGAATAGGTATGGTATTACCTGTACGGCCACGTGGGTTTTCTGCGTGTATTCTGGTTTCCTTCGAAACTATCAAGACCGCTCGCGCTTCCATCCGGAAATTATATACAATGTAATACGTGATATCTTAAGTCCTGAGTTATATACAATGTAATACATGTGATTTGAAGTACTGTATTATATACAATGTAATATTTGTGATCAAAAGTGCTGAATTATATACAATGTAATAGTTGTGATATGAAGTACTGTATTATATACAATGTAATATTTGTGATCTAAAGTGCTGAATTATATACAATGTAATAGTTGTGATCTATAGTACTATATATATATTTGTGATCTAAAGTACTGAATTATATACAATGTAATAGTTGTGATCTATAGTACTATATATATATTTGTGATCTAAAGTACTGAATTATATACAATGTAATAGTTTGATCTATAGTGCTGAATTATATACAATGTAATAGTTGTGATCTGTAGTACTGTATTATATACAATGTAATAGTTGTGATTTATAGTACTGAATTATATACAATGTAATACATGTGATATGAAGTACTGAATTATATACAATGTAATAGTTGTGATTTATAGTACTGAATTATATACAATGTAATAATTGTGATATATAGTACTGTATTATATACAATGTAATAATTGTGATATATAGTACTGAATTATATACAATGTAATATTTGTGATCTAAAGATCTGAATTATATACAATGTAATAGTTGTGATATATAGTACTATATATATATTTGTGATCTAAAGTACTGAATTATATACAATGTAATACGTGTTTTTTACTCAATACGACGTCCATCATCCTTACGTTCATTTAAATAAGTTCTCCGCGACCGAGAGAATGACTAACTTACAATATAATGAAGCCGATCTGTCTTTTAAAACACAAACGGTAAATGCTTATTAAACAATAGACTCACACATGCTATAGTCTATCTTTTAGTTGTGTTATCGCTGTATTACACACATATCTTATTCCCAGGAAAATGACAAAAGGATATACTACCATGACTTGATATCATGACACGCCCTGACCGGACCTCACGATCTTCGCAACCTACCTAAGTTTCGTGACAATGAGTAATATTATTTCAATTCAATTAAGTTTTATGTCCTAAGTTTGATATATAAAAACTGTTAATTAGAAAATAATCAAATCTAACACATGATGATGTTGTAAATTAACATTAGTACATAAGTAATTAATGAATGCATTAAGATTAAGCATGTAGTACTAATGTTTATTTTGAAGACATTCAAGAAAAAATATAAAATTAAGTATCATGTGTGGATATCAACTGATTGCAATGTATTTATAGTTTTTCTTTCTTACCGGAAGTTTATCATGGTTGGGAAATACGTCATAGCGGAAGTGCCCCGGATAATATAACAAGCATATATTATATATACGCATAGAAATTAGCACGATACATAATTAGCACGATACCTCATTAGCAATACCTCATCAGCGGAGACTAAAATCCCTTCCGAGTGAACATACTTTTTATCGTTAATATATTGATGCTATTTTTACGGACATGTACATTGTACATTAAAATGTGTGTACGCTTGTGCAATGTATACGCAAACGCAGTGGATTAAACTCAATGTTTATAGAACTTTAACTATGTAAGGAATATACAGTAGCGAAAATATATTACAGAAGATTATATCACATATTATTATTTCTATCATATCGTTTTAATATAATTTAATATTGCTTTTAAGAAGTATGTTCATTGGCTTAAATTTTACTGTGAGAAAAGAGTCCATCATTAAAGGTAAATTTGCACAGGGGTTGTGTTCATCAGACTGAATTATAAGGATTACCTTCCAGACACCATCGTATTTCACATGTTGTAACAAATATACTAATCACACAATTACTCTGCAATGTGTTTTGGCAAAGAACAACAAACCATTTGGTTGTCGAAAATTGAGCATTTATTAAAATGCCAATTATCTGTTCACAAACCAAAAAAGGGGTTTCTTACTTATAAAACGCCACAAACTTGAAACTTGAATTCAAGTGCCCCTATGATATATTTTTATATTATGGTGCGATAACACTAAATAAACCGTCGTGTGTTATTATCATAAACCGCTTGGCTGTTGATTAGCTCCATAACACAGAAATATATTTAGGTCAGTCCTTGAATAATATCTGTGTTGATTTATTACATTTTAATCAACATTTTACATTTTATTCTGACACCTTGCCACACTAAAGACGAACAAGGTTTCTTTTGTTATGTTCATCTGTTAAGTATAGGGACCACAGAACCAAATCAAAAATAGAATGTGGGTTTTCCCCGTTTGGGCAGAAGATTTAATAGGCAGGAGAATGCATCAGGGCCTACTGATTGGATATTTAGGTGAGAGAAGTTTCCAAAGTTTTAATATGTGGGTTGCGCAATACATGTAGATGTAAAATATATATAAAAAAAAGTTATTTTTTTTGCTAGCCTGTTTTTGTCAGGGGGAGGTAAGTAAGTGTGTATTTTGTTGTAAATTTAGATGAATTTTTGGTGCTGAATTCAATACAAGATGGTGGCCCCCATATAAAAAAAGTTCAAATTGGTAGAATTTTTTATCATTCTATTAAGAGGTTTCCGAGATGACATACTTCAAAATTATGGCTAGTGGACCAGTGTTGAAAACTCCATTTAAGCAGTACAGTTAACGTTAACATTACCGTCTATGGGAAATCATTTGGTTCCGTGGTCCCTATATAGTTATATGTGTGAGGAGATTACACATCGCAGTATGTATCGGAGTTATAGCCCCTTTTGTAAATCTCATGAAAGAAAAGATTATTATTGAAAGAATACAGAAAGATTCAGAACAGGAAAGGTGTTTATTGTTCATTGCCTAACTATAATATCCGCAATGTAAATCAGCGAGTCCTCAACCAACCTCACAGTTCACTACACATCTTTACAACTCGTCTGAACTTGATTCATAATATTAAGAGTGCTGCCCCGGATATTAATCCGTGAGCAGTAAGAAACCTAGTTCTGAAAACAAATCTTCAAGTCCGACTTCAATCTTTCAAGTGAGACGTTAAAAAAGCTGATAGGAACATGACCATGGTTGATAAAATTGATTTGTTAAATAAATGAATAAATTAATTAATTTTAAAAACACTATATTTTCTTACATTAATGTCGTTTATAATTAATTGGTTGTTAAAGACAGATGATGGAAGCCAAAATAATACTACCAATGAGAAATCTGTATTTTATATTTGATTGACAGCATATTTCATGAAATAACTTTCACGGTTCTATTTCTGGTATGTCTTTCATAGAAAAACCGAAGCGACGATTGAATGTCTAATATCAACATGCATGTAAATGGTAAGGCTAGCAGGAAAGCTCCTAATGACCCAACTGTCTGAGCTGATATCCTATTGTCCGAGGCACAGGTCAGTTTACGGCGAAATGAGGACAATGTCGTAAAATTCAACTTCAGCTCTGCAACAACTTCCTGCATAAATAGAGTCAGTGTTCGTGTTGTATTATCTACACTGCACAAACAACTACACACTGGATTAGCAGAATTCGGAGTAACGGCAATGGATGTTGTTTCGGAATTGTCAGTTGTAGATGAATCTTCTGTTGTTGTTGTTGTTGTTGTTGTTGTTGTCATCTGAGTAATGTTAGATGTAGTTGCATCGGAGGTGGTAATGTGAGTGATATCAGAAGTAGTAGTCGCCTGCGGTGTTGTAGTTTGTGTGATGTCAGAAGTAGTTGACGACTCGGCCGTTGTAGTTTGTGTGATATCAGAAGTAGTTGTCAACTCGGCCGTTGTAGTTTGTGTGATATCAGAAGTAGTTGTCAACTCGGCCGTTGTAGTTTGTGTGATATCAGAAGTAGTTGTCAACTCGGCCGTTGTAGTTTGAGTGATGTCAGAAGTAGTTGTCAACTCGGCCGTTGTAGTTTGTGTGATATCAGAAGTAGTTGTCCCCTCGGCCGTTGTAGTTTGAGTGATGTCAGAAGTAGTTGTGGCCTCGGCCGTTGTAGTTTGTGTGATATCAGAAGTAGTTGTCCCCTCGGCCGTTGTAGTTTGAGTGATGTCAGAAGTAGTTGTGGCCTCGGTCGTTGTAGTTTGAGTGATGTCAGAAGTAGTTGTGGCCTCGGCCGTTGTAGTTTGAGTGATGTCAGAAGTAGTTGTCGGCTCGGCTGTTGTAGATCGAGCTGTTGTAGAAGTAGTTCGGGTTTTCGTTGTAGTTGGGATTACTACAGAAACAAAAAAATTAGCCATGATCAACCAAACAAGACTATCATCAAAACACATTAAAATCGAAAATGTCGGGAGATTAAACTTTTAAAATAGCTCGTATATGTATATTATAACGCATTATACAAATTACTTTCGATGCTGATTGCGGGAAAATGGAAAATGGATTTATATAACTTAAATGTTGATTTCCACTTATTGGTTTATTACTGGACTGGTGCATACTCAGTAAGTCTTTTAAAGACTATATCATGTATTTTATTCGAGGCAAAGAAGGATGACTACTGTAGTTATATATATCTTGAATTTCGATTCGCCGGTGACCAATAAAGGCCCCCTGTAAAATCGTCTCCCTAAAACTTGGTCAGGCGATTTAAAAAAAAAAAAAGCACAAAATTCCATCTATTCTCGGAGGATGAAAAAGTGAGATAACAATTTTTCCCTTAAGACTCCTGTAAGGTTATAAGAAATCTGCTTTCTAATTCCTATAACGTTGAAGTTTGTTTCTCGGGTCTTAATACCGATATCATACCAACCGGATGATGAATTCCAATTTAAAAGCACATCATTTGTTTTGTTTTTGTTTTTGTTTTATTTCTAATATATCGGGTAAATATTTCCCATCGGGTAAAATTAAAAATTGAAAACTTTGGATGAAAAATAATTCAGTTACGTAATTTTCAAACTTACGTGTACAGGGGCCCTGTTGAGACTGTTGGTATCCTTGGTTACAATAACAAACGCCATCTTCACAATATTGTGTCATGTGACACATTATGATGTCACATGGATCTGTCGAGAGAGAGAGAGAGAAATGTGCATTGTAAGAATCTGTGATGAAATGACGTTCAAAGAAATAATTTAATACATTTATGCTGCTTGGATCATCTTGATCAGTGAAATATCAGTGGTAAATATTTGAAAAAAAAAAAAATATATATACAGTTTACTGTGATCCAATTCTAGCGCTTTTTGAACTAGAAGTATTCCGCTATATCATGGTTGCGCTTATTACACTTTCTGTAGACTGATTCTACATTTAAATGATTCTGGCGCGCCAATTCATCGATGAGCTTATCTGATAAAATTTGGAAATGCGCTAAAATTAGAATTCGCCAAATAAAGCACGTGATTTGTGTCTATTTACGGTCAACATAAACTAAATCGCATATTATGGATTAAAAAAAAAAAAAACAAAGGCTGTGCGCTCTTAACTGCGAAACGTTTATGATAAGAGTACATTCCGGTTAATATCTCAACAATCATCAGAGCTTCTGATTTCTGAGACAAGGAAATAAAACATTGATGATAAGGTTGTTATTCCCAATATGTGTAAGACTAGTTTAAAGAATAAGCTTAAAATCTTCTTACCTAGACAGCTATACGAATTCTGCTGATACACATATCCGCCAAAACACTCACATTCCCATGGAGGTAACGAGAAGCCTGCATCACAGTAGGCGTTAGCAGGACACTCGAATATTGAGTAGCAACTCCCAAATGCGTCAACATCTAAAACAAATGTGTTTTTTTTTCAAAATCCAACTTTATAACGCCTTGTGTGTCGAGTTAATTTGTAAACAAAGAATTCCTAACTACAGACAAAGTTAAAAATCACGAATGTGTCCAAGCGTTTCAGATATCTTCAGGAGATTACTTTAATATGGCCTTCATTAAGCTGGAATACAATCGATATTGTCAGGGGAGGTAATAATGAAACATCAGGGGAGGTAATAATGTAATATCAGGCGAGGTAATCATATAATATCTGGGGAGGTAATAAGGTAATATCAGGGGAGGTAATATTGAAATATCAGGGGAGGTAATAAGGTAATATCAGGGGAGGTAATAATGTAATATCAGGGGAGGTAATAAGGTAATATCAAGGGAGGTAATCATATAATATCAAGGGAGGTAATCATATAATATCAAGGAGGTAAGAAAGAAACATCAGGGGAGGTAATAGTAAAATATCAGTGGAGGTAATAACGTAATATCAGGGAAGTTAATAACGTAGAATCAGGGGAGGTAATAACGTATATATCAGGGGAGGTAATAGCGTAATATCAGGGTAGGTAATAAGGTAATATCAGGGGAGGTAATAGCGTAATATCAGGGGAGGTAATAACGTATATACCAGGCAGGAAATAACGTTATATCAGAGGAGGTAATAACCTTATTTAAATTATCATATTCAGTGTACTTGATTAATTTATGGTCAGTGAGTTTGAAAAGTATAACAAACATGTCTTCTTTACGGAACCGTTTGTTGAAATGATATTGAAACATGTCATGGTACTAGTGAAATCTACAACACATATTGAATAAATGAATAAATAAAGAAATACATAAATAATGAATAGATACATAAAATGAATAAATAAATAGATAAATAAATAATGAATAAATGAATGAATAAATAAAAAAAGATAAATAAATAAATATAATAAAATAAAATAAAATTAATAAATAAATAGATTAATTAATTGATAAATAAATAAATAAATGAATAAATAAATAATTTAATAAATAAATAAATTCACTGTAATCTCACCTTCAATATTATACATACTTACTTTTTATTTGGTGAAGTAGAACTATAGAACATATAAGTAGAATTCGAACCATCTCACCTAAAAAAGAAGAAATACATTACTGTTTTTTACAATTAACAATCTGGATTGAGGAACTTTGGAGGGAGGGCTGCAATAAGTAAACATAACTTGTGCTCAATCCAATATACTTAAATAATTGGAAGCAAAATAAAATATTTAAAAAGATTCGTGTGTTGAAGAAATAAAACAATGTTATCATAACAAATGCTGATATTTGATTCAACCTTATGGAACAAGAATTCCACGGAAGTGGATATGTCGCCTGCAAAGAAAGTTTGGTTGTTACAAGAGTTATCGCACGGAAACAAGTTTTCTGTTTTTCTAACAGTGACCTTGAACTTTGACCTTCGAACATGAAAAGCAGTACCAAGCAAGCACTTGTGATAAGAAAGACCTGCATAAAGTTTGACTTCGATCGGCCCAACGGAACATGAGTTATGACATGGAAATCAATTTTCTATTTGTAGCAACAATGATCTTGACCTTTGACCTCCGAACCTAAAAAGCAATATCAAGCGAGCACCTGTAAACTCCAAATACTACACCTACTTCGATATTATATAATTTAATTTTGTATGAAATACGCATTTTCATTGGCTGAAATAATTTTGTTATACCTCCATAACAAAATTTTTGACGTTGCGAAATGTAACGTCATTTTTGATTGGCTGATGACGTTGCGTAATAATTTATCACAGAAAAGAGTTCGCCAAAGAAAGTGAAATATCTTGGTGTGTATAAGACGAAATTAAATTATAAGAATTAACATTAATTATTTTTTCTGTTATACAGTCATAACATAAAAAAAAACTGGAATGTACTCTCTTCATAAACCGCTTCGCGGTTTATTTAGAGTACACTCCAGTTTTTTTTCTGTTATATGTGTTTAAGTATTCCCCGTAGGTAACCAATGTCATCTATAACTGATATCGGTAGGTTACGATATATATGATGCAACATGTACCATTTGGAAATTTCTCATTATGGTCGATACTGATATACGCTCAATAATGTAAAAACTTCGATAATGAGGACCTTTAAATATATTAAGCATTGATTAGGAACTTTCTGCCAGAGAAAAATCGTTGTATTTCCAACAGACAAATAACCTTTTATTGATATTATATAGTTTAATTCAACGCGTGATAATTAATATTTTGGACAGGTGTTCTTTAAAAATAGAAGAAAGTCATGTTCTAAAAATCAATATATGGATAATAACAGATATTTAACAATTGATTCTTCTTAGTAAAAGCTTCCTTGTTTTTTTTTATTCGGGCATTTATTCAGCTGATCCTGCTACCAATTTTCGTAATTACATCAGATATATGAAAATATATGAGTTCACCATCAAATTAAATTGTTTTGTTTTGATAATGGTACTAATCAAACTAACAATACCTATGTATTTCCTTCCCATGTCCCACACCTCTCTACAACATAAGTCTAGATTTTTACCATCATTTTTTGTCCTGCAGTACCATGGCAAGTAACTTGGTTGTATAGGAAGGATAGCCCTAACCCTCTCGGCGTAAGATTTTCAAGCTGCCAAACATTCGTCAAGCCTTCCCTTTTCTGTGTCAACATAATTTGTTCACCAGGTTGATATTTCTCTGTCTCTCATCAAGGGGTAAATGTTATTTTTATTTAACCATATTGACCTTTTTAAGTAATGTCATATTGAAGTGAGGGGCCGCGGTGGCCGAGTGGTTAAGGTGTCCCGACACTTTATCACTAGCCCTCCACCTCTGGGTTGCGAGTTCGAAACACCTATGTGGGGCAGTTGCCAGGTACTGACCGTAGGCCGGTGGCTTTTCTCCGGGTACTCCGGCTTTCCTCCACCTCCAAACCTGGCACGTCCTTAAATAACCCTGGCTGTTAATAGGACGTTAAGCAAAAACAAACCAAACCAATCATCTTGAAGTAGCATCACTACAGGACATGCTATTGTGACGTGATTGCTGACGTGACGTCATTGGACCTATATCGAGTCCGTACCGGTTTTACCAAATAGGTATGGTATTGTATAATGCAACGCATTTGAATCTCAAGTGAGTTTCCAAGATGGCGTCCGCGCTCCGTTCAAACATAAAAAAAAATCTTTTCTGGTTTTTTTTTCTCTTCAACGCAACAGATGTAAAATGAATACACGAATAGTTCCGTCAAACATTGACTTATATTATTTATAACAAAAAAGTACATTTGCGTAAACGCACAGGGGCACAATTTATGATGTTGATTGGGAACGATTACATGACGTCATTACAATAATACAATAATGTCCTGGCAACTACACGATGACATCATGTCAAAGTTTTGTCACATCAAAAAACGTCTGGAAATGATTGAAAACAGCATGGCATACATAGGAGGGCTAACATGGTAAAAGAAATAAATTCCAATTTAACACCCATCTGTGGTAGAGATCCCTCTCTCTCAATCTCAAGCTGCATTCGGAACACCTTACTCCGATTACAGAACATCTTATTAAATGAACGCAGCGATAGGGTCGAGGTGTTCCGACTTATTAATGTTCCAAGGGGGTAGAAAATTCTATTACAACACATAATTCAGATCTAAATCACGATTTTTAACTAACATAACATTTCAATATAAGTTAAACCGCTTTACATGGCATTATCGTCTACCAATGTCGGCAATTTAACTCTTTTGATTTCCCGTTTACTATTTTTCCTTATAATCAAACCTATATTTTAGATAGATATTCAATAATTTCCATTTTTTATAAAAACACCAGTAGTTCACATCATAAATACTAACACATGTAAATAAAATAAAACTTAAAGACTTACCTTCAATTGGTTAAACCATGGTAAACTGCTATATTCTAGCAAGCTCCAGCTATGCTGGAATGTTCGGGAACTAGAAGTATGCTCATTAGCCCCATTTCTGTGTACCAAGTACTTCGCTATTATCGATGAGAACGGACGTTTGTTTGTGAATACATAATAATAATTAATTAGCTATACCTTGTTAGGGAATGATTAATTAGCCACAAATTATTAGGAAACGCACTAAGGTCTATAAAATTTCCATCACAGCATTAAGGCCGACTATCTCATACTATTGGTTTCGATCCGTAAGAGGAATCAACTTCCAACTTACTGGAAATATAAGTATGTTTATGAATTGAATAATTAATGTTTAATACTGATACTAAATCACGTGCCGATACATGCGTTTAATTTTTCATCACAAATATTCATAAGTAACTTATCCATGGAATTTCTTTTTCTTTTTCTGTGTACACGGATATTTATTTGCAAAATTGATTTCTCAAATGTTGACATAATTTTCTATTTAAATATTATGAAAATAACAACGTACTATTAATATATAAAATCTACAGGATAGGAACTGGTACCATTCATAAGCGAAAAACCAATCTATTCGATTTTCGATTGAACGGCTGTTTTCTGTTCGCTAATTGTTTACATGGAAATCATTGAGGTGCTTTAGCACTTAGAGAATGGGACAGGATTGTACAAGTAATTTCACAAATATTTCAGGTACTGTTGAATTATATATTCTTAGTTAAGTTGATGTCATTTGCAAATGATCATTTATGAATTTAAAAAATCATAACTCTCTATTATCGCCGACAAAACCTCCAGAAGTAGGTTTCGAATGACAGGGGGCGTGTTTGATTTAAAGCATATCTCTAATTCTTGCGAAGATTATCACAGATTTAGGTATATACATACGAACAATCTCGTTATCTCGAGGTCAATAGGATTCGAAAAATCGGCATATCCCGTAGTATGGTTTTTGAACACATATGGTGTCATGTTGATATGTAACTCCTATCGGCGATCACAGTATATGGATTACAGGAAAGGTATATTCTCTCAATGTCGGCATTTCAAGTGTCTGTCTACAGGACACATTCACGACAGCGCAGAAGCGGTCCGGTCCGTGCTGTCGTGACTGTGCCCTTGGGCAAGACATTTTACTGTAATTGCTCTGGATCGCATGCGACGGGGCGCCCGTATGTTGTTCAGCGAGGTAGCCACCAACTACTACAATGAGAAAACCACCTTAAAATTACCCTGGCTGTTCACGGGATAGTTAAGCAAGCAAACAATTAAACAAAACAAAAACAGACGAACAAACTAAAAAGCTTACAAGGCAGTACTTCGCTACTCTATAAGTCAAACGTAAATCAGCTTTGGTGGTGACGGAGTGGGGCCGAGGAATTTTATTCCAGAGCATCAGTCTCATGCTTTTTTAAGACACGTAACATATTGGAACTGAAGCACGCGGAAAACAATTCGAGTGCGAATAGTCTGCAACGTCTCGTCATATTTACCATGTTCTGAATGTAAACATATGGTTAGATATGTAACTTACCACTTTCTGAGGTGATGTCCGCCTCAGAATTCAAGAAGGCAGAATGTTCTTCAGAGTAGCATCTGACTCAAAGGAAACCACAACCAGTTTGGTCACAGCAGCCACACAGATCCTCCTCGCGGTCCTGTTATTATTATGGCGAAAAATGAGCCATTGTTGATTTTTATTAAATTTGTTTTTGAAAATATATTTAGGAAAATCTGTTATAATTAAAAACAAAATATATGGTGTCATTACCTGAGAAATCTCTTAAGAGCTTACAATTCAATATCATCTTGTATGTTGTTAATGAAAGTTCGTCCAGGGCAAGATGTTCGTCATCGATTTTGATCTCCATCTCTCTTTCTGTTTAGGATGATTGAAGATTATGGTGTTTGGGCATGATAGAGCTCTTTAGACCTCTCCCTGAAAATCTCCCCAGCAAACGGCTGCTTTGTTGTGAAAGTAAATAGTTTTGCATCAGTCAGGTTAAAATCAACACAGAATATAATTTACATATAACTATAAAAACAAAAACAAAAAACTCGGGGGTTCAGCAGCATTAGGTACAATGTATAAGTACCTTCATCTCTGGGTTAGACATATTTCGACAGTTTCTCCACTTTCGCATATCTTTCGTTGTACATGTAACTCGTAAAATTGCTACACAGTCCGAGCCAGTGATGACGGATACAAGTTCAAGTTCTTTATTGACTTTGAGTCTTCCGACTCATCAGTATCATATACATACATAATATGCAAATTTTACATAACATTGACAACATCAGACAAAACACACAAAAAACATGAATTCGTGCCAGAGACAATATACTCGGATACGGGTGACATTCCACTCTAGTAATAACTATCAGCTGGATGGGTGCCGTAGAATGTTAAAAGGTTTCACATCGCAAAACACCTTGAAAGGAGAGTCACATTTCGTGGCGTTGGGTACTGAAAAAAAGTAACAACAACAAATTGAAAAAAAGAAAGACATTTCCACATCAAAATTCATTTTAAGTGATGAATTGAAAGAGACATTTGATAAGACTACCGATTACGGAAAAATCCACAAGAATTCTGTTCAGCGTGATCGTCTATGACAAATGGCATTGTTTATGTCCGTCCTGGTATAAAAAGCAGAATATATAAGGGGAAATAACTCCCGTAACCAGAGTGTGACAATATATGAAAAGGAGAGAACGGAGTGCTAAACAATGTATTTGAATATTTGATGATTTAAGAGTGTTTTTAAGTATGTAAGCGACGATTTGATTTGCTTACCTTCCCTAATTAACACTGGTGAGTCATAGAAGGACGGAACATCTGTATGACGTTCCTAAAATCACTGACGAGTCGTAGAAGGGCGGAACAGCTGTGTGATGTCCCTAACATAGATGACGAGTCCAAGAAGGATGAAACAGCTGTATGATGTCACTAGCATCACTGACGAGTCCTAGAAGGACGAAACATCTGTATGACGTTCCTAACATCACTGACGAGTCGTAGAAAGACGAAACATCTGTATGACGTTCCTATAATCACTGACGACTCCTAGAAGGACAAAACAGCTGTATGATATCCCTAACATCACTGACGAGTCCTAGAAGGACAAAACAGCTGTATGATGTCCTTAGCATCACTGACGACTCCTAGAAGGACGAAACAGCTGTATGATGTCCCTAACATCACTGACGACTCCTAGAAGGACGAAACAGCTGTATGATGTCCTTAGCATCACTGACGACTCCTAGAAGGACGAAACAGCTGTATGATGTCCCTAACATCACTGACGACTCCTACAAGGACGGAATAGCTGTGTGATGCAGTTTTATCTTTAACTCAATTGATATATAAAGGTTATATATACTTTCCGGGTTTTTTTTTTACTTTCCTAGACTCTAAATTTAATCAGTACGTATAAACATGCTGTAATGGGTGATATTTAGATGATATGTGTATTGAATATTTAATTAATATATTTTCTTGTAAGTATTTTATAATCAACAATACAATTTTTATTTTGTGTAATAAATCTCAATATATAGGATTCTCTATTAGAATTTCAAAACTAAATTCAAAAGAAGACTTTGAAACTCTTGACTTTCTCATAACACATGGGTAACGGTTTCGCACTCGTAATTACAAATTGTAAATTTCTCACTTAAAGGGACTAAATGCTTAGATTTCAATAGTTTCTGCATGCATTTGATTTAAACAAATTGTTATGGACACTTTTGAAATGTATAATTAACATAAAGTGCATAACTTTTTACATCATTTTAAATCGTATACCCTTTTTTTATATATTATTTAAGTGAAAATCTATAGCCATTTAGTCCCTTTAAGATACAACTGACAACATTCACACAGATCCTTTTTAAACTGAACAATCCTTCCTGTTTTCGTAATAGAGTTTATAAAAAGGTCCATTATTAAAGAAAAACAATCACAAAGTTACAGAATGTACGCCTACTACGTACGCCATACATTTATAACACATTGTACTAGTTGGCGTACCGTCCACTACGAGAGTTACTTCCCTTTTATTGAGTTAATCGGTTATAAACGGAAACACGTGTCAATTCCCAACCAACAGTCTATATAAATAAAGTAATCTTCCGGTTTCCGAATCTCTCAGTAAAAAAATAAAACTCCAGTGTAATAGCATATATATATATATAATTAAACGACGGAGATTATCTGAATTTATTAAAAAGTGTTATAGATGTACGGGAATTTATCTCATGTTTTTACATCGACTTTGGTAACTGTACCCGATCTGTATCAAATGACATGCATAATATTATAAAAAACACAATAAATTGAATTAATTAAAATGGGGCCACTTTCGAATTTTCGAAAAACGCGTACCGAGAAATCGACATATCTGGTAAATTCTGAAAAATTCGCGTTCATTTCACCCTTAACCAAACACGGATTCCCCATCCACGATCCATATAGCTGGGTATTATAATGATAATCCGTGTTAAGTTCCTGTGTAAACATACGTAGAAAAGCACGTATATTAGGGGTGTGGGTCGAGAATTTGTGTCAAGCCCCTGTGGAACCACAAACATGTAAGGACGGTGAACTTGGAATTATTGCCAAGTCCCTGTGAAGCCATACATATAAGTGAGTTATGTATAATATTGGAAATATTTATGTTTTTTAGTGTCTCGTAATTCTGATAGGGCTGGACATTTTAATGTATCATATGTATGTGATTTATGTACTTTTATGTATTCAAAATGTGTTACACTTAAGAAATATATCTTATCTTATCGATATATTTTGACCGTCGGTTCGCAATTCGTGCCAAGCCCCTGTGCTACCTACGTAACAATACCTATGATCATAATTACGGTCTATAACAATACACTGTCGTTTAAATGTTTTGAACAATAGATTAGTCCCCGTTCCAACCTGATTGTCTTCTATTGGCACAAACAAAATCGCCATACTTTATATAGAATATATACTTCGTATATTATACCATTATTAGAATATTGTTGTGAGGTATGGGATAGGTGTAGTCTCGGTGACTCAGATAAACTAGAAAAACTTCAACTAGAAGTTGCACGTGTGATTACGGGATTACCATCTTACACTAGTATACAGTCATTATATTCTGAAAGTGGTTTAGAACCTCTTGCTATTAGACGCTCTATGCGAAAATTGCAGCTTTTTTTTTTATAAAATTAAACATAAATTATCTCCAAATTACCTAACATCACTTCTTCCACCTTTAGTATCAGAAAATTCTCAATATAACCTTAGAAATGCCAATAATTACTCGTTACCAAATTACCGTTTACGTCTTACTAATTCATCTTTCTTTCCCTCTACTATCCAACTATGGAATCATTTAGATAACGAAATCCGACAAAGTGTTACGTACTCGGCCTTTAAACATTCTCTTCAACATTTTACAGACACAAAAGTTCCCTTCTACTATCAAATTGGTGACAGAAAACATAACATTATGCATGCAAGATTAAGAAACAGATCTAGTACTCTAAACAACGATTTATTTCATGCAAATTTGATTAATTTTAAACACTGCCAATGTGGACACCCTGTTGGTGATGCATATCATTTCTTTTTTGAATGTAATAATTACTCTGTTCAGCGTTTGCAACTGTTTCGTGATCTGAATTATTTCATCCCACTAGACCTGAAACTTCTGCTATTCTGAAAAAATGAACTTTCTCATCAAGAAAATGTAACTATATGCCAATCAACCCAACTATTTATTAAAAATACAAATAGATTTTAAAATATCTTTATTGGAAATTAATGTATATTGTATTTTTGTCTTTGCGGACTCGGGTGACATTCGGGTGTGTGTGAAATGTTATAAATGAAGGACCAGAAAAGAAAAGGAGGAAGACACCACTGGCATGGATTATCATAGACATTAGACAAGTTTGAACGAAAGGAAAGTCGAATTGTGTACCAAAGTGATTGTAGCCCGAGTCCGCTTAGGTCTACCACAAAACTATTTGTCTTTATGAAGTACTTAGATATATATACATGTATATCCCATATATATAAGATTATTTGTATCAATCTCTTATAAAATCTCTTTCTGTCTCTCTCTCTTCTTTCCCCCCTCCAACTCCCCCTCTCTTCCCATTTCTCTCCGTCACTCTCTCCGTCTCCCTCCCCTTCTGTCTCTCTCTCTCTCTCTCTCTCTCTCTCTCTCTCTCTCTCTCTCTCTCTCTCTCTCTCTCTCTCTCTCTCTCTCTCTCTCTCTCTCTCTCTCTCTCTCTCTCTCTCTCTCTCTCTCTCTCTATTTCTTATAAAATTAGATTGTAAATATGTAAATAAAACTGCCATCATGTGAATTTTCTCTCAATGTAAAATTGTATCGGGAGAGGGCTTAATATAAGTTGGAAAACTTGTGCCCAATCCCTTTGTAACAAATTGTAAATTACAAATAAAATATGTTTAAATCAATATTGGCACAAACAAATAAATGTAGCTTATATATAGAAGTGTAAAAGACAATTGTCCTCATAGATCAACTACCTCACAATAAATCATTCTAAAATCAGGATTGTGTTTTCGGCATTCTTCAAGCTCAAGTTCCAATTCTTTATTCCCGTTTCAGGACATGAGAATCCGTTAACGCCTGACTTGTATTTGAACCCATAGTGCGTGCATAGAGTATTTCAGACATTTAATTATGTGCAGACAGAGATCTTCTCTTTAGCTCGATCGGTATGACGTAGGACTAGGATAGTTATGTGCGGAAAAAATCCTTATCGTGCCATCAATGGTGTTTATAGAAATGTAGCCCGAGTTTCCTCTGGCCCTGACACCGTGTCTACCAACACCATGGCTGGTGTCGTCGGGGCCAGAGGAAACTTGGGCTAATAGAAATAGAGCCTTTATACGAACCAGTACAGCCCCTGAAACGTCTAAAACATTTAACATTTGACTACAGGTTCTAGAGTGTTCAACTGAAAATTAAAATTTGACAAATATACTCTTTTTTTTAATAAATCTGCCTGCAAAGCTGTAGCTACTAAATCAAAAAGTATAAACTGTAGTCACATCTTCCGTATCATTTTATCAAACCCGACTCTGGGTCACGAGTTCGATACCCCTGTGGGACAGTTGCCTGGTACTAACCGTACGCGTAGGTCGGTGGTTTTTCTCGGAGTACTCCGGCTTTCCTCCACCTCCAAAACCTGGCACCTCCTTAAATGACCCTGGCTGTTGATAGGGCAGTGCCTCGTGATGTAAGTGCATATGTAACAGGGCTCATGATTAATTTTAAATCAATGCCTCCGCTAGGGATCGAACTCGGGGCGTCCGGATCCTAGTCCTACGTCATACCGATCGAGCTAAAGAGAAGATCTCTGTCTCGCTGAGCGGTATATTCTTAGTAGCATTTACTATTTACCCGGGTTACCCTTATAATGAAAGCATATATGTTAAGAAAAGAACCCTTGGACTTCGAAGGTAGGGACGTACCCCTGCTTATTTCCTGTGCAATGCTAATTATGAGTGTCGGAGATGGTTGAGCCCGTATATATATTTACGTTACTCCATGACTCATGAGAAATGTATTTATTATCACCCATCCTTCCGTGACTTGCGATGGGTAGTCTAGAACTGCCAACCTCTTTAAATAGTGTCATGTTCAAAATCTTAAACTGCCTGTGACGATAAAATATTCCTCTGAGACTGAAACTGATACTTTTCATATGCAAATAATATACGGTGTAGTGTCATGTTTGCGCATGTCTGTGGCATGATAGGGTCGTATGATAAATAACAATTAAATTGTGAGAGAGGTGATTAAATGGTGACTTTGTTGGGGATTTTAGTTCCTTGATCGGTATCACAGGGGCTTGAGAATTTGTCACAGTCTACATGTAGTTTTGGACCTTCCTTATTGTGTATAGCACATTTTGAGACGTTTTGACGTTAAACACATGCATGAACACTTGGGGTGTCCTTTAACCGATTTTTTTTATCTACAGCTCCTCAAAACGTCTCAAAATGTGCTATACACACTAGGGAAGATCCAAAAATACATGTAGACTGTAACGAATTATCAAGTCCCTGTGCTCGGTATGAAAAATCATACGGGCATGGGTTTATGCTACAATCTATTTGTATTTGGACATTTTATAGGGACCAGATAATGTGAACTTAAATAATAGCATTTCGGACATGTTATAGTGTAATTTGAATCTCTAGCCTCGCAAAGCATCTTATATCCTATACACAAAAGGGCGTGTCGCACCAATTGTAACGAATTCTCAGGTCCCTGTGTAATGAATAAAATAGCTCGCGACTGACCTTTTAGTTGGTCAAACTTTTACAGAAGAAATATTTTGCATCTGCAGGTTCATTACCAAATAAATGTACCTGCATAGCTGGTATAGCCATTGTCAACCCTTCCTGTACAAATATTGTGTGTAGGTGTGTGCGTGGGGGGAAATGGTGTATTTGTGTGTGTGACAGTTTGCACGGATGCTTTCTATATAAAGGTGTTACATAGCGGCTATAAATCTTGACATGAATTTTCATTATTTATGATAAACTCCGGTAATAAAAATTTCGACATTCGAAAAGATCTTAAAGTGTGTTAAGAAATCTATATACCCATCAGCTTTAAGCTATACATATGTATCCGAGAGGATAAAATCGTCAACGCCAACATAATGTAAAATACGATTTTAAGAAAAACTTCTTTTTCTTAAAATCGTTTCACGCCTGTCTTTAGAACTAATAGATTGTATTCGTCAGTATATGTTGTAAATATTTCTGTATTTATGTTTTTGTTTTGAAAATCAGATGAACTGTGTCGGAAATTCAATAAATTGTCGGCATTTTTGTAATAGCATATTACTCTCGTACAGTTCATTGAATGTTAACACCGCCGACTTTTAAATGGAACGAAAGATAGAATTGCCTGATAAACAAAAGGCATTAGAGAGCGGGACCGAGGTAACGCTCTAGTTCCGGAGTACAATGCGTCATACGACAAGCTCCCTTACCTGTGTTGTGTCTGTTTCATAGTTACACACCTGTGCTTAATGCACGTGTGTCTTACAAAACGGAATTAGAAATTGTGTGTATGTAGCCTTATCATCCGTGTCATTCAGATATTATATACAGTAAGTGTAGACGGGATACACCATTTATATGTTGGTGTGTTCACCGCGGGGCGGTGGTGTGTGGGGAAATTGTGCTATTATCAACAACGCTGTTCGGCAGGTAAATACAACACCCTGATTGTAAAGGGCTTTGGAGTACACACGTGGACCTACGGCGCGGGGTACGGACATACATGGACACACCTGGACACACCTGGAAGATCGGTAGGTCAGATATTAGTTTAATTGTTAATGGAATTGTATGCGTGGGAGTACATGTATATGTACAATACAATGAAAGATATTGTGTACCCCCAAGGCGCCAGACCTCGAAATCACAGGGACTTGATAATCTGTAAGTGATTTCTATATATACACGGTGTATTTGTGTGAATCATATTGCGTGAATAGAACATTTTCAGACTTTTAAGAGAGGGTTGGGCAGAAGGTAATGTAGCACGATAAACACTTATAGATGTGTCATTTTTACCGAATGTTAATATATTGTCCTAAAACGTCTGAAATTGTAATACACACACTTGGACACATGCAAGACAACTTTAATCCGCTAACACAAAATTCGTATGTCCCTGTGTTCGGGATCAGGTGTGTACGATTAAGTAAACGTTTTTGGCACAGTACAAATTATGTGAAGTAGCAGGATGTTCATTAGTCCGAGTTTCCTCTTGCCCGACACCATCACCAGACATAGAGTCAGGGCCAGAGGAAACTCGGGCAAGATGTTCATATGTGCGCCAAGAGAACATTTGTGAAGTTCTTTAATTACTGATTTTTTTTTATATATCATTATATGATTAGTCAGTCTTATAGTTAGTTGTTCTGTTTGATGCCAATGTTACGTCACAGGAAACAGCAAACACTTCTCTCATATGTCATTACACATAATTATTGTATCACAAATATTTGGTTGGGTTGTCGGACACATTCCTTGTCTGAGAATTGAAGCCTCGTCCAGAAAATCGCTGTGTGTTTGTGTAGTTTTGATAAATACACATATGTTACACATGTGTAATTATAAGCAAGCAGGTACTAGAAGACATATGTGTAAACGGACGTATTTTTGTATAGTTGTAGTTTTTTCACAGGGACTTGACACGAACTCACAACCAACGGTCCACCTAACATGTATATATATACCTATATATATAACCGTGGGTTGGGGTGCCGTGCTGTGCCAAGTCCCTGTGATTTATTCATGAACGACTAGTACATGTATATAACTGCAATTCATGACGTCATCATTATACATAACAGGTTGGACCCACAGGGACTCGAGAATTTCTACAGACTAAGTTATTTGAACCTAACTTTTCAATATTTCCATGATCAAGGCCATTCTTTTAAGTCATTACAATGACAATGACAATTGTATACTCTCATAAACAGTACAGTGCAGAGAATATGAACATCAACAAATGGATAACAATGATACATGGTAAAACAGGATGGACATCAGTATTGTGAATTAATTATCTCATTAATATCAATAATAAATTAAGCCAATTCAATAAGTCAATTTTGAGTAACGTAATTGAATAATGTATGAAATTTAAATGTATTTGGTCAGAAACGTAAAGGTTTAATTTGACCTGTGACACTAGTATGTCTCCTTGAACTAGATTTATTTAAACGTCTTGTTTTTGATCTCTCGATAGACTTTTTGTATACATAGCACACCCATGTTCATTTACAGACATGCTCTAGTTTACACCCAACAGAACAGTTAAATAATGTGTCTGACTATTTGAGGCTAATAAGGCACGATCGAGTCAGTGATGTAAAATATTTACATTTGTATATCGACATAATATATGTAAATTTATTTAATGATGATGCATATATGATTTCTATTGATGAAATATATGTTCGAACGATAATTATATGAGTGTTTGTGCCTTAAAGTAATGAGTGGTTAATTTATCACTAGCCCTCCACCTCGGGGTTGCGAGTTCGAAACCTACTTGGTGCAGTTGCCAGGTACTGACCGTAGGCCGGTGGTTTTTCTCCGAGTACTCCGGCTTTCCTCCACCTCCAAAACCTATATGTAATTATCTGTCATGTATAAACTATATATACAGTGTATTTGTATTGATAAACCGTAACGTTTAAGTAATTAATTAATTAAATTGAATTGAAATTAATTGACTAATCAGTGAATTACAAAGCTACCACCTTCACATACCTTAAGGGTAAGATAACTTTTTTTCTTTTTATACTTCATCGTTGTATGTGGAAACCAATTTCCACAAAATCTCTTCTAGCATGATTTACGTGGGTTTTCTTTCGAATCCAATTTCATATGCTTGTCGAGATCAGAGACCTATACTTAAATATAGCCCTTGGTAAAACTTGAGATTTCTTATCGTAATTTATTTATTTCTTATCTAAGAGTTTCGACAAACAACGGTGTTATGGCAAGTATGTCCCCTCGACATTTAGACCAGACCTTTGTCAATATAAAAACAGGTAAAGTCTTCACTTCTCTGGTCAAAGTGGTAGCGCTTAAAATTGGCTGTGTTCCCGAGAGACTTTGACGCTTACAGTACATTTACCCTCGCTCGAAACCTTACTATGGAAAACTCGAGACACTAAACGCCAATTATTGTACGGAAGTACCTTCTTTAAAAGATTATGTGAAACGTATCTTAATTGACGCTTTTGCCATCTTAGTTACAAAGTACATTCTATATCAAGTTTGTAGATAACAATCGGAGGGTTGCGTTTGTGACGAATTAAATTATATGGTGACAATGAAAAGGGGAGTTAATATCAAGGCACCATGAAACCTTTGAAGTCTTTTTGTATGACATAAATCACAAGCATTTGTAGTTATAAATTAAATAATGATAAAATATGTATAGATAAGGCCAAGGATTGGTTCGTTTTTGTTTCCTGGTCCTAATTTTTGTGTCTACCGTAAACTAAAAATACTCTTTAATACAGTTCAGGGGTCATCTGTATAAAAATAATGTTTGAATATTTAAAAAGGAACAGATATCCTCAATTTTACACAAAACTTGTAATATACTAAAATGTTTTTCTACACATTTCAATTCATTTTGTTGACTTTAAGCTTTACAGCTCATCAGTACATATAACATATATACAATACAATACATTTTGGACATGCACATTGTAGTTTCTTAAAATCATCAATTATAAGCTATAGATACTGACGGTTTCTTCTGTTAGGTTACCGTGTGGCCACAGGAACGGCCAATTACAAGACAAAAATATTCTAACCTGAAAAATAACCTCGCCTATTAACCTTACACGTGTCTATAGCGTGCTGTAGGAACATTTGTTGGACCGAGCTTGACACTATTAAAGGGGCATGCATATATAATTTCTATTGATGAAATATATGTCCGAACGATAATTATATGAGTGTTTGTGCCTACAAGTAATGAGTGGTTAAGGTGTCCCGACACTTTATCACTAGCCCTCCACCTCTGGGTTGCGAGTTCGAAACCTGGGGCAGTTGCCAGGTACTGACTGTAGGGTGGTGGTTTTTCTCCGAGTACCCCGGCTTTCCTCCACATCCAAATCCTGGCACGTCCTAAATGACCCTGGCTGTTAATAGGACGTTAAGCAAAACAAACCAAGCCAAACATAAGGAAAACATTAATGGATTCAGATTAAGCATATAGTACTAATGTTTATTTTGTTAATTGGATATTAAGCAAAAATAAACCAAAATGAAATAAGGCTCTTTTTTTTCAAACAAGTACAATGCAGTAAACACACATCAATTTGGCTTGGCCTAAGACGTTTTACTTTTTATTGATACTATGATTTCGGAATGCATATATATATAATCATAGCCGAGTGTGAACTTTGAACTCTGATCCGTTAATGAGTTGTCATATTGTTCACGTGCATGCACGTACACTGCCACTTCGGGCAGGAAACACATCTGTCCTCCATATTTGATATTTCCGGTATTCTGTAATCGGTCAGAGTCACCAGACATAGTCCATGTGTTTGACTCCATTGTTAGAAGAATTTACGTACTAGCAAACACTACTATCATATCATAACGAAAACGTCCGTGTCTGATGGCAAAGCGGGTTGGTACGCCCCTGTGCGTATATGACCGAGAATTATCTGAACTATTTAATCACCGGTTAAACTATTGACGAGGAAGTTTTCATGGACGATTCATGGATGGTGGTAATTTATATTTTTTATTTTCTCGATTGTCTTCTGTATATATTTATGTAGGCGGTGGAGTAAATATACATATTTTTCACATGGGCCCGTATCCATGAAACCATACTATGCTTAAGCATGTAATCTGTGCTCAACAAACTTTCCTTTAACTTAGCTTGAACCATGATATAGAAGTTTAAAACAGAACCTAAACATCCAAAATAATATCTGTACATGTGTGGTATACATTTATGATACATGTATATGTGGGCCCTTGGGTAGAGAATTTGTGACAAGCCCCTGTGTCGCATCAACTTACGTGTATATATGTATATGCTAAGTATGTATACTGGAAATACACATATACCGACCGTGGAGTGAGGATTTCTGCCAAGTCCCTGTGATATTTTTTTTTTTTTTCCTTCCCAGTTTTCCATGTAATATTTGAAAATCTTAACCATATGTAGATACAAGAATGAAAAAAAAAACTTCTTAAAAATTCAAACAGGACTTTTTCCAGGGAAGAAAGTAAACATTTGTAGCAAACAATGACATAACACACGTGTATACGTGAAAGCCTATAGAGTAATGTTTTACGTTGAGAGCTCCATTAAAAATTGCCGAACGGGAAGTATTATTCGCGATATTGAAAATAGCATGATTTGACATGCTTTAGGTTGTATGTGTTTTCGCATGCCAAGTCTATGGTTAAATCTTCATACAATAATAAGAGAAAAGTTTCAAAACGCATATTGTATACATGTCCTTAATACCCTACCGAACCATACGTAATTTGACACGTTTGAAGTAACTGGCTAGTTTTAAAAGCATGATATAAACAGCTCAAAATCAAAGAATCCCTTATATATATATGGAACAATGCTTTATAAATCGGTCCGCATTGTGTGAATATATTACATATTGTTACCGTAATCCAGCCCCGTTGTAACATGTTGACACGGTATAAATACACCTTCTACTGCAAATCAAGATATACATTTGATAAGACCACCTGTTAAATGGTTGAAAATTGTCCACAGAATATATAGAGTAATGTTATATAATTAAAACCAGTCGGATATCACAAAGCCGACGATGATATCAGTCGGATAGGCCAGTTCAACAGACACATTTTTAAATGTGCGTAAAAGTGAAGGAAGTCTTGAGGAATGGGAAGCCAACTGGAAATTGTCAAAATAGTGTGAAACAGAGAGAGTTTGTTTTAAAACTGTAGCGAGTATTATTTATCATATTAACACTATTATTGGTGTACGTAAAGTTATGTACATATATGTATATATCTATAAATGTATTTTTAGTACTTTTTATATATCATGTGATTGTATTTATGTTTTCTGATAAAGGGGCGGATGGCCTCGAAAATTTGACATTTTTTTCATGTTCCACATTGTTGTAATTACTTCTTTTCCCCATATTAACATTTCAAGTAATTCATATCCTGCAGACAAACCTTTGCAAGGATCCAGTGTTATTACCATTTATATTACTTCTTTGACCTATATAAAAAGAAATAGCTCGCGACGGAACTCGAACTAGCGACCTCTTGTTTTGCGACCGGACATCCTACCACAAAATAGGTTAAATGAAAAATTTCGCTAGCTTTATCTAATACGCTAGTCAGGTGACCAACGTACTCTCTGTGCTGTGACATAACTTATGTAATTTATATGAAATATACTTTTTGTACGTATTATGTAAAATATATTGATCAATAATATCATTAAACCGAACAAAATGATAACGTTTTTGAACCTCTGGGACGATGAGACGAGACGAGATGGTAGGACCAAGCCCCCCCCCCCCCCCCCTCCCACCTTCCATGCCCCCGTGCCCCCGTGCCCCCCCCCCCCTCTTATATTACTTCTTTGACCTATATAAAAAGAAATAGCTCGCGACGGAACTCGAACTAGCGACCTCTTGTTTTGCGACCGGACATCCTACCACAAAATAGGTTAAATGAAAAATTTCGCTAGCTTTATCTAATACGCTAGTCAGGTGACCAACGTACTCTCTGTGCTGTGACATAACTTATGTAATTTATATGAAATATACTTTTTGTACGTATTATGTAAAATATATTGATCAATAATATCATTAAACCGAACAAAATGATAACCATTTTGAACCTCTGGGACGATGAGACGAGACGAGATGGTAGGACCAAGCCCCCCCCCCCCCCCCCCCCCTCCCATGCCCCCGTGCCCCCCCCCCCCCTCCCATGCCCCCGTGCCCCCCCCCCCCTCCCACCCCCCGACACACACACATCTCCGATCCTGATTCCATCCAGACCCTCCCGCGCTCTTGTGTGTGTGTTGTAACTAGGGGAAAAAAATCGTTCGCAGATGACGCTCTGATACAGTTTTGTACTTTTATCGACGATTTTTTGGCTCATGTTATACAGTGTTATAGTGAACTACCTCAGGTATACACACAGAATATCGGAAACCCCCCCTCCGCTCTCCCCTGGATCCGCCACTGGTAACATATATGATAAAGACTCCATGCTATTCTAAAGGTTATCATGTTTTCGCGGATAAAATGTAAGTGTGTCTGCCTGGGTTTTGTCAGTTTCACAAGAACTTTTAACTTTTCAGAATTATTCAAAGTTTTTGTTCATCGTAAAAACTTATTTACATAATTTTGATATATTATCTCAATTTTTGTGTTCACACAAAATATACAATATCCTTTGGAGGATATGGGTACTGATAAAAAAACAAACAAACAAACAATTGTCATAATTTTAAAGTGTACAAGTTTTTATCATTATTAATTTATTAAAATTTCTTGTTCACTTAAAAATTGTTCTGATTTTATTATATCGCATTTTCGGAATAGACACTAACTTTTAAAACTAAAATCAGATATGGATAAAGAGGCATATTGCGTGCATCCATTAATTATCATATCATATCATATAATTTTTTTCTTTAAAATTGTTAAAACGTGCCGTTATGAAATGACAATTTGTAATAGTACACGACCAGGCTAGACTAATCGATAGGCCAGTGAAACACAATACAAGTACCTTTAAATGTATATCAAAATCAATTTGCTAAGCTATTCACACTGGACGTATTTTATGTATAGGCTATTGTCTAGCACAATACAGAGAACGTAAAATTTTACTCAACAGCACAGGACTTTGAAGTAATCGATGACATCGGTTTCACAATACATCATTGTAACTCTGATATGTTTGATGTATACCAATTCTGTCGTTTCACCATCGTGGACATTTCAGTTTAAATAGCACTAGCTGTAATCAAACGCTCGTTACTTCTTATAGTTTAAATCATTCTCTCATTTCCATACGCGTTCGGACATTTAAATATTTATGGGTCGTTTAATGGGACGATGGATTAAACCATTCCAGCCCCTAATGGAACATTCGATTTTGACGTAATGGAAGACGAATTATTTCACAATCGGTACACGTTTGACATATACATCATACGTTTGCATTCACAAATCATGGCCACAACGATTTGGCACACTCAACTCTCAACTCAACTCTGCAGTTTGACCGAGTGTTGATTGTAAATTTATGCCAAGTCCCTGTGCATATTTTAGAATTCATGACATACTTTTTTCCGGGGATGACATCAAATATATTATTGAAAATTGGATAATTACCATTTTATCTGCAATACTGACGGGTGCCTGGTATCTGTCTAACACAAAATTGCTTGTTTAAATTTACATAATATTGTGTAAGTGTTTTGACACACTTAATACCGAGTCAACACAGCCCGGCGTTTTCAGTGAGGGGTTTTCTAATTCAGGGTAATCCGATTCTATTTATAAAGCAATTGTGAACAGGTTTGGACATACATGTAATCGATTTCACCTGGCACGTAATTATACCAGACCAGGAACTCGGACATTCGACTGATTGCACGGAGGCATGATGTATTGAAATTATTGTTTATTTTGGCGAGTAGGAATGTTTATTTGGTAGGTGGGAATGTTTTATGTTGAAATAAGATTAATTTGGTAAGTTTAACTTGATTTGTCACAAACACTGGGGCAGTCCTGAAAGCACGAGGCAAAATTCCAGGTGTTTCTATCATGACATATTCATAGTATGAAATTTAATATTGATAACGCGTCTGTTTATTTTGCAGCCTTCCCGGCCACCAATCTCAACACGACTCTGATAAGGAGAGACAATTGACGTCACCAGAGAACAGAACAGAGGTTTTGTAGAAAGCTAAAATCATACAGATGGATGATTTGAAATTCTAAAATTACGCTTGAAATGCACCAACAGTTGTGATCTACGTCACCCTAGAATTTACATCAGTGAGCATTACGTCATCATTACGTCATCATGACATCATTTACGATGGCGTCCTTCGCTGCACCGAAGACTAAGACTGGAACAGTGTTCGTTGGATTTCTAGTGCTGCTGTTGTCATATTTCGTCGTCATGGATATCCTTGTATACCAGTCTCTTCAAACAATGGATTTAGTGAACCAAGATCACGTGGGAGGATACTCGCCGTTCCGTCCTCTCTCTGTGAAACTCCTCATGTTGGACCACATTGATCATTACGTGTACATCCCTTTAGCAGAGCTAGTGTTCGCCATCTTTGAACCCACGGGTATATATTTCATCCTCACACCAAATGTCATCAGTTTTACTGGCTTATTTTTAGGCTTCGTTGCCGGGAAATTTGTGACGATGGAATCGCTTTATCATAGACGTATCGGTGTACTGATTTTTGAATACCGGATGTGGTTGGATGTGCTGGATGGTGTAGTGTTTCGTCACACTTCCGGTAACCCCGTATACAAATCACATAGAACTACATTAGGTTTTTTTATAGACGTTGATTGTGACATCATCAGCGGTGTTGCGCTTGCTTTTGGATGTTTGTTCTATTTATGGAAATACCCGCCTGCAATACAACCACGTGACCTTCTATTGCCAATTTCTAAACCATTTTTGAATGCAAATGTAAATGGCCATAGCGGTGATTCTCCGGGAAAGAGCAATGGGTTCCACAACAAAGCTACAAAAAATTACATATTCTTAAAGTGCCTAATTTTTGGGGGTGTCATCGTTTTGGCGACGACCACGTGGGACAATATGTTGCAGACGTACTCGGACGTGCTGCAGATCCCCATGGAAACGTCTCTTCAGACGGTAGGTACAAACACCTGTGATTTTTGAAGTCATGGAGTTTTGTTTCAGGACAGAATACAGGTGAGGCGTGTTACAAGTAATGACAATTGAAAATGACAATTGTGTATTCTCATAAACAATGAACATTTATGGATAACAATGATACATGGTAAAACAGGATGGACATTAGTATTTTGAATTAATTATCTCATTTATATCAATAATATAGTGGTGGAGTATTAGTATGAATAAGTTGGTTATCAATATTTGACCTAGTTTTTTAAGATATCAAATATATCAATATATGGATTTGACAGTTTTTAGTCGCTCACGCGTTCGGTAGCTTTAGAGTAGAAATCGATTATTCTCAAATACATAGCTATACATTTTATAGTGCAACTTAATTACTCTTGATGGCCCAGATGGAAGAAATAATATGGGTTTTCGGATACGTACATAATATATGTATATAGAAGTTGTATCAATGGCAGACGACACCAAAACATTTTCACGTCCGATCGGGGAATCAAAAATTGGCTCATCGAGAACCGATTTTGCTTTTACAATGTTTTGAAATAAAAATAATGTTCTTTCTTCATCACGACTAGACGAAAATTCACCATGTCTTTAAGAAATGAAAACGTAACTAGCCTAGAATATGCCGATTTAAGCTTTTCACAGACCCGGAGTACAAATGACAGGAAGTAAAAAGGCGATTTGTCGCTGCGTCGCGTCGAAACCGACAAAAGTAATCTAAAACGATTACATTTATACATATAAACCCATCTTTTTAGTTTTTTTATGTCTACCTAATAAAAAGGGTAAAAATGGCTTCAAATGAGCCATCAATCATGCATGTCAACATAAATTAATGCTAACGCAACGAAACAGATATATACAATTTACTTGCAATGTCAGCAATACTCATTGAAGTATGTAACTGCTGTGTCAAGCGTGAAAAATAGATAAAAAAATATACATGCATCATATAAGATGTCTCATTTCAAAGTGAGGTTTTAAGACAGGTATAAATTCGTCTGTATCTCACTCTCTGATCAGAATTTCTCAAAGCAGATTTTCAATAAATTTCAATGCATACTGTAAGCTATATAAGCGTTTTTTTTTAAGTTTACAGTCAGTCAGCCAACGGCTTAAGACGAATTTAGTAGATCTGTTGCCTCCAACACTTACTCTGTGGTTAAGAGAAATTGTTGTTAAGGGATAACAGTACAGATTTAGTCGTCAATGTATGACTGAATATGTCGACAAGATACATAAAAATCTAGATGATTTTACTAGATATTAACGACGATTTGATGGGGTGGAGTCATTTCAGAAGGATGGATAAAAATAAATAATCTAAAATTTTTAAACATGTACACGTAAGTCATGCTATTGCGCACTTGCCACGTCCAATGATTTGGGAACGCAACGCTATCTAGCCTTAAATCATTAAGCACAGGCAGTAGAAACAAATATTCTAATGTGTAGGAACTAAATGTGTTTGTTGACGTAGCGGTACTGACCAATTTGAAAAGGTTTGGAAAACTGCCCACGGCTGACTCAATGTTTATATTTGAATCTACGTTGTATTGTATCTGAATGTGTATGACACATTTGTACAGTATAGCTTTAATACAGGAATAAATCTAGGGTCATTTTAGTAACAGTATTAAGTAGGTACTTATAGCAGTTTTTGCTTCATTTCCAAAAATAAATGTATTTCATTGTGATACACGTGTTTCAATTTTGATTTAAAAGATCTAAGAGCATTCGGAAATTTAAGAAAATTTTAAAAAGCTTAAATACATTCTTCAAACATTCCCATGAGGGCCTATCACATATTCTTGAAAAGCTTGAAATAATTTTCGGCCCAGCGCCCCCCCCCCCCCCCCCCCCCCCTTCGCCTACACACATCCTTCCCAACCCCTACCCCCACCCACAATCCCACCCCTTCACCAGAATGTTTTGCTCTGGCCCCGTAAGGGGCTTGTGGTCCCTCAGAACAGGTAGATGTTAAGGTGTTCTTCACACTAGGATCGGTCCAAATACATTCAGACTTAATCAATTCTCAGGTCCCTGTGATACACATTATAGGATAGGTCCAAACACATTAAGACTGTAATTATTTTCGAGGTCCCTGTGATACACACTAAGGTTCAATTACAATTAGACTGTAACAAATTATCAGGTCCCTGTGATACACACTAGGGAATGTCCAAATAAACGTAGGCTGTAATCAAGTCTCAGGTCCCTGTGATACACATTAAGATCTAAAAACATTTGGACTAACAAATTCTCATGTCCCTGTGATACACATTAAGATCTAAAAATATTTGGACTAACAAATTCCCAGGTCCCTGTGATACACACTAGAATGGGTCCAAATACGTTTAGACTGTAACCAATTAGCATGTCCCTGTGATCAAATGTAACTTTATAACCTAAGTATAACCGTCGGGCACAGACTGTGTGACTGTGTCCCACAAAGGCCTGTTTAATTGTTCCCGTCCAACCAGCCACCCGGACCTTAAACATTATACCCGAAATAGGGTAACCCGAGTTTGTCTCTTTTTATTTTTTCTGGCCACACAATGAAACGATTGGGTAGTTGTCTCGCCCGTAGTGGGACCACAATTATCCGATTGTCCCCTTAACCAATAGCCTGGTGTCGTTAAATTAAAGACATTTTTTGACCAGATAGTCCGAAAACACCGAAAACACACACACAAGTGTAGCAACATTGCAGTTAAAACGGGTCAGTCCTCAAAAGATTGAGTTGAGTAGGTCTTAAAGTCGATGTTTATTTGCACAAATACCATGCCCACGCTAGACGGGACACGGTATGGGTCGCTTTAAGATCCACGGGGTGGCTTGATAATGTGGCCATACTGACAACAATTGACACTATATATACGCGTTCAAGTTCAAGTTCAAGTTCATTTATTACTTTAAGTCTTACGACTCATCAGTGTAAACATATGATATACAGGATATTTACATATATACAAAATGTTAAATTGGCCACAGGAGAATGAACAAAGCAATAATATAATATAATAGTAACATCAATTAATATTATTATTACAACATATATATACATGTACATTGTATATATTATATCTCATGCTTGTGATCGGCACTTATTTGCCGCTAACAGATATTTCCCAAGATTACACAAGTCTTTAACATTATTTGTATTAAGTAATTGAGTAAGCTTATATACACTTGGATTATTTCTATAATAATATTTAAATACTTCTGTCTTAAATCAGAATACCTAGTACAAACTAAAACAAAATGAAATTCGTCTTCTATATCATTAAGATTACATAGATTACAAACTCTGTTACTTCTAGCAATGCCAACATATCGCCCAGATTCAATATTCAACTTGTGAGCTGACAGTCTGAGCCGAGCAATTTCTTTCGTATAGCTGATATTAACTGATTTTGTTAGATACGATTGTAATAGAATTTTATCATTTAATTCCCTGTAAAGCAAACCTTTCGACATATCTATAATAGCGCTATATCCATTTTGATTAAAAATGTCAAATAATCTTTCCTTAATTATTCCAAAAGTAAAATCGTTTCCATTCTGGGCGTCCCAAATATAACCTAAGCCTAAGCGACTCAAATCATCTTTGATTTCACAGACCCATTGGTCCTTAAATAGGAGCATATTTTCATAACACGATTTCAATATACAATTTTCAGTATTGAGCAATTTAAACCAATATTTTAAAATTCGAAGTTTCCTTGTTATGTACAATGAATAACGGCCTAATTCGAAATATACCATCATATTTGGAGTAGATTTGCGCACACCTAACGACCTTTTACAAAATTTGACATGAAGTTTTTCGATATCAGGGCCTTTATAGAATCCCCATATTTCTGAACCATAATTGACTATGCTACTGACATATGTATCAAACACTGCTAATTGAGTCTCAATATTAAAATACTGTTTCTTACATACCCTCATTAATGCAAATAATGCTTTACGACCTTGTTCAGATATTTTTTTCTGTGTTTGTTTAAATTTTCCATTATAATTCAATAAAACTCCTAGATAGTTGAATTCATTCACTATCTCTAGACTGGTTCTAGTTCGGACAGTTGGAAGGTCGGATTATTGGTCCTCCGGCCTCTGAATATCCACAGACAAGCTACAGGTGCGGTTTGTAATGTAAATAGCGATATTCACGACAGTAAAAGGTCAAGTATCTGTAAAATGTGTACTCGCTGACCTTTGGGTGCACTACAATGTCCAAGTATTTACACTAAACTGTGGTCAATCATCCCAATTGACCTGACTATCAAACACTGACCAGACGAAGTAGTGTCCTCGGGGGTAATTGACCGAACCGTTATAAATACTTATCTGATACATTCATTCATGTTGCTGTGTTCATTTTCACAGCCTCTCCCTTAAACATACATTCTTTGTGTATATGTTTAAAGCGACTATAGCTGTAAAAGACATTATTGGAATATATTATCAGACATAATATTTAAATATATGTATACATAATTAATATTTTCCCCTAATTATGAAAATTAAAAGTAATTGATAGTTTAAATTTTTGACGGTTTTACCAAACGATGAGGAACATTAGCTAAATTCATGAAAAGGATCATCTTACAGGTATTATCATAATATACATTGTTTTATGATATTTTATAACATCCTCGAAAAAAGCAAAAATATAACCCTTTAATATAGTAAGCTCTAGATTAACTTAAGATAACCTTTAAATTGAACTTTTCTATGAAAATACTGGCTACAGATGGTGTAGCCCGAGTTTCCTCTTACCCTTACACCATGTCTTGTGTAGGGCCCCTATATATATTACACCACGCATGGTGTCAGGGCCAGAGGAAACTCGGGCTACAGATGGCGAAGGATTCTGTATAAGGCAGTAACTCGTTACAGCTTGAGTTATACATAATCAATATGGTCATTGGTATAATGACGCCAATCATTTTTTTCTGCCACTAAACCGAAAGGTCACTGGGAGATCGTGATAAATGGAACTCATTTCATGCTCCTTAACAAATTATCCAATTTCCAAAAATTACAAAATTGTCTAAATTGTAAGGTTTATGCAGAACCCCTCGGTAGTTTAGCATTGTTTTCCATCAATTTTCCTTCCTGTCTGAATTCGACGGGTCCAGAAAGAATGAAATGGTAGTAAGATCCAGTTATATATATATTACTTGACATATTTTTGATTTTTTTTGTAGATTTTACTTATTTATTTTAGCGGCGTAAAAAAAAAAAAAAAAACATAAACAAAAAAAAAAAAAAAAAAGCAAAAAAGCAAAAAAAAAGAGCAAAAACAAACTAAGATCTCCAAATGTTTAAGACGAATTCATATTTCGAGACTACAGTGTTTTGACTAAAAAAACTACAATTGAAATAATTTCCCCAATTGTCTTATTAAGTTTATGAGTCTGGCCGGAGGAAACTACAAATCAAATTTTTTACATTTTCATAACAATAACAGTCCAGATTACAGTGTTCAAACCTGGCTTGATATTGTATTTACAGTTCTGAAACCCGATTTAAGTAATTTCCTTCGTCATAAAGCCCATATCTTATCAGCGGTTCGTACATATACACTATGTAAATATATAGATTCCCGTTAAACCATAACATTTAAATCGATATCCTCCACATGTGAAATTCATCGCACCAGCCGAGGCCCGTCCAAGTTTCCCCATTTCGCAATATATCATACTGTGATTCGGATATAATTAAACGGAAACTAATTTATCACCGGGTATTATTCCGGATTCCGGATCGATCGATTTGATATATATGTATGCGACAACGTGTGGCAGGTTTATATTTGATTATGTCCGGATCTTAGATAGCACAGTTGTCGAGCCTATTAACGACTTACACGAACGTGTGACTAAGTTCTGCAGGCATACCATGTGTGAGCTTCATGTATATTTAACAGGACGAAGAATTATGGGATAATTAATAATTAAATGAGAAACGGACCGGTTGGTGCTGTTTACGTTGTGCCCATGGGCAAGACACTTTACCCTTATTACTCTGGATGACATGTGACAGGCCTCCCGTATGTTGTTCATTGAGGTAGTCACCAACTACTACAAGGTGATCCCCGCCTCAAAATGACTTGCTGTTCACGGGGCGGGGCGATAAACCAAGCAAAAAAAAAGTGTACGCGGAAATATGGAAAATCTAGATGAAATAGACCAGGTAATGTCACCTGTTAAAATTCTTCAAAGTTAACTAGAATATTTGCCACCTGGAGATAAATGCGTAAAGGATCGGTCCGTCGTATGGAAGATATTCGTTTTATAATGTTTATATATTATTGACCTCCCACACAGAAAGTTATCTCTCGCTTATTCTACTTGTCACCGGAACTTCATACTTAGAGCATGGGTTCACCTAGATGAGTTTGTGTGCCATGTACCAAAATTAGATCACTGACTTTGACCGACTTTTTTACCTTGACCTTCATAAAAAAAAAAAACTAATTTGTTCAGGTTCCATTTCCTACACTACTGGAACTGGAATTAAATCCATGCTCGAGACCTGAGTCGATCTATCTAGATGAGGCGATGTATCAGTCATTGTCATGTATCAAAAGTAGGTCGCTCTGACCTAAATTTTCATCTTTGACCTACATAAACAAGTTTATTAATTTTCTTGAAATTATATCTGTAGCATTTGGTGGGGGACTGTTATTCGACGAACTATCTATCTTTTAAAGTCGTAGAAATTCTTAAAATAGTTTGTTTAACATGACTGTTATAAACAATTCTGTATATTTGGTTTCAGGAAAAACAGTTGGAGGCATTACATTCCGGGGTAACATGGTTGAGTATGTGGCTGTGGCGGTTCTGCGAGGCTCAAACTTTACTCCATTTTCTGCAGCTCGCCATTGTAACCGATAAGATCTGGGTAAGCTCCCTTTTTAGAACTCTTTAGTGAGGATTGTCTACCGTCCCGCTGTCTTTGAAGTTCATAATTTAACCAAACTTCATTTAACAAAATTGATAAAAAGGATTTGACACAAGTAATTACAAGCAAATATTCGGGATTGCACTTAAGTTTGCGTATTTTCTACTATAACGAGTGTCTGCTTTTTAAACATATAATATGAACTTTTATGAATTTTATAAAAAAAAATGTCTTCACTGAACATACCCAAGTAATTCCATCAGCAAGTTTTTGCAGCATATACGTATTCATTTTGATGTGTAAGTTAAGATAGATTAAATTTACATGTACAATATCAGATTATCCACATCTAATGGTGAATAACTGGATATACCGTTGTGCATAAGATCAAATTCTGTTCTGTGCCGGAGATCTACCAAAGTTCGTACCTCTTATATTAATAATTTTGTGTTGTTAAACGTTTTTGACATTCGGAAAAATGTCTACCTTTACCTTAATAAATTAAAACGGTTTTAAGTTTGACACCCTGTTCTGAATTCGCTGGATCCACCGTAATAGTGCCCGTCCCTTTCTTTATATCAAAAATACATGATTTCCTTCTTTGATATTTCAGGAATTCCTCAACTTTATCCAATTTGCTGGATTTGTAGCTCTTGCGATATTGAACTTATTTAGCTTCATTCAAGTTCGACGCGTAAGTATCAAACGAGTGTAAAATTTAGAATAAACAAACAAAATTGATTGACAAGCGCTAGTGAAACTTCACTCTCTCCTGAATGAGTTTGGATTGATAAGCTCCCCGGTCTTCATCAACAGAATCAACACGGTAGCTAACATCCTACAAGGGAAGTCTCAATGGCAAATTAGATAAAGCTTGATTTTTCGGTACACAATAAAACAATATTTGACCTGGTCTGATCTCATTGGTTTGGTCTCAAATGTTGGTGTGATTTGGTCTGGTCAAGTCCGAAATTTTGAACTGGTTTGGCCTCAAAATTTGAATTTCTTTTTCTACACAAATATACATGAAAGATGTAACTACGGTTATGTAATTTTAATGTTTTGGGAACCTCTGACGCTAGATATTCCATCAGGTTCTCTTTGGCATTCACTGTATTGGGGTTCACTAATGAATTTCATCAATTAGTCATAAAGTACATGTTGATTCTGACACTGGAATCTACTACGGAAATTCTTCCGGTGTGAGCATCGCTTTAACTCAGAATTGGGCGTCATTTGGATATACATGTAGTTTTGATTACTCTTGAACAGTGGAAGGAATACGTCTCGCGCCTCGGGACGTAACATACAACTTACGTAAATAAAAATATTGACATTTCATTTGCATCAAAAGTTCGCCATATGTCCTCTTTCATAATGTAGTGAGTGTTTTTATGTTGATTAATGCTAATTTATGCAAAATTACCTGCTCTGATGTATGAGAACACGAAACTATCACGTGATCGGTGTAGAATGAAGATATTGAAACTATCACGTGATCGGTGTAGAATGAAGATATTGAAACTATCACGTGATCGGGGTCAAATGAAGACATTGAAACTATCACGTGATCGGGGACAAATATGGATGCGAAATTGTCACATCGTTGCATAGGGATTAGTTGAGGACGCGAAACTGTCACGTGATCGAGGGCGAAAGAGGATATGAATTTGTCGCATATTATATCAAGTGTAGATGTATAAAATCTGTGGTATGTCTACAGGGTGTGGTTAAATTGTCGGTGTATTTTACTTTCAGATAAGAGCTATGGTCGGGATTTACGACTCCTGACGGATGGGATCGCCACACAAGATAAAATTTATGCAACGTTACATAATCAAATAAATATTATTGTTTATGAATATGCTGTCCATTGGTGATCATTACTTAGTTCAATTTAAATACATTTTATTACGTATATATTACACAAAAGGGTCGGACTCAGATTATAGCAACTTATCAATATCTTCTCCATATACAAAACTAAGCAACGGTATTAAGCTTATCAGCAGATAATATATTACTTGGTATTTTGAATAGAAAGAGAAACAAGTAAGAAGAAAAAAGGATAAGGAAACAGAAAGAAAGAATGATAATGATATGTTAAATGAGAATAAAGTATATTTGTTATAACGGCTAGGTAAATGACACTATGGATTTTTATACGACGTTATACAATAAAAATATTGTTTATAAATGAGGTGTTAGTTTGTGATTATTACTTATTTACAAGTGGTGTAAACAACTTGACAGGTAGTTTGGTTTGGTTTGGTTTGGTTTAATTTGTTTAACGTCCTATTAACATCTAAGGTCATTTAAGGACGGCCTCCCGTGCGTGCGACATGTATGCGTGTGGTGAGTGCGTATGTGTGTTTTTGGAGGCTGCGGTATGTTCGTGTTAAATCTCCTTGTAATAGGCCGGAACTTTTGCCGATTTATAGTGCTATCTCACTGAAGCATACTGCCGAAGACACCCAGCAGCACACCCCAACCGGTATTTGACAGGTAGAACAAATACATATGCATAAGCAATATACATGTATGCATAGATAGTTTCAATATATACAGGGTAAAGTTACTGTATGTAACATACAAGTTACTCTGTGTAGAACACATATTGACGAAGCTGTCGATCGGAAATGACGTTTGTTTCCGAAACAACTACAATAAAGCCAATATTATATTGTATATGCCATATGACACATGTTACTACCATCAGAACTAAATGAACAAGACTGATACTAACTGTCTGTTGGCAATAGAAAACTTGATATTATACACCCTAGACTCAGGCACGGCTGTAGCACGTTAAATGCAGATCTTTTCAAATGTAACTTAGTATTATCACCAGAATGTAATTGTTCTTATCCATTAGAAAATCAATTTCATTATTTTTAGCTCACCTGCCCGAAGGGCAAGTGAGCTTATGCCATGGTGCGGCGTCCGTCGTCCGTCCGTCTGTCCGTCCGTCCGTCCAGCCGTCCGGCGTCAACTTTTTCATTTAAACAACTTCTTCTCAATAACCAAGAGGCCCAGGAACTTCATATTGGGCCTGTAGCATACTGGGATGAAGGGCTACCAAGTTTGTTCAAATAATTGACCTTGACATTCATTCAAGGTCACATTTGTCAAATAGGCTGTAATCTTCAAACGACTTCTTCTCAATAACCAAGAGGCCCAGGGACTTGATATTGGGCCTGTAGCATGCTGGGTGAAGGGCTACAAAGTTTGTTCAAATAAATGACCTTGACCTTCATTCAAGGTCACATTGGTCAAATAGGCTATAATCTTCAAACGACTTCTTCTCAATAACCAAGAGACCCAGGGACTTAATATTGGTCATGTAGCATGCTGGGGTGAGGGGCTACAAAGTTTGTTCAAATAAATGACCCTTGACCTTCATTCAAGGTTGAATGGGTCAAATAGGCTATACTCTTCAAACAACTTCTTCTCAATAACCAAGAGGCCCAGCGACTTGATTTTGGTCCTGTAGCATGCTTGGGTGAAGGGCTACAAAGTTTGTTCATATAAATGACCTTGACCTTCATTAAAGGTCACATGGGTCAAATAGGCTATAATCTTCAAACGACTTCTTTACAATAACCAAGAGACCCAGGGACTTGATATTGGGCCTGTATCATGCTGGGATGAAGGGCTACCAAGTTTGTTCAAATAATTGACCTTGACCTTCATTCAAGGTCACATTTGTCAAATAGGCTGTAATCTTCAAACGACTTCTTCTCAATAACCAAGAGGCCCAGGGACTTGATATTGGGCCTGTAGCATGCTGGGTGAAGGGCTACAAAGTTTGTTCAAATAAATGACCTTGACCTTCATTCAAGGTCACATTGTCCAAATAGGCTATAATCTTCAAACGACTTCTTCTCAATAACCAAGAGACCCAGGGACTTAATATTGGTCATGTAGCATGCTGGGGTGAGGGGCTACAAAGTTTGTTCAAATAAATGACCCTTGACCTTCATTCAAGGTTGAATGGGTCAAATAGGCTATACTCTTCAAACAACTTCTTCTCAATAACCAAGAGGCCCAGCGACTTGATTTTGGTCCTGTAGCATGCTTGGGTGAAGGGCTACAAAGTTTGTTCATATAAATGACCTTGACCTTCATTAAAGGTCACATGGGTCAAATAGGCTATAATCTTCAAACGACTTCTTTACAATAACCAAGAGACCCAGGGACTTGATATTGGGCCTGTATCATGCTGGGATGAAGGGCTACCAAGTTTGTTCAAATAATTGACCTTGACCTTCATTCAAGGTCACATTTGTCAAATAGGCTGTAATCTTCAAACGACTTCTTCTCAATAACCAAGAGGCCCAGGGACTTGATATTGGGCCTGTAGCATGCTGGGTGAAGGGCTACAAAGTTTGTTCAAATAAATGACCTTGACCTTCATTCAAGGTCACATTGTCCAAATAGGCTATAATCTTCAAACGACTTCTTCTCAATAACCAAGAGACCCAGGGACTTAATATTGGTCATGTAGCATGCTGGGGTGAGGGGCTACAAAGTTTGTTCAAATAAATGACCCTTGACCTTCATTCAAGGTTGAATGGGTCAAATAGGCTATACTCTTCAAACGACTTCTTCTCAATAACCAAGAGGCCCAGCGACTTGATTTTGGTCCTGTAGCATGCTTGGGTGAAGGGCTACAAAGTTTGTTCATATGAATGACCTTGACCTTCATTAAAGGTCACATGGGTCAAATAGGCTATAATCTTCAAACGACTTCTTTACAATAACCAAGTGACCCAGGGACTTGATATTGGGCCTGTATCATGCTGGGGTGAAAGACAACAAAGTTTGTTCAAATAAATGACCCTTGACCTTCATTCAAGGTCATATTGGTCAAATAGGCTATATTCTTCAAATGACTTCTTCTTAATAACCAAGAGGCCCAGGGACTTGATATTGGGCCTGTAGCATGCTGGGGTGAAAGGCGACAAAGTTTGTTCAAATGAATGACCCTTGACCTACATTTAAGGTCACAGGGGTGAAATCGGCTTAAATCTATAAAAAATAATTTTGCGATAGCCAAGAGCCTCCTAGACCAGATATTAGGCCAATAAAATGCTGGAATGAAGGACTAGAAAATTCATTAATATGAATAAACCTAGCTTACTATGATAACCAGCATAGTATCTGTAGAAATGACCTCAATCAACTTCAAAGTTGCTGTAGAGCCAGGTGAGCGATACAGGCCCATTGGGCCTCTTGTTTTTCAGTGTAACGTATACAACCACTGCCGTGATATACTTTTTTTTTAGAAAATTGTCTATATATGATATAACTGTTGATTTAAATGTTTTGTTAAATGGCTCTATTAATCTGGACCGGGATGATAATGATAATATACGATTGTTTGTACAAGAATATATTAAGAATACGAATCATTTTCCATAAACTGTCAAAGCTAAAAATAACTATAAAATACTATGTATAGTAAAATTAGAAGTGATTAATTTCAGATTTGCATACAATAACCTATTCATTCAATGTTTTGCACTTAATTATACGGTGCATTAATTATTCTTTGTATTCACTTTATAAAGTTTTACAAGTACTAGATACAAACTAATTTGATTCTATGCCATACTAAGTTGGTGTTATTTATGTATATATATATGTGTTGAATATCAAATGAATAACTAGTGCTGATATAGGAATTAAGGATTGTGTATCTACATCAGAGTATGCTAATGTTAAGTTTTTTGCTCTATCTAAATATAGGTATATATCAAATTTCCACATAAAATGCTGCCATGTATTTACCATTGTATAATAGTTTATGAAAGAGGACGTTACTAAGTTGTATAACTTGTGTCCAATTTCATTTGAATTTTTTCGAATAAAATATGTTTAAACTAAACTAAAACAAGACCATATCGATAAAACATTGACAAAAAGGATTTAAATAATCCCGGTCTAATATAAATGAAACGACAACAAAATCTAAAGTATAGAAAGGTTAAACCCAGACCTAGAAAAGGAAATGTAAGTGACGACACCCCACCATATCAATCTTAGTCTAATCCAAGTGATGTCATGTTGTCAAAGTGAGAGCCGAGCAGCGAAACCACCTACAAATATCGAACATGTCAAATTTCATATCGCACAAGGAAAGTGACATTTCAGATCCTGATGGCAACCATTCAACTTTTCGCTATATTGTATATCTATATGTATCTCTGATAAAACACATTTTCACGAATATGCTAAAACGTACAGTGTTATATATCAAATACAACACGATCGGACATATTTTCTGTTCACCTTGGCCTTGATGAATGATTGATGTAGTCAACTGCTGTAATTGATATGATTAAAAAGTGGACACGCGGGTCACTGTGGTCAATCTCGCGACCTAGCCAGTACATATTCACCGGTACGTACTTAACCCCTCCGTGTAAACAGATGAAGCAGTAATATGATAACAGGCAACAAAATGTTGTTTAATTATTTAAAGAATCCCTGCGCTGTAATCGATATTTGTAATAAAACACAATACTCGTTATATGATCCGGATTATCTGAACGCCTTTTAACATACTACCGTGGCTGACTTTAAATTTTCATATTTTTCCAATACTACGCCACCTGTTCACGATATTATTGATTATGAATTAATAACTTAGGTTACACGTATACTACACAACTGTACCATGACGATTTGGAAGATCTGCTTGGCTGCTTATATCAACATTCAGAGTACATTTTTAAATTAAGCACCATCAAAAACTTTTTATATCGAAAAAAACTCCTGATAAATAAGAAACACTTTTTACCGAGCCCGCTCCCAAACATGTAAATAAAGCACATTATTTGCTGAGACGACCCCCGTCATGGATAAAGCATGCCAATACTACCGAGACGACCCCCGACAAATAAAAAGGCGCCATTTGCCGAGACAGCGCCTCATAAATGAAACGCGCCATTTGCCGAGACAGTCCCTCATAAATGAAACGCGCCATTTGCCGAGACAGTCCCCAGAGAAATAAGAAACCCATATTTTGCCAACTCGTGATAAATGGAACACGTCATTTTCTGAGAGAGCGCCACATGAAAATCTAACCAAACACTTGCCGAAACAACAATTAATCAATGCCTCGTGATAAATAAGACTCATTTGCCGAGGCAAACCCTGATAGAACATATTTGCCGTGACAACCCCTGATAAATGTAATACGTCATTTGCCAAAAGTTAACGACCGAAACATCTCATACTAAATTAAAATATTTGCCGAGACTCTCCATGTATAGATAACATAATATTATTATAGATATTTCCAATGTCATCATCGAAACAAGATATATCAGCATGACCCATTTTGGTGCTAATGGATTTGTATAAAATTTTATAGATCACACAAGGAGTATCCAAATTGGACAAAATGGCACCATTTGAAGTCCAAAACATTTTCACGAGAGTATCCCTCGGAACCCCGCGAAAGGGGGCTCGCGCCTAGCTATTAGAGAGCTACGGCGCTCGTGGGATTTACACGTCCTTGCGCGTGCTTACACGTCATTAAATATCAAGCTACATCCTTGTATGCATAATATATGTGTAAAATGTTTTGTTTTCTCCCCCAATCCATTAGTCTCCATATATAGCCCGTATTCAGAGTGGACTAGCCAGTAAAAAATCACTAGGCCTATAACAAAGGAATCGGATGATGGTTTGTTTTCCGGATAAAACACATATCAAGTGCTTGTCTTTATTACCAAACAGAGGCCCATACTGACTTATAGACTAGTTATTCAGATCTTAAAAACAACACAAAATCTAAGTTCATGGATTTCAATTTGTCTACATATAGCTTTTGTTTGGCTATATTAGATGCGATTAAAGTTATTTTTTAAACAGAGGACTTCAACCTAAACTTCATAACACATTTTGAACGTATCGGATCCAGACACTATGGAAAGGATACAATCGGAACTCCTCGGTTTTTTTTACCTAACCTGCCGTAAAGGCCCGAGGTTATCCGATTGGGAAGGATATAGATTATTAGACTGGCCCCCTGTTTCTAGAATATTAAAATTACAAATAAAATTGAACTTTATAATTTTGGTCCGTAGGATATGTCTGATTCTAGACCTAAGTTTCAAACAAGGGGGAGATAATCAAGTATTAGAATTTAGTGTGGCAATTCTAAAAAAAAACACACAAAAACAAATTTAAGGTCTGGTGGCCGGTCTAAAAAAATAGTCGCGGAATGTTCGTCTAGACTTTTATATTAACAGTTACGTAGGTGTTGGTTATGTTGTTCGGCTGGAAATTGTTTTTCTTTCCACAACAGTCACATTTATAAAACGCCGTGGGGTCATTCCATTCCACACTTATATAGTGCTTGTCGGGGTCAAAGTGCTCTCAATAGGTCAATAGGTCATGATCAGTCAACCATTTCGACTAACAGTCATTGATCTTAAGACATGAAAAGATATATTTGACATGTACTTCTCTGAGATCAAAGAAATGTGTTTAATTAGATAACATATGTGTCGATTTAATTTGTTGAACAGAACAGCGACATTTTATTTGAAGTTTACAAATATTAATTAGTGTCAAAATAAGTACAAATTTGAAATAAGGTTTTAATAAGAGATTTATGATAGTTATATAGGTCTTAATTAAAACTGTTTTATTTGTCAATTTCTATTTTACATAATACACACAACATACAACATATGAATGATACAAAAAGGAATCAGAAACAAGTGTCAAGACACTTATATAAATCTGACACCTATATACAGTGTACTGTATACATACAATTGTATATAGGTTGTCGCTATATAACAGCAGAGATAGGTATTGGTTTAAGTTGAAAATGATTACAATATTATTTACTAGCAAAATGACAGAAAATCATTCAAAAGAAATTAATATGTTAATGTAAATTCGTCCTCTAACTTAAATTAACTTAATTTTTTTCATGTAAATAAAAATATATTAACCAAATGTCTTCTTCGACACTGTACAGTGCATATCCGTACAATCATGGTGAGAAGAGTTGTGTCCCTTGAACTTACAAAAAATACGAACTGGTTTTATACGAAAATTTACATCAAATCAGAGAATTCCATATCAAATGACCGTATCATTGTAACAGACAACTTTTTTTTTTTTTACTTTTAATTTTTTTTGTTTTTTGTTTTACTTTTCTGTTTCATTCCTTAACAAGAAATATCTTTAAAAAAGATAAACGGCATAGTTTTAATGCTGATGGTTACAATGTAAAACTGATGGTGAAATAAATTAACGAACTAAAGCGTTTTAGCACGAATAACAAATTATATCAGTTTGAATCATTTTTGGTAATAATAAAATTGCATTTGAATCAGGAATATGATTTTATTTCATGTAATGTGTCATTTTAAAAGATAATCTACTTATTCAGCTTGCATTCAATCTTATTTTTGTTTCGTTTTTAACTGCACATACTTCATCTTGACTAGTAACGCCACCTGTCGCGTCATATCCGGGGCCAAAAGAAAATTATTCGGCTATGCCGAAAAAACCCCAAATAACGATACCTATTTATAGACATTGTGCACGTGTCATAGTTCCGAGACACCCGAGTACATCTACACCACCCCACCACCGACTCGTGTACAGCTTCAGGTTATCGATCAATAGCGTGGTTTAGGTATATCATCTCAACATTGCGCCTTGTCAAGCATATCATATATATCAATTATGCATACAATCCACCTGGGACGATTTGTACGGAAGGATCTTTGTGTTATTCTCGGTAAATTTCACTTCAGATACGCGCATGGGCAGTTGCCAGGTACTGACTGTAGGCCGGTGGTTTTTCTCCGGGTACACCGGCTTTCCTCCACTTCCAAACCTGGCACGTCCTTAAATGACCCTGGCTGTTTAATAGGACGTTAAACAAAAACAAACCAAACCAAATGCGCATTAATATGTGCCTAGTTTCACACTACAATGTATCTTGCCATAATTTATTTGGACACTTGGTTGTCATTCTCTTGTTGTTATTATTTCATAAGAAACAATATGACAAATATTCGACTTGACTGAGTTCATTAAACAAGAACGAATATATGAAAAGAAGTTGATATTGGACCTAATACATCATCATTTTGTATTGAAGTCCCAAAATGGCGTTAGGAAATATTCAACTTTCAATTTCAATAGGCAAATTCCTTGAAGACATTCTTTTACAATTAAACCGTAATAAAATGAATTTCTAAAAATCAAGATGGTTGTTTTCAGAAACGCTTTGTATATATTGAGGATATTCAATGGGGTTTCTGTCGAGAGAAAACTAACTTTTGTGGCTTACGTTGTAGAATAAAAATACCTGTTGAAGTTTTGTTTGGCTTGTTTTATTTAACGTCCTATTAACAGCCAGGGTCAGTTAAGGACGTGCCAGGTTTTGAAGGTGGATGAAAGCCGGAGAACCCGGAGAAAAACCACCAGCCTACAGTCAGTACCTGTCAACTGCCCCACGTAGGTTTCGAACTCGCAACCCAGAGGTGGAGGGCTAGTGATTAAGTGTCGGGACACCTGAACCACTCGGCCACCGCGGCCCCTCTGAAGCAAGCAACAAATTTGATAAGTACAAAAAGTCTTACGACGAAGTCGTTATAACAAAAAACTTTCTTCTGCTCGAAATCATACTTTTTCAGTACTTAAACGTCTATAGATTAAAATCACTGGAGTGAGGCTTTTAAAACAGCTCTGAGATCTGGTTGGTATCGAGTCAACCCCATAGCAGAATGGATACATTTACATATTGTTTCTTGGTGTCGGATGACATCGTTTTACCTGTACAGGTAGACAATACTAACACCAGGTTCGCTAGGTAAGACGGGGTCTTCCCCGAACACCAACTCTGGTTAGGGTGGGGTGTTTACACAGGGTTTAAGGTGTGTTGATAGGGAGTTATAGTCTGTTACAGAAATATCATCAATGTAAGAACACAGGTAAATCAGCTCAGGTAAATCAACTCACCTGTTAGGGTGATCAGAAAATCATTAGCTGTTAATGATTGCCAAACTGTTTCAGAAGTAGTGTATAAAACTGAAGAACACTTTGGAAAATCATCATATTTTGCTGATCATCATCTTGACATATATATTTATATGTATTTGCTGGAATTGTAAAACAATTGTATCATTGAATACTTTTGAATATTTTATTAAAGGATGTGTCATTGATTTAATTTGTAGCGAGATATCTAAAAAATACTTAAATACGATTGTTTAATTTACATTCTTTTATATTATTTCAACAAATTCAGCCTTGTATCATTTTTCATTTATAGTGTAAATATATATCTCATAATCAACATTTAAATTTGAATAATTACGGAATCGTAAATCCATACTTTTTCACTGTAAAATCAATTGTATATTAATTAGACTTTGTATTTTTTTTATTGATTAACTGTGTATGTTTTTCAGATTTGTAAAGATAATTCAATTATTGTAGAATTGTAATAATTAACAAAAGTTGTATCTGTTCCAGTTTTAGTTAGTAGTAAGAGTTTTTGTTTATATTTCATCTTACTTAGAATAGCTATGCATATATTGTATTGGATTTTTTTTATAATTGTTATTATACAACACTATATAGATATGTTACTGCAGAACTATTGTAATATTTTTATAAAATTGTACATTGTATCTAGCGAACGCACATGTCAACGTTAAGTTCATCAGCAACAGATATTGTCATTATTAATAGTAATATCTATAATCAGTGCTTTGAATTTAAAAAACAATATATGAATTTATTTACTTTTTATCTATTTATTTTAATCTGATATTGTCATTATTTATAGTAAAATATTAAGTTAGATATATTGCTTTGAAAATAAGATATTTTATATATTTTATATATATATTTATTGATATGATATTGTCATTTCATTATTACTACTAAAGAAAACTAAATGATAGTGCGTTGAAGTTAGAAAACTTCGTGTATATCTGATTCATATACATGTACCTGAGTTGACCCTATTTTTTGATGTCAATGTGTGCAACGAAGGAGAAAATATCACAGTTCATCCTCTTCATTGATATACATAAGTGTGTATATGTATAGTACTTATCACAATATAATCACGGAGGTCACGAGTAATGACACACTTGCACACTACTGAGATATACTGTATTACTGATATTTCGCGTGGGATTTATTTTCGCGTTAATAGGAAAGCAGAGAAAATCGCGAATTCAAATCTTTCGCGATTATTGGTATCAAAACAACACCTATCGGTAAGTGTACCGGTATAAGGGTCTTGCGGAGCCTATTATTTCAATTCCTCATCATTCGCGGCTTTAAAGTCATTTCTAGATCAGCGTTCGCGAAATCATGTATTCGCGAATATGCCAAAAGAGGTAAGTTCGCGAAATAAAGTATTCGCGAAATCAAAGTGATTTACTCTACGTGCATACTTACATATTAACTTTATCATTTTTATAGGAAATGTCTTCATTTTTTCCGAGATGTTGTAAAAAGCAAAGATAAAATGTTATCAGAAGAAAGTATTGATTATTTTGGATCCTGTGGATTTTAAGCTTATATTAAAACAACCTGTGCAAGTCTATCCAGATAAGTGTTTAAGCTTCGTAGAGAGCGTGGCTATTTAAACACGTGCCTGGAATATTACGTCAAAAACACTCCAGGTGACAGATATGTTACTCGGTGTAGTGAACCGGACATGTAGTAGTGTTTACAAATTGACAATCCTTCTTGAAATGTAAACGAATTACATGTATGTGATATGAATTCATAATTTGTAATAGGGTCGTTCATATGTGTACTTCTATGTACATCTCTGATTTCAGACACACAACACACGCATGCACCCCCCCCCCCCCCCCCCCCCCACACACACACACACACACACACCACCACATATAAATAAATATTGAAAAATAAACAAGAAATATCTTGAACAAGAAATATCTGTAAAAATGATAAAAACGGCATAGTTTAAATGCTGGTGTTTGTTTATATAATAATATAAAACTGCTGGTGAAATAAATGAACGATCTAATGTGTTTCAGCACAGATAACAAAATGACATCAGTTTGAATCATTTCGGTGATAATACCATGCGCGTAGCCAGGTTATTTTGTATGTGTATGCAGAGAAATGAAATGAGGGGTGAATGAGTACCGTATTATGATATTCCGTTTAATGTTTTGGACAATTTATGTCCGTCATTTAACGATGTCCGTATAGTTACGTTGTCCTGTTTTCTTGAAACGACGAGCCTTGTACAGCATTTAGAATGATAATTTGTGTTGACTTTACCTTATTTTGCACGCTTGGAACACGTTTACATAATGTCCGAATATGTGTTCAATAACCATACGTACATAACCATAGTCCATTGGGCAAAGCAATACCTTTCCTGTGGGAAGGGCTGTAAAAGAAAGCAATCAAGACCAAAAACCTGAGATCAACCTTGTATTTAAGTCGCGTTACCGTAACACGACGTTTTGGGATGATCATTGCGATAATGGGTGATGTTTTCATGACGGTATGTGTAGGTAAAATACATTTATATATAAAGATACAGTTGAAGTTACCCCCCTGCCCCCCTCCCCCCTGCCCCCCGCTTCCTAAGCCACTGCTTCATCTTGACCAGTAACGCCACCTGTCGCGTCATATCCGGGGCCAAAAGAATATTATACGCCTATGCCGAAAAAAACTGACACAGCCTGGCAAAAATCCGCGCTTCCGCTTCAGATGACATCCCATGATGAAGCAAAAGTGCTGATTTATGTCTGTGTCAGGTTTTGCTACATTGTACATGTAGTTTCCATATAAGGGAAACACATGTGTAAAGTTATACACATAATCACTATCTAAATCCGTTAAAGTCTTCGATGTTTAAACTAGTACCTTAAGTTGTAGACAGCATACACAACAAAAAAACACACTGAGAAAGGAAAAAAATGATAACCGGAATTGTTTGTCTATGAGCGTGTCAGCAGAAAGCTCGTGGAATGTAGCAAGTCATGCTCACTAGGTATAGTGTTTTTGTTTGTTTGTTTGTTTATTTGTTTGTTTTTCATGTAATCAGTTTATTTTACCTACAAAATGCAGCGCTGATATCAAGCTTTTGAATGTTCAGCGGCTGAACATACGACATATGACATTCAGATTTTGAATGTTCAGCCGCTGAACATTCAAAAGTTACCTCGGTGGCTGGTAAAAACACAAGATATGAAGTTTTGAATGTCGTATGTCGTATGTTGAGCGGCTGAACATTCAAAAACTGAATGTTGTATGTCGTATGTTCAGCCGCTGAACATTCAAAATTTGAATGTCGTATGTCGTATGCCGAGCCGCTGAACATTCAAAATCAAAATCTGAATGTCGTATGTCGTATGTCGAGCGGCTGAACATTCAAAATCTGAATGTCGTATGTCGTATGTTGAACGGCTGAACATTCAAAATCTGAATGTCGTATGTCGTATGTTCAGCCGCTGAACATTCAAAAGCTACCTCGTTGGCTGGTAAAAACACAAGATATGAAGTTTTGAATGTCGTATGTCGTATGTTGAGCGGCTGAACATTCAAAAACTGAATGTTGTATGTCGTATGTCGAGCCGCTGAACATTCAAAATCTGAATGTCGTATGTCGTATGTTCAGCCGCTGAACATTCAAAAGTTACCTCGTTGGCTGGTAAAAACACAAGATATGAAGTTTTGAATGTCGTATGTCGTATGTTGAGCGGCTGAACATTCAAAAACTGAATGTTGTATGTCGTATGTTTAGCCGCTGAACATTCAAAATTTGAATGTCGTATGTCGTATGTCGAGCCGCTGAACATTCAAAATCAAAATCTGAATGTCGTATGTCGTATGTCGAGCGGCTGAACATTCAAAATCTGAATGTCGTATGTCGTATGTTCAGCCGCTGAATATTCAAAAGCTACCTCGTTCGCTGGTAAAAACACAAGATATGAAGTTTTGAATGTCGTATGTCGTATGTTGAGCGGCTGAACATTCAAAAACTGAATGTTGTATGTCGTATGTTCAGCGGCTGAACATTCAAAATTTGAATGTCGTATGTCGTATGTCGAGCCGCTGAACATTCAAAATCAAAATCTGAATGTCGTATGTCGTATGTTCAGCGGCTGAACATTCAAAATCTTAATGTCGTATGTCGTATGTTCAGCGACTGAACATTCAAAATTTGAATGTCGTATGTCGTATGTCGAGCCGCTGAACATTCAAAATCAAAATCTGAATGTCGTATGTTCAGCGTCTGAACATTCAAAATCTGAATGTCGTATGTCGTATGTTCAGCCGCTGAACATTCAAAAGTTACCTCGTTGGCTGGTAAAAACACAAGATATGAAGTTTTGAATGTCGTATGTCGTATGTCGTAATTTGAGCTAACTTCACACAGCCCTTTTCTTCATATATATTTTTGTTTGTCAAAGTCAAAACAGCGATATGTTAACGATTACTATCCAAAGACATCATAAAATAATTATAACGAAATATTACGAATAGTTTCACTTTCAATTTCTTTATTGAGTGTAGGCCACACGGCCCATAAGGACTTATTATAAATTACACAATATATAATTTTGGAATTAGCGATGCAAATACAAAGTGGAGTACGTGTTAAAGATAAAATACAGATCGCATATCTTATTGGCTTCGAAAATAAATTTGCTAAAACGGCTGAATTCTTTGATACTTTTTACACTTAATAACTGTATCAACTTGAACATTGAAGGTTTTTGCCAATAGTATTTTTTTGATGAGGCGCTTTCTTAAATTGATATACATATTACATATTAATATAAAAACCGCTTTCATCATCTTTCTTAGTCGTTGACTTGCAAAAGTAGTATATACTGGATTTTCAATCCAACAAAATCTTGTCCATTAAACAAATATTTTGATCATTGAGATCCGGGAGTAATTGATATTTGTGTTTTGTTGTTGTTTGTATGTGTGTAAGTATGTGAAACGTCATGGTTGGATACACACGGTTGATTGCACCTCGTTACGCTACACTGACCATCTTATCCCATTTAATACACTTACAAAAAAATGTTAGTAGATGATCTTACTTCTACAGTAGAACAGTGCAGGCGACATTCGATGAAACGAACCAGTCTGATTTAGCCAATAAAAAGACCAGTATGGCTGACAAATTTTCTGTCATAAGCTTAAATTGTAAAGTATTAAGAGACAATTTCAAAAGTAAAGATGTATCTAATTATCATAGGAAAAGACGGATTTCTATCCACTGTTTACAAGGTATCCATTTTTTCTGACGATGAAGAAAAAATAATCACAGCAGATACACATGCTATAAAGTCACGGTCAAATGACTTCAGGGAGTACTAGTAGGTGTATAATTTCAAGGACCAGTTTTGAATATTAATTATATGACGTCATAAAAGACAATTGTAGTACAAAAGACAATAGTGACATTAATGACATTAGCATAATTACTGTTTAATATCACAATATAGCTGTTTCGAAATTGTTGGGCTCTGCAGTGACCACAAGAAAGTTAAGGAAAATGAAAGACAAAAAGCCAAAAATTGAAAAAAGGGTGAATATAAGCCCATTATTTAACCAATTTCTATACATGTATTTTGGTTAACATTGAATAATTTATCAAGATTTTTTTGCTGGAGCCACTATTTATAATCATTTCAATGTGGCATGCAGGATAACGTCACACCTCGGGGACTAAAGTCCACCAGCAGAGTCAGATATTATACATGCATTTTACATATATAAAAGATCAAAGTTCAAGGTAAGTACAAGTGCATATTCGTATATGATAGGATCTTGAACTCTAACCACGACATATAGTTGACACATCCATCCGATAACTAGCCCCGTCAACTATCGAACCTTTACTGATATTGACGATAAACCGTGTTTACTTAACAGATAGGACCGGGGTCGTCAAGTCATATTCACCTTTAGAGAGGAAACTTCATTCAGAACACCCTTGCCTACCATGCAGGAACTATGTGTGTTGAAATCACTTAATTACACCATAGAGAGGTTCGTCATGATTTACTAGTATTTAATGACAGTTTAAAATGGAAGATATACAACAATTTGAACACTGTAGGTTATCTTCAATATATTTCAAACGGAAATTCGTTCTGACTTGGTGTCCCTGTTGGAGCTGGAAATACTGCCGAGTGGGACCTATATTTTGTGTTTTGGGATGTATTCTCTTAATATATTTCCTCATCATGGATATTTTAGTTTACAATTCCTTACAGTCTATTACGCTAATGGAGCCACCAAACACTTCCGGTTACTCGCCTCTGCGCCCTCTATCGGTGAAGCTGTTGATGATGGACCATATGTCCCATTATATAGATAATCCTATAGCCGAGTTTGTTGTTAGTGTTTTCGAACCCACCGGAGTCTATCATGTAATTACACCAAACGTCATCAGCATAACTGGATTAGTCCTCGGCTTCGTATCCGGAAAACTGGTATCAATGGATTCTCTCAACTATAGACGAATTGGCGTCATCATTTTCCAGTACCGGATGTGGTTAGATGTTCTAGATGGCGTTGTGTTTCGTCACACTTCCGGTAATCCTGTTTATAAATCTCATAGGACATCTTTAGGGTTTTTCATTGACATTGATTGTGATATTCTTAGCGGAGTTGCCCTTGCGTTTGGCTGTCTGTTCTATTTATGGAAGAATCCCCCAAATGTTGCGTCACGTGATCTGCTTCCGCAGACAAAACCTTTTCTGAGAGGACGCGAATATGAGGAGGATTTTCAAGTGAAGTCATTTGGGGCCAAGGCGACTAAAAACTACATATTTCTCAAAGCGTTGACGTTTGGGGTGATCATTTTAACAGCCAGTGCGACGTGGGATAATGTTGTTCAGGCGTTCGTGGACCTCTTGCAGACACCCTCAGCAACGTCTGTTCAGACGGTATGTATCACGATATGATGCCTTTCTTTCTAAGCATCAGTTTAGAGATGCCTACAGCCCCGACATCATATCCATTCTTTGTAACCAAAATACATCAAATGACAACATGTCGTATTAACACTAATAAATGGAAAAGAAATATACTGTATCTTCAAGAACGGTGTCCAAAATCTTATCGTTCATACGAACAGAAATAAACGTACACTGTACCAGCTTAAGATAGAACATGTGTACGATAGAATTTTCTTAAATAATATCAATTAGTTATTCATTTAGATTTAAATGATAAAAAATCTCAAACATTTGAAATATGACAAAAATATAAAGAATGTGTTACTTTTGGTATTGTTTGAAAATACACAACAGCCTTTTCTTGTTTTCAATCGAGATTAAATACTTTTTGTTGAAAATGTAGTACCTTAAATTACATTTAATAAAATATGACGAACATGCAGTTTATAAAAATGCTCCGTTAGTATATTGTATTTAAACAATAGGAGATAGCTCCTTGTGACATTTCATTTAATCTATTATCAATTTGACACCACTATTGTCGGGGAGTTGCTTTTAATCAATATAACTAAGATTGCATTGCTTCTAATATCTTTCCCGCAAAATTAATGTTGCTATTGTTCAGAAATACAAACGTATTGTATAACCGTTGATGATAAGTTCGAATATTTTATTTAGTTCATTTTGGGATATATCTGAGGTGAGTATTTCATTATCGTTTATGTTGTGATATATCTGAGGCCAGTATTTCATTATCGTTCATGTTGTGATATATCTGAGGTGAGTATTTCATTATTGTTCATGTTGTGATATATCTGAGGTGAGTATTTCATTATTGTTCATGTTGTGATATATCTGAGGTGAGTATTTCATTATTGTTCATGTTGTGATATATCTGAGGTGAGTATTTCATTATTGTTCATGTTGTGATATATCTGAGGTGAGTATTTCATTATCGTTGATGTTGGGATATTTTTAAGGTCAGTATTTCATAATCATGGTATTTTGTTCGTGTATATCTATATGAATATTTCATAGCATCATTTTAAATGTTGTTCAGTAATTATTATATTGGCAATAAAATTCCAAAATTATTCATGAACAGATGTTTAATAATTAGAGCAAAAGTAAGTTTTGTTCTTCTCAAATAGTCTTTAAAATGCCAGTTCATTTCTCTATAGCTATGGCAGCCATTATTTTGTCTTCTCTAAATTGACTTACATATTGTTGGGTGACTGTAGGAAGGGCGGTAACTCCAAAACAACCTGCTCACTGCTTTATCACAGCCAATAGAAAATGTGTATTTAAAATATATATATATACATGTATATGGCAGCGGTAATGTGTACTGTGGAAATCACAAGGTTGGTAACTCCGTAACGAGCGAAACGGCATCCCACCTCACTTCAATCGACTAAAAAACTAAAAAAAAAAAAATTCAAACTGTCACAGTGTACACTGTATATGCGACCTGTCATAAGAAACATTCATCTTTAACTTACTGTGTCACTCAATGCGAACTGATACATCCAAAACACAATAATTCATGAAAACATCGCCGAATTCCTTCTCCAGTACACCATTTTTCAAACTGCTCCCTCAGCCTGTCCAGATTCCTCATTTACATACGGAGTTGAACGATCATGCGTTTATATAATCGACTGTCACAAGGTGCACTTTTTGGGGTCATCTCGGCATACTTCATTTTACAGATGCGTGTACAGGACGTCGTTTGTGAGATCACGGACTAATTACAGTGTAAATATCATGTTTTAACGCCAGTGATGAGATCGTCCTTTCCTTTTCTTTAATTGTATCATATCCGAAGTTGTTGAAACTTTTGAAATCGAAAGATTGCAAACGGTGCTCAATAACCTTGGCATTATACGTATACGATGAACTTGCAGTATCGGTTGAAATTTTTCAATGTTGTTATTCTGGTTTCAGCCGCAAATACTTTAAAATTTTGGCGTTTATACAAAATAAACACTAGAAATACTAAAGTATTCTCTTTTCTTTCTCATTTTTATTCAGTTTCTTCATTCTTTAAGCCCTTCAGCAAGCTTAATTATTATTAGAGTAGCGTTGGATGCTTACACATGCAATTACACTTAACTTAATCAGATAATTAATTAATAACTTAAATAATATGCGATGCACAGTAAAGTGTAATTAAATAGTCAGTATTACGAAGAATACTTTACAATGCGTTAAACTCTTTAACATTGTTGACGCTTTTAACATTGTTGACGCTAAGCGGCCAAATGACATAAGTTTATACAAAGTAGGCAAATAATACGGTTTCAAAAATTTAAATTTGAATAAAAAATGTTCAATATAAAATGAAACTCATCCTCAACATTGCGATAATCACACAGTGATAAATCTATATGTAAGTCCCGAGTCCTGTATGTACTCATATAATTTTAATGGAACTCTGAGAATTTCTGGGAAATATTAAATCTATTATTGTGGGACTAAATTTAAGATTGATCATTAGCAGGTCTTAAGTATGATGTTCGTATTTGACGTCGACATGCTATTTGTACAATTTGTCGAAATAAATGAACAGGTCTGGAGTGAACAACGTTATGTTGTTATACGTTCCAGCAACCTAATGAAGTCATATTTGTGATATAATGTTCTTTTTGTTCGTTCTGATTTCAGCAAATTGACACAAGTTAATTATATGAATAAGCATTTTGTTCTACCTTTGTGACGAAGTATGCTAATCCATTTCCCTTTCATTTTTTTTTCTAATTTTCAAGTATGAAATGTCAAGGCCTACTACAGTGTACGTTTATGTGATTGCAGAATGGACATTCTTTACTTCGTTTGCTTTTCCTGTGCACCGTCATATTCGGTGCACGGGACTCTCACTTTTAAGATAATGAATAATTTCTGATAATAAATCATCGTTCATTCGACGAAACTCTTCAAAAAATCGTTAATTAGACGAAACTCTTCAACGAGCCGATGCGTTTTCCGTACAAAATGCATGCGGAGATGACCCCAAAAAGTGCACCCGATGACAGACGATTATATAAACGCATGACCTTTCAACTCCATATGTAAATGAGGAATCTGGACAGGCTGAGGGAGCAGTTTGAAAAATGGTGTCCTGAAGGAGAAATTTGGCTATATTTTCACGGATTATTGTGTTTTGGATGTAACAATTCGTATTGAGTGGCACGGTAGGTTAATGATGAATGTTTCCTGATGACAGTCGCATATAGTGTGCACTGTGACAGATTGAATGTGTTTTTTAGTCGATTGAAGTGAGGCGAGGTGCCGTTTCGCTCGTTCCGGAGTTGCCAACCTTGTGATTTCCAAAGATGAATGTTTCTAGCTAGATGACGGAAGTATATAGTGTGCGTTGTGTCAGTTTGAATAAATGTAATTTTTAGTCGATTGAAGTGAGGTGGGGTGCCGTTTCGCTATTGACGGAGTTTCCGGCCTTCATTTTTACACAGTGCACATACCACTGATATCGTTTTTTTTTAATTCTCATTTTCTATGCAAGCGCCTCTGTGCTTTATCAAATGCAATCAACTGAGTTTGATTAACGAAACCAGGTGTTCCGTTAGAGAAATAAGAGTAGGAGTTTTCTGTTTGATCGACAATATCCGTCAGAGAATCTAGGTCAAACCCATCAAATTGGAACCACGCAGTGACTACCGATCCAATCAAAGCGATAGATGCACAACAACATAAATAACTATGATAAAAATGTGATATCACACGAAGGGCAAGTTTCTGAAAGGATCGGGAACCTTTTTTTGTACTTTAAGAATGAGTTTATGAAAGGTTGTAAACTTTTTTTTTGCTCCTTTTAGGGCGAGTTTCTAAAAGGATGGAAACTTTTTCGTAATTTTTGGATGGGTTTCAAAGAGGAAGACACTGTTCTCGTTTTTACCCGATCGGACTAGAACATACCTCCTTAATGAAGATATTAAACCTGAAATATGCGTTTACTTGCAGGAGAAACAAACCGAGGCATTGCATTCTATAGTAACTTTCTTCAGTATGTATCTATGGCGGTTTGGCAGTTCTCAAGCACTTCTAACCATGATACAAATCGCTGTGTTTGCTGATAAAATATGGGTAAGTATCTGTAGTTAGCATTCTGCTTCGCTTGTAATATTAGCGAAGAATTCAATTTTGCTATTTTTGTGATAATTTTAGTGAGTTTACGTCACATATTTGTCATTCGCATTTTCATATCTGGTGTATATTCATTCATCAAAAGGGTGATGTTAAGTTTTGATGGCGATAGTATATGTTGGGCGGTTTACTTAAAAGTGTTTCACCGTCGACAGCGTATACATTGCTTGTCACAAATATCATCAAATGGCAACTGAATTAAAGACATATATCTGATTAATAACAATAGATGTTAATAACAATAGATGTTAATAACAATAGATGTTAATAACAATAGATGTTAATAACAATAGATGTCAATAACAATAGATGTTAATAACAATAGATGTCAATAACAATAGATGTTAATAACAATAGATGTCAATAACAATAGATGTCAATAACAATAGATGTTAATAACAATAGATGTTAATAACAATAGATGTCAATAACAATAGATGTTAATAACAATAGATGTCAATAACAATAGATGTCAATAACAATAGATGTTAATAACAATAGATGTTAATAACAATAGATGTCAAGAGTAATCGCTGAAAGTAACATACCTTATACAGTTCTACGGGAGTCAATTATTAATTAATTAATTAATTAATTAATTAATTAACATGTAATTTAAGATAAACGAGAAGTTCAAACCTTTAGAGGATAGTAAAACGTTATAGCATAAACAATGTATTTGTTGGTATTGTATATAAATACACAAGTTCCTATTTTTGTTTTTCAATCGATCGAAACTGCCCTTGGTGGGAGATGTAACACATTTAGGAAATGTATGTACATTATTTGACAGCAAAATATGTAAATTTTGGTATGGTATGAAAATAAACAAGTTCCTATTATTGTTTTTAATCGATCATAACTACCCTTTGTCGAATATCTATGGCACCTTAAGCAATTTGATCGTTTTAATAAGAAATATTTCCACATAGCAGGTTTAAGCCAAATCATAAACACAAAGACATATCTGATACATAAACTTACATATGTTATGTTAACGATACGCTTGACAATGTCAGAAAAAAAGGATTATATACTAAACACCATTGCATTGTTCTTTTCTTCACAGGAATTCCTGATGTTCATCCCATATGCTGGGTTTATTGGGATAGCGATGCTGAATTGTATAAGCTATATTCAGATATACCATGTAAGTTTCATACAAATTTATACTAAAATCAATTTTCATATTGTGATATTACGTGAAATATGTAAGTTGATTTTGAATCAAATTATGTAATAGATCAATATATTCCACATGGTTCAAATTTCTGATCTCCTGAATTTGAATAATTGATTTCTCTTGAAATATTTATTTCAAATATCTGTTTATCAGAAAAATTTCGTCTAAAACAATATGTACTCTCGATCGATTTTCGCGATGATATAATACACTTTACTTTTCCCCTTTCTCTATTACAGTTACGATATGACTTAGAAATATCCCCGTCCTGAACTACTGGAAGAAGAGAACTTTGCGAACAAATGTGCGATTCGTCTTTCAGTTAATAATAAGATTGACTTTTGCATAAATATTGTTATGCCAACTTGAATCAATCAGTCTTTTTGGCTCAGCTTGCAGCACACGGGGGGCTTACTGTGGGAGGAAACCGTTGAGCCACGGCGTTCGGACTATTCCTGTCTGATCGGGGAATCGAACCCCGGTCGCATATGTGAAAAGCGAGTGCGTTTCGACTGTCCCACCTTACAACCCATTCGTCTTTCAGTTTGTCGTTTATATAATATATATAATATGAATATGCTTGTAAATAGGCATTATTGTGACATGTAGATACACTTCCCTTGTTTCACTACAACGTTTATTAAACAAGATTTGTTATCTGATATCTACGTATCTTATATCTAGGTACATTGTATTTTCATTTATTATCGTTATGGGTTTAAAGAAATACTCAATACTCACATAATAGCGAAACCGTAATTCTAACTCAAAATCGATAAAACATGGCAAAATATGAACAAAAAATATAGATTTGCATTGAAACCCTTGAAAAAGTGCGAGTAAAATAACTTTTGAATCTTGACATTTGCACTTTATTTGTTGCCAATAGAACTGAAAATCAAGTTGTTCGCAAGATACGGTAAACCAACATATTTTCGCAGCGATTTAACATCGCGATTTACAGTCCTAAAGGCTTATTGTTCCTATGAGTGAAACTTTTTCGCGAAGATAAATTTTCGCAAAAATTAATCGCCAGCGAAAACAAGTTGGTTTATATTATATCTGAAACTGAAATGCTAGACAATCCTAACCCCGAAGGCCCTGACATCACATGCCCACCTCAAGCTGACAATGCAAAAAACCTAGCGAAATCCGCTTTGACTGCATGCTGTGTTGCACATCAGAAAAAAAAAGAAATTGTCAAAGATTTTTGAATACCTGGTAATTGAGTTTAATCACAGAATTACATGTATGGCAGCCTTATATATGTCCGTTTCTAATTCTCCTTATATTACATGTATACTATTAAACTGCATGTGGCTTTTTGATATATATAGTGGGTGTTACAAGATCGATCGACAGCATGCACAGGAGCAGATGACATTAATCCCAATAACAAACAAGAAACCCACATGATTTGCCGGGTGCATTAGTATAAACTGTATTCCATTCAATATACATCATTTACATTCAATACAGCGAACACACTTAGGGATGAATTGGATTCGGAAACAAGTGTTAAACACTTCTGTAAAATCCGTCTCCAGTACAGTAAACACATGAATTTAAATGATACATGATGTAGTTGTAATTACAAAAAAATGGGATAGGAAAGTGGAAAAGGGTTGTGAGGGGGAGGGGGACGGGGGGATGTTTTCAGCATGTCAGTTAAATAGTTTGACACTGAAACAACGAGAACAGAAAGTTTTCGACAACCGTGCAATGAGATATAAGACAATTCAGACAGGAAATAGGAGTATGAGTATGAGTCAAATCTCTTAGAGCTGATTATAAATTTTTAAACACATAAGACGATCAGAGCATTTTGATCATCAGTCAGTTCATCATTCCCAAATAACAGTACTCGAGTTGTGATAGGACAGGTTTTTTCAATAAAGATACATGCTCGAAGTTGAGAGTAACGACGACAGCGTAAAAAGAAGTGGTCATTGGTTTCGTTTCCGTTTTTACATGGACAGAGAGGACTGTCAATAAGATTTCTACGGAACAAGTCAAATTTAAGAGAACTGCACTCCATCCTTAATAAGGCATGGGGAATCTAACCCATCCTGCTACCGCTATAATAGAAAGAAGGGACAATAATATTAGGTTCATTTAAATGTTTTTTTAAGTCTGGGTAACGATGGATCACATTTAATAAAGTCAGGAAGGGAGTTCCAGGGGCGAATTACAGAAGGCAAAAACGATTTTTTATATAAATTGTGTGACAAGTGATAGGACGAAAGTTATCAGCAACACGGATATTGTGGTCATGTATTCGGTTATTACGTGAGGGAAGGATGTCATGAAGGAATTGGGGTGCAAGGCCATGAACCATTTTATGAAACTGTATTAATTTATGTTGCTGTCGTCTTCGTTCGAGGGGAAGCCAGCCTGTTTCAGTATAAAGCTTGACTTTACTAGTTAGTCTAGTGGCACCAGTAACAATACGTGCTGCTTCTAACTGAATGTTTTCAAGAAGGTCGGATCGCGCCTGTGTGAGACAGTCCCAGACAATGTCGCCGTGTTCTATTATGGGTCGAATGAGTGTGAAATACAAGGTTTGGAGACTAAGACGATCTAACGAAAATTCGAATTTCCGCAGAATATTTATTTTGGGCGAGATCTTTCTCAATAAATAGCTGATGTGATCATCCCAACACCCATTACTAGAGAGAAATACACCAAGGTGTTTGTGTGACGAAACTTCAGTAATATTAGTACCATTCATAGTCAGGGGGATGGACGAGACTGACGGATTTTCGGCTTATCAATAAAGTTTAAGTGATATTAGGATTAAAAACAACCAACCAATGTTTCGACCATTCATGGATTTTGTTTAAATCAGAATTAAGAACTTCTGCTTCTGCACTTATTCTAGGGGTATCAATGATTACATACAAGGAAGTATCATCAGCAAATAATTTGATAATATAATTAATATTTTTCACAATATCATTGATGAATATAAGAAATAAAAGAGGACAAAGGATGGAGCCCTGTGGAACACCGGCCTTAATGTAGCACCAGCTATAGTGTTTTCCCATTGATAACAACTCTTTGTTTCCGGTTATGAAGATAATCTTCGAACCATAAAAGTAAAGAACCTCGAACACCAAATCTAGATAGTTTACATAAAAGACCTTTGTGCCAAACACGATCGAAGGCTTTGCTGATGTCGCCAAAGACCATTCTTATTTCTTTGCCTTTATCAAGAGAAGAGTATATATCATGGATAGAAGCTGGTTGGTTGGAAAATCGCCATGTCTAAAACCTGATTGATTAGATGACAGGAGGGAATTGGTAAGTAAAACATCATTCATATAATTAAAGACACATCTTTCCATCAGTTTTCCAACTATGGATAATAACGAAATCGGTCTGTAATTTGATAGATGTGACTTGCTATCTTTTTTATGTACTGAAGTAACGTTTGCTGTTTTCCATTCAGAAGGAAAAACACTAGAGTTTAAGGATTTGTTAAAATGATTACTTAGGGGGTTACATAGAATATCTACGGCTTCTTTGAGTAGTCGAGGATTTACTAGATCTGGACCAATAGCTTTGGAACAATCGAGGTTAGAATAGCGTCGTTAACATCTACGGCTGTTATGTCTATAGTTGACAAAATTTCGTTAGGGGTGTCATCAATGGTAGGGAGGTTAGCGTTAGTATCATCAAATCATTAAATAGACAAGCTTTTTGAAAGTCGTCTGTAATAACAGAATCGTTAACAATGGTAAGTTATTCATTTGGGGCAAACCCGCTTTTCAAAAATGGCCTCTCCATCCGTGACGTTTTCTCTGCAGCCTTCCGATATGGCAGAATCACAATGGCGAATAGTATGCTTACTCTGCTTAGTATCTGACATTTGGGTCAAGTCAGGTCTTCTGCCATGCGCATTAGGAAATTATGGTAGACAAAAAAAGAAGAGAAAAAAAAAGAACAAAGATACGGTTTGAATCATTACTCCATTGCATGCATTGCTATAAATATAAGCCATATATATTCATCTCACTAAAGGGACATTCCTTCGTTTGAATAAAATTTAGGTTGTCAAGATTAAGCTTAAAGGAAAATATGTATTTTTTCCAAGTAGTAAAAGTTATAATCTTTACATTAATAAGGCAACTTTACTCTCAAGATAAACCAAAATTCTTCGAGCATTAAGTCCTGAAAATTCTTAATTCGACCCGAAATATAATGTATCACTAATTACCGCAAAGGCATACGGATTTTGTATACGATACGCCCTTTCCCTGTACATTTCGGCGTTAATTTCATTTCATGTTGGCACAAACACTCATATAATCATCGTTCGGACATAAATTTCATCAATAGAAATTGTGCATGTTTCTGATGTGCGAACGAAGGAATGGCCTTTAAAATCTCACATGAAATGAAAACTTAGATCTTACATGTATATATTATTGTCTCAGTAGTAAGTAATTGACAATAACATATAATATCAAGTTTTACCTGTAACAGTATCGAGTAGAGAAGAACATGGACCTGCTTCTGTTTCTTAAAATACTCATGCACACAAAAACGCACAGTTTGAGACGTAGTCTTCCAAATCATGAAAGGGTGGTTTTCGACCGACATCAGGAAACATTATTTATAGATTCGCCAATATTTGCGTGTATATCTAAAATACCAGCACGTTATGCAGGAGTCCTAATTATTCCAGGTTTCATAAAAATAAACAAACAAACAAACAAAAAAGTGAGACATTTATTGTATTTGTAATGAAAAGGAAAATGAATTTGAAAATATCATCAGAATTTAGATACTTAGTTTCTACTTAATCATAACGAATATTCTCACTAGATGAACATATTGATTCGTGGACAAAATTGATCTCATATTGAAATCAATTACTACTTTCTTTGTGAAGAACCATGGGCCAATGAGATCGATCCAAACTGGTTTTCTTCGTTGTGATCAACAGAGAGCAAACAGTGTCAGTAAAATTGTTTCAATTAAAACAAATATCCGCGTGCTTTATTTGAATTACCCCATGCAAAGTCACGTGGTGTAATTGGGAATGGTGTGATTGAGTTGGACTGTGAACCAATTATTTTCAGCATGAAATATATCGCATCAAAATTGCTATTTACATCATCAATTCGGATAACATGTATGTTTGTTGATTTCAATGTATTACATTCGATAACACAGTGGTAGGCATACGATGCAATTTATTTTTTGCAATCATAGTACGGAACCTGTAGCTACTAATGTAAGTTTCTGCTGGGGAAAAAAAAACTTGGCGAAAAATCATAACATCAATTTTTAATGTGTACATTTTTTTTAACAATTCAAAAATAACATAGTAAATAATTTTCAAACCCATAACAATCTGTCGTCATCGTACGGTTACTAGCTTTATTCTAGTTCTTTTGTTAAGTTTTTGTTTTCATTGAAACGTGAAAGTGAATAATAAACAACTTCGAAACAAGAAAAGAAACATATTCAAAATGCTAATGGATGACTTGGACTAAAACCCTTAAAATCACAGTTATATAAGTAGTTAAGTCCATTATCCGTCCGAAAATATTCTAGAGCAATGACTTCATAGTATACATTTAACTCTATACAGAAATAATAATAATAAAAAAAAAAAACTATTTCAATTAAGTGGCATAACTTCATCCGTAAATCGGCAACCATGCTTGAAAATTTTACACCAATGAATATGTGCTATATATTTAGATACTAACGAATATGGAAAAAATTTTTTTTTTTTTTTTTACATCTCCACATGTTGCATTTTCGTCTTTAATTTCTAATTCGATAAAAACGTATGTTATTCAAAATCATGCCATTTGTATCGAATAGAAATTATGACGTCATACCTGAAACGACGTCATACCTGACACGCTATGAGTGCCATTCACGTCCCTTTAAATTACACTTCATTCCGGGAGTTTATATCGCACCACACACAATTAACTACCGGAATGTCCCAGATTTTACACTGGCGTCCAGAATCTGGTGTCATTTTCCCCGAAGCTGCAGCTTCTTATGTTTATACTTCTTTTGATATTTGATTGACAGCTTAGCATGTCGTATGAATGTTGGAATGTCCACAATTATTGGAAGAAGCACTGTAACTAATACAATGATGAAACCAACATAGCCAATTAAGGCGCTAGACGTTCGGCTGTCTGAGGCTGAGGTCTTCTTTCGAATGGTCGAAGAGAGCAAATCCGTATCTAGAATTAATTGTTCTTTGGTATACTGTGTCCATTCGCTCAGTGCTGGAGTTGTAGGTGCTATTGTAGTCGTTGTAGTTCCATCGTTGCCATAGTAACAATCTGTAAATTAGGGACAAATTAGTAACATATAATACAATAGCAAAATTTGAACCGTACAGGAATAGATTTAATTTTCAGAGGAATATTTGGTGATATTTCAGGGGATAACAACCATGATATCGACAAATTAAAAATAGAATTGAATGAGAAAAGTATAATCCGTTTCAGAATTGGTAAGAATATACATGTTTATCCTTTTCCCATCACACTTTCCATAATCTCACTAAAATAAAATGTTTAAAAATAAGTTTTTCTGTAAGAAGTTAACAAATTAATGTATAATGACACTATATACTTAGTTGTATTTACGTTTTTCTGCTGGCGGCCATTAGATATACCGCGAAAATAACTTCCTCGTGAATATTTGCACGGAAAATATCATTTCTGTTAATGTATTTTATATGCCTGTATACATATTAACAAATATTTATTGACGAATGTTGATGACAGAAACATTAACACTCGTTAACTACATGTAGATCCGAATTGGGTATCTGCAAATCAGGGTTGTTGCCGAAACATACAAGCCACCATTTTGTCGACTACTTTTGAATAAAGTCATAATCTGCATTAATCTTTTAAACTATATAATATACAGTATAAGGGTTTTACCGTCTGTGAACGTGTTGAAAAATATAACTGCTGTAAAGCTGTCCAGCTGGGCGATATCTTCCATGACAAAGGAATGTTCGGCGTAACTCATTAGATCCGTAGCGTTGTACAATTGTAGCCCAACGATGCTCACTTCACTATCAAAGTCAATCATGTCTAATGTTTGTAAGGCATTAGTTATTGTCTTCGTGGAATAATTTGATACAAACACCGTAGTTATATTATGTACGTACGGGCGTCCGCCTTCACTTTCGCTAAAAAGGTCATTAAAAGTGGAAAACGAGAGTAGGGGACTCACGTTTGTTTTCGGTAGAGTCATTATGGTACTCTGAAGAGTGTCTTTATCCATGGCATTGTTTAGTCTATGATGAAGAAAAAAGCCAGTTCCGCTGAAGGTCATCAAACCAACATGAACTAAATCACCATTGATGTCCGCGGAGGCTAATGTATCGACTGTGAAATCTTTGGCCTTGTGAAACATATCGTCATTGGCTGTGTCGAAAATAAATAACATGTCCAAGGACTTGTCGGATACTGCAAAAGATGAAACAAACATGTTGATGATGATATTAAATCTATCTTATTGAATTACAATAATTATATTGTTTCTTAATGACACGGGGTGTTACTGAAACATACAGGCCTCCTTTTGGCGACTACCCTTGAATCAAGAGAGAAAAGAGCACAGATATTTAGGTAACGTTTGTTTTGTTGCTTGTTTTTGGAATAAATTTCATCATATCTAATCAATTACGACTAATTTAAGATAAGTCAAAAGACAAAAACAAAATCGTTATGCAGAAACATTGAATAAAATAACCCAAAATAATGATACAAAGAAGCTTTTACAGAAGTTAAGGCGAGGTGGAAATCACTTGAAGGGTTTTTAATTCATCTGCTTCCACTATAAACGAATTCAGATTCTGTTCATCACATCAATGGTGACGTCACCATGATTTTGATGTAATGAACACATGATGTCACTTTGAACAATGTAATCCTACATCCAATCACAGCGCCGCCAGATACCATCCATGTGCTCTGAACAGATTTGATGTAATTAGTGCTATCAATATGACAGCAGGATAAGTAAATGAATACGTAAATGATCAAATATATGTGTCATCATGATATTAAGATTTTGTCGATTCCTTACCTGTTACATAACTAGTTAGTCCAGTCCACTGTCCGTGTCCCCTCGGTATCTGTATAACCATTACTGTTAGAATGACCCAAGGCAGTGCCATAGTCATCGTCTGTAATATAAGTATCAGGAGTTAACCACATACATTTATTATCATCCCAACGTCCAAATATTAAACATTCAAACAGCCAAACATCATACATACAACATCATATATCCAAATATCAAAACTTCTATACATTCAAACATCTAAACATCCAAACATATATACATCCAACACCCACACATCTATACATTCAAACAACTATACATTCAATCATTAATAATCCAATCATTCAAACACCCAAACATCAAAACAACACATCAAACATCAAACACCAAACATCAAACACCTATACATCCACACAACTTAACATTCAATCTTCAAACATCCAATCATTCCAAAACCCAAACATCAAAATAATTATACATCCAAACAACTATACATCAAACATCAAACACCTATACATCCAAACAACTTAACATTCAATCTTCAAACATCCAATCATTCCAACACCCAAACATCAAAATAACTATACATCCAAACAACTATACATCAAACATCAAACACCAAACATCAAACACCTATACATCCAAACAACTTAACATTCAATCTTCAAACATCCAATCATTCCAACACACAAACATCAAAATAACTATACATCCAAACAACTATACATCAAACATCAAACACCAAACATCAAATACATATACATCCAAACAATTTAACATTCAATCTTCAAACATCCAATCATTCCAAAACCCAAACATCAAAATAACTATACATCCAAACAACATATATCCAAATATCAAAACTTCTATACATTCAAACATCTAAACATCCAAACATATATACATCCAACACCCACACATCTATACAGTCAAACAACTATACATTCAATCATTAATAATCCAATCATTCAAACACCCAAACATCAAAACAACACATCAAACATCAAACACCAAACATCAAACACCTATACATCCAAACAACTTAACATTCAATCTTCAAACATCCAATCATTCCAACACCCAAACATCAAAACAACTATATATCCAAACTTTCTGTTACATGTATTTCAGTATCGAGAGACTCTCGGTCACATTTCTTTTGCAGATTATTTATACCTTTTCAGAACAACCACCCGTTCTTTGTTAATGCCTATTTTGATATACATGTATCAAAATGAATGTTACTTTAAACAATATACGTGTAAACGTTTCAGGACTGACTGGTATCTTTCTAAAGCTATGGCTGAGCGAGCGTTTTGTATTTTTTTACCTGTACAACGATGTGACGAAAATGTAAATATTTTCTTGTCACCCGACTCGGGAGAGGTCGCCTTTCAATAGAGGATATATATACACAGCATCAGATAGCAAACATGTAGGGTGTAGGTCTATTTCGCTTCCTTGTTATATTACAATCGGGTCCTACTGATGACTAAGCTGATATCCCCCTCGTCTCTCTTTATGTTATGAGTTTTCCTGATTTTGATGGTTTCTTCTCAAACATAACTTGACAAATGGGCCAGTCGGTCTCGGAATGTTGCGACGCGTTTAACACGAGCATCGTTTGTGTAGAAAGTAACACTTGATATAACATATTTCCTATTTTCATTTATATCTCTCTCAAACAGTGAAAATACGCCACTAAAGAGACAAACGTCAACATTTCCTAATCTTATGATGTAATTTTCAAATAAAACACTTTAAGGAGATGGCGTCTTACATTAAACAATTAAGTATTTAAGAAAACTTTATAAAAAATCTAAAGTGTGAAAAATAAATACATGTACTAAAATTGGTGAGCCGTCGATGAAATGTATGAACAGTGTCTATAGCCTTGTAAGAAATTCGTCATAAACGTAAAATTGCAGAGATTTCTTATTTTTTAATCAAGCTCACAATTTAGATATAATATAAAGATGGATTTTCTATTACAGAAAGGAACATTTGGGAATGATATAATTTACTTACGGTTGAAATCTTTCACCGGGTTTCAATGGTTTACCTCCTAGTTTCCACCGTCTGCGGAAATCTACATGTACATTGAGTAGAAAATATCAGAACTGGACCGAAAATCTACCAAGAGATATATTTCATATAACAGATATTGACCAGTTCGGGTAGGCTGTTTGTCTTTACTGCAAGCCAATCAATACACTTCCTTTTGTTGATTTTTATTTTAATTGTAACCACCTGCACGAGCTAGAACAACGCGTGTTAATATCTTTCAACCGAGTACCATACAGGAATGCTCGTTAGTGATTGGTCGATACGTTACTTCATTAGGAACTTATATCAACTTACATGAACAAAAGTAATCAATATATATCGATATATATGTCAATGATTTTTATTTGGGGCATTTCCACATGTTACGTCTTACCTTGAATTGACGTCATAATATTGACGTCTAAATATTTGACGAAATAACTGAAGTTGGTAAAGAAATTCTTGATACTGTAATGTATGTCGTTGCTATTTTCGCGGTATTGCTATTTTAACGCTTTTCGCGGCAGAACTCAAGCGCGAATTTAACAGGCAGTGAGGATTTTAAGTTCCAGACATTATAACAATAATAAATTTCGGTTTAGTTGACAAAAACCACCAATAAAAATACGAAAATGCACTATGCGACAAAGTACCTTGCAAATGCGACAGGGCGACAATTTGCGACAATTTTTTTAATATTTTTTTTTTGCAAAATCTACAATTCACGAATATTTATTTCTCGATGAAACCATGAAGACAAAACGACCCGAATACAAACTTTATACACTACTTGCTACTATCTTCAAATGTTTGTTCTTACAACGTATTGACTAGAAATGTTGATACCACTGAAAACAAGAGGAGTGAATATATACATTCAGAAAATGTCTCCCTGCCAAAAAGACAGCAGGTAAGTTTTTTAGGGGCATGGAATCAAGCAATCCATATATAATATAATATTTACATTAAAACATTGCAAAATAAGTTTAACCAATTTAAATCAATCACTCTTACTTGCCCGGATGGAAACGCGCGAAGGGTCCTACTGTGGGAGGAAACCGGAAATCCCGTAGAATGCCCACCTAGTTAGACAGGTGGCCCTCATACCTTTTTTTTCGCATCGATGGAATTGAACCCCGCTGGCGAGATAATAGTCGATGGACATTACCAGTGCGCCACTTGATCATCCTAACAGGGACTGGGTTCAATGGTATTCAGTGGTATATAAATTGGGAAAGTGAGCAGTATCGAACACCTGTCACAGATACAATTATGGATATTTGTTCGATTGAATCCGAGGGTTGGCCTAGTGTAATGTATCGACGGCTTCAACAATGGCGGTAAAATTGATCAATAATAAAGTCTTTTTCGTTTTCTCGTACAAAACACTCAATAGGAAAATCTTCTTTTCATACCTCGATGAAATGAAATGTAATTCTCGCCATCAGGAAATGACAAATAATATATATGATGTCATGTGGCATTTTGGAGAATAACACCAGTATGTCTATTACATAATTCTGTGTATGCGTTAGACGTCTTAACTCTTTAATATAATACTAAAATTGAAAACACTTGAAAGCAACTAGCAATTTTGATTGCGTTAGTCATTATTAAATGAAGAACCTATTAAAGTGTTCGCAAAGAGGCTACTATATAAAGTTTATACCAAGCACCTTATCCATTATATCGCAATATCCTATTAACAGCCAGGGTCATTTAAGGACGTGCCAGGTTTAGGAAGGTGGAGGAAAGCTGGAGTGCCCGGAGAAAAACCACCGGCCTACGGTCAGTACCTGGCAACTGCCCAACGTAGGTTTTGAGCTCGCAACCCAGAGGTGGAGGGCTAGTGATAAAGTGTCGGGACACCTTAACCACTCGGCCACCGCGGCCCTTGCAATATCCGAGATTCTGGTGCGCACACCATTTTATTTAATCTGTTATAAACAACCACAATTTCTCGTTTACTGTTTTGTGCAATATCATTATCTAAATATAAACACCAGATCTCTGATTCAATCCATGTATTGTCCCCCAACATGCAGCACGAAATAAAACTATCATTATAGCGACGATAATAAGGATACTTATAAGTATTTGTGTAGGCTCTCAATGATTTTAATTTCAAAATGACCAATACTTACGAAACGGTTGGCATTCAGCAAGTCCTATACATCAATACTTTTAAGAGGGGACACAACTCTTTCAAACCCGTATTGCCTCATCAAAATGTTTGAAACCTACCACTGGGCACTTATTGGTATCAAACCTCCCTACCGTTTTCTTCATTTTGTTGCTTTATGTATTTTCGAAAATCATGTTATACTTTGACAGTGTTTATAGTAAGATAAATGGTCGTGTGTTCTGATCGATATTTAAGTGCTTAAGAAATAACGTGATTTGGAAGTACACAATTTACATAACGACACTTTTAGAGGAAGTCATTGATTCATAATTTCATAAATTTGCATAACATAGCTTTGCAAATTTTAATTAATGACATAAACTGTACATGCAGCATTGTATTACTTTAAGAGGACAGAAATTATAATAGTCTTTTTCCAACCTGCTTCAAGTAGATGGTTTTATTTTAATTTCAAATTTAATTTTTATTGATCTGCCTAATAAAAATGCAATCTTGTTTGTCTTTACCGTAGTAATTAAAAAAACAAACAAACAATAAACAAAAATCAACAGTTTACAGTTGTTTCATGCCTCATCAGTCAACAGTCAAAACTGTTTTCACGAGGTGTTGGTACTGACCAGGTGAACTGGCCGAAGTTTATGGGTAGCATGTTTTATCATTCATCTTTTGGGAAAAAAGGTAAATTTGGTTAATATCCATTTATATAGTGAGTCAGATAACAATTAATTTTGTCTTTTCATCCTGAGACTGTTAAACTTTTCTTTTTTTTTAATCTGAAATGATTCTGCGGTGTGTTAATGATACATAAAGAATTATATTTTATAATATTTTGAAAAGTAGCAGATAAGAGAATAATCCAAATTGAGAGAATATGTCATTGCAGCATTTTGAAGTTTTTCTAAAATCTAACAGCCAATACCAGTACAAGCAGAATCCACAAAATCATATTGTTTAAATGAAAAAATATTCAAGTCCCTCTTGTTACATAAAGGTCATATTTGAGCCACCATCATTAGTTGGTGTATCATACAAACTGCCCTCCATCTTTGGTCCATCTTCCGCCTTTTATCTTTGTCTAGTATTTGTCGTCGCCAACTGATAATTTTTGAATAAATCTTCAGTATCAATAGTTTCAATTCTTGAAATGATCCAAATATAGTCTTGACCAATTCTTGCTATTTTTCTGAAATACAAGATGGCAGCTAAACCGCCATGTTGGAAAACACATTTTAAACTTTTCCACTGATGCAATTGAGCTGAGAAGTGGTAGAGAATAAAGAAAAGTGTTATATTTTGGCATTATTTTACCATTGAGCAGACAATGTTATCCTGAATACCAGCTTTAAAAATTCCTCTGAATTTCCAGTACAGATATTTCGTTTGAACATTTTTGGAAATATTTCCGATATAGTCAAACCAAGTGTGGTTATTTTCTCAAGCTGTTCTGAAATCAAAGGTGACTGCTATCTTGGGAAAAAGTAAAACATTTTCTTTAGTCACCTTTCAAGTGATCTAATCGTCCTTTGTCCGTCGACGTTCGTAGTGCGTCCTTGAAGAATTTACATTTTCGACTTTGTGTAAGGCCCTGAACCTGATATTGAACCGAACCATGCTTGGCCAAGTATGTTCAAATGAATGTCATTGACCTTTATTGAAGGTCATTGTGGCCAAATAGGTTAAAATTTCAAACGTCCTTTTCTTAATAGCCAAGAGAAGAAGACACCAGGTTATGGGCCTGAAGTACACGTATGAGTCACCTTGGCTTTGATATCTTGCTTTAACCCTAATGAGAAATAATTTCTCAACAGCTTCAAACGACAAAACAGGTAGACTACAATCCAAAATTGTATTTCGATAAAAAGTAATCATATTTCGATGAAACGAAATAATAAGTCGTTAACAAATCATTATTTCGATTAAACAAAATAATATTTCGATAAAATGACATATTATCGATAAAACGAAATAAGATTTTGTTAAAACGAATTATTATTTCTATAAAACGAAACACTATTTCGTTGAAAGATTTATTCGATAACACTGATATCATTTTTATAAAACGAAATAAAATATCGATGAAACGAAATAATATTTCGCTAAAACAAATTATTATTTCTTTGAAATGAAACACTTCTTCGTTAAACCATGATTTCGATAAAGATAAAAGTAACATTTTTTCGATTAAATGACATATTATTTCGATAAAACAAAGTAGTATTTCTTTAAAGCGAATCATTATTTCGATAAAACGAAACAAAAGAAGTGTGTGACATGTCAGTCAATGTGCTACGTAATATTCTTCCCTCTATTGTCCGTGACGTGTGTCGCGATATCAAATAAATAGCTTACAATTTCTATAAATAGGCCCAATCCGCCTACACATGCGAGAGAATATGATACATGTGGACAAAAGCTATATTATGTTTCAGATTTGTCCCAGCCAGAAAACAAACATTTGTACATATCGATTGTTTACAGGAACAGGGACGTATCTCCAACAAATTGGAGTGCTTAGAAGTAAAGGGCCGTATCTCATATTTATCAATTTTTTGATTATGGTAAATTACAATTCCGACGGAGCATTTCTTATTGAATATGTACTTTATATCAATGGAAATTGGCTAATTCTTTTAAATCACATAGTATTTTAACAGAATTAGACCATTTCAATTGATATAATTTACAAATTCTATAAGAAAATTTCACTCGTAGTTGTAATTTATTAAAATCTAAAAATTGATCAATTTGAGATAAGGCCCTTTATTTCTAAGCACTCCATGTTGGAGATACGTCCTTGTTCCTCTAAACTATCGATATAATGTCTACCATATATTCATCAGACGATTTCTACAGGGATCTCAACGTACGGTTAACTAGGGATATTGGTTAAAGTACGATTTTCTGTATCATCGAACTGTTCATTATTTTTCCGAACGAAAATCACACAAAAAATCAACATAATGTTGCTATATCAATTAGTTTGAAATATTTGACCTGTACATCTATACAAGAAACAAGAATCTGATGTGTGGTTTAATCATATGAAAATCATCGATTATTGTATTGCTGTTGTATTTTGATAAACAAAAAGCCTGACAGCTTGATGCTTTTTGTATGTCCTTTGTTTTGTTTTGTGTTGTTTGTTTGTTTGTTTTTTTTATTATTTTTTTATTATTATTAAAAATTAATGGAAGAGGAAATACAGTATAAATCATGACAGATTTTTAGATTACACATGATCTCTGTAAAATTCATTTGCGATATCATGATAAAAAATCTAGATTAAAATTTCATATGATTGAAATGCATCTCATGCCACTAAATTCTATATCCCCCAAGGACAGTAATATTCAATTGGCACCTGTATCAGCCAACTAAAATCGAAAACATTACCTGAAATATGAATCTATGAACGTGTTATTGGTGATAGTACCACTTTAAATCAATACCTAAATTATCCATAGCGGGATATGAAATAGGTCTGCTGGGCATTTTTGTCTCACATTTAGTGAGATACAAAGGTTCAGTCAATAGATGTATCTTCATAAATCATTCTACGATAAGTGAGGCCGCAATAAACCTTTTAGTCACGTTTTTTGTAAAAAGCCAATTATGTTGTAGAAGAACCGAGTCATATTTACATACAAACGATGTTGAATATCGATATTATCATTATATCCTGTTTTTAGATGTAGAAATAAGCTAATGAAACATATATAACAAAATGCGACTCGCTAATTTTTTCATTGTATATAATAATACTAATTAAACAAACCAGCCGTGAAGCACGCGATAGTTACGCCCGAATCCATCTGTGCATGTGTAGGGATGAATATAGGGAAATGCTTTGTTGTTTTTGAGCGAGGTTTTTTATATTACAATTGTTGTGACGGTGGCTATAATTCCAAAACAAGAACAACAAAAACTGCCTAGATGCAATAACATGCATGTACTTTTAGATATCGCTGTTGCCAGTAAACTAAGTAATATGTTAGTCGCGTTTATCAAAACGGATTTATTTCATAACAAAGCAAGAGGAGATTTGATGTGGGCGGAAACCGGAGTACCCAGAATAAAACCACATGGTCGGGCAGGTGACCGATACCTTTTTCGCGGGCGTCCGATCGCTAAATTGAGCCCCGATCACTTGAACATATATTGTTTAGCTTGGTGAATAGCGAGTTCGTGAGCCCCGATCGCTTACATATATTGATATTGCGTAGCTAGGTGGACGAGGAGTTCGTGACCGCGTATTGCAACCTGTCAGTCGTGTGGAAAAACCGTAGGATGACATCTGTTGAAAACACTTAATATGATATCCTGATTGTAGTGAGATATAGGGGTCTATAAACGCTATAAAATCGACATAATGAAATGTATCTCTATGATATATATGTCATGTTGACTTATTATTGGGAGGTCAGTCCGTAATCCATTCACAGAAGCCGTTGTTTCCTGTTCAGATAAAGCTGATAATCATGTCCTTATACACTGCACCTATATTTTCTATATTCGCTCTATAAAAGTAGCAGGTTTAAACCTGTTTTTTTGGGGTTGGTTTGTTTTTGTTTAACGTCCTATTAACAGCCAGGGTCATTTAAGGACGTGCCAGGTTTTGGAGGTGGAGGAAAGCCGGAGTACCCGGAGAAAAACCACCGGCCTACGGTCAGTACCTGGCAACTGCCCCACGTAGGTTTCGAACTCGCAACCCAGAGGTGGAGGGCTAGTGATAAAGTGTCGGAACACCTTAACCACTCGGCCACCGCGACCCCCCTTAAACATGGTTTCTAACAGATAAATGATATCGCAAATGACACATTCATCTTGTTTTAATTGCCAACAATGATACAGATTTATAAAACATATTTAGTGTTTTTGAAACAGTTCTAAAATGATTTTTCTAAAGCACTAAATTCCCGCTGACAGATTTTCCTTGTTTTCATATCTTTTTTGCATCTATATGTTATGCAATCGAATCTCGTTATCTTGAATGTAGTTCTTGAAAAAGATATTGGAGATTTCCGACTTTTCGAGGTACTTGAGTATAATTTATATAAAGTTTTTACAGTTGAAACTGATTTTTTCTGGAGTTAAACAAGGTCTTCGAGTTATAAGAGTTCGAGGTATCGACGGTTGGCTGTTCTGTTTAACGCTGTTGTATTATAGTCTGAAATGTGTAATATATACGTACAGAATATATATGTATTCTACAACTTCACCCTAAATTCCTTCCTGATCGCCCTGATATTATTTGACCTTTTAGAGAAAACTTAATTACGGTTTATCCAAATACAACTAAATATGAATAGAAAAACGCTAATAGATGAAACACAAAAAAGGTACATTTTAAATTCAATGTCTTTCATCTTAACAAGATCGGTAATATTCTATGTTTTTCGTAATTAATTTGCATCATTGTTTATTTACATAAAAATGTGTTCATGAATTCATTTCGAAAAGTAAATTATCTGGAATAATTCCATTCAAATTACGAGTGCATCGCGCTTGTATTACTTAATTGACATTGATTTTTAAGGAATGTTTCGTATTCTTGTTCAAATATTTACCCAAGAAGATATCCACATTTTGTGCAAGCGTATTCTTGTTCAAATATTTACCCAAGAAGATATCCACATTTTGTGCAAACAATGAGCTGATTTAAACAAATTGTGAATGATTAATACTTACAATGAAATGGGACGTGAAATGAACATGCAACACGTAACGCCACAATAACAGGTGGAACTCTTGTGTAACCAAGCACCATTATCCATATCATATCTAAATACAGTTATTTACTGATCAGCTGAAACTGGATGTAGATTTCAGGAAGCAAATATCAATATAAATATCATGTACATGTATGCGCCGCCTCTGCATATCGTCATGGTGGGCAGCAAAGTGTTTTGGTTTCAATTTGCTTTGATGACACCAAACTAAATAAATAATATCGCCATTTTTGTCCCTCTCAATTACAGCACTGATCCCTATCAGTATACATTTCATTTTAGCATATTTTATTGCGGCACGTGTACAATTTCTTATATAATAGCATATGTGATGCTTCGCTCAAACATTTCAATATCTAATCTATACTTAGTGCATATTTTGGTTACAATAAATTGGATCCGGATGACGTCGTTTTTTCTTATCCATCGTGTCTTCCATTTAGTTTAAACAGTATTTTATTCAAAATATGGCAGTGACAAAATAATACAAAAATCAACAAAAAGGATTCGAAAACAAGTACATAAGTACTTATATCAATTCGTCTCCTTATTAATAAATCTGGCAGTAGGACGGCACTGTTACATATATTTTGATAGTATATTAGACAAAAAAGAAGAAGAAATCAGGGAGGGGAGGGCAGAAGGGGTGCATCAGGAAACGAAAGAAAGTGGTAACGAAGAGAATAACAAGAAGAACTGCATTACTTGATTGAATCTAGATGGAATTTGATTCATGAAAAGGTAACCCTAATAAGCTCTATATAAGGATGCATTAAATACATTGGAAAACTCTAAATTACCTTATGTTGATTCCAATCAAAATGTATACTGATATCCTGTAAAATGCAAGAGTGTTGAAGTCTATATTAATTTTAGTATAAACAAGACTCATTAAGTCTAAATGTCACAAGTGTTGTCGAACAACATAGGTTTCAAAGTTAATGTACATTGTTTAAACAAAGGCAATAATTACATAATAATAAAATAAAGCAAATAAATCTTGACCTAAAATCGTTTCGACTTACAGATAAATTGTTGGACAGAGTCAAAAATATTTAAGTTATATTGATCTGGCATATCAGGATTTCCATACAGCAGCAGATTTAGATTATTCCCAGGTGGAAGATTAGTAAAACATTTTAGTCTTAATTGTTCGAAGTTAGGACAAAAGAGGAGAAAGTGTTCAGTAGTTCCATCAGAACGGTTACAAGAACACATGGGACTTTCAGCTAAGTTACGTAAAAATAATTCGCTATTAAGGGAACTACAGTTCATCCTCAGCCGAGCGTGGTGAATTTGGCCAAATCTACTTTTGCAGTAATAGTAATAGGATGGAACAAGATTACTGTGATTATAGTTGACATACATAGACTTTCTAAGGTTAGTGTGATGGGTTATGCTTAACGTCGTCCGGAAGAGCGTTCCATAAGTCAACAGAGGAAGGTAGAAAAGAGTTTTTATAGAGTTTAGTACGACATCTTATTTGACAGAATTTATTTGCGTTTCTAGTATCGTGAGAGTGAATGTCAGAATGACGAGCGGGGAGTATGTTAGTTAAATAGGAGGGACACTGACCATGAACAATCTTATGAAGTTGTGTTATTTTATGTTTTCGTCTTCTTTCAATAAGAGGGTCCCAACCAGTTTCTAAATACAATCTCCCATGACTAGTTAATTTAGTAGCCCCAGTTACAATCCTGGCTGCTTCGAGTTGAATATTTTCTAACAGATGGCTTTGGCCTGTCGTTATATTGTCCCAAACCACGTCCCCATATTCTAACAAAGGTCGAATAAAAGTAAAGTAAATAGTTTGAAGCGTTTTTCTGTCAATGGAAAATTTCAGTTTCCTTAAAATGCCTATTTTTTTTGAAGCTTTGTTTATTATATATTGAACATGATCAGTCCACCCTCCATTAGACGAGTGAAGACACCTAGGTGTTTGTGGCATGTTACCTCTGTTAGTGGGTTGTTGTTCATAGACATAGGGGGATGAAGTGGTTTGTCATTTTTTCTACTTACTGTCATTGACACTGTCTTACTAGGATTGAAATCGACAAGCCATGTTTTTGACCATTCATGAATTTTGTTTAGATTATCGTTCAAGAGATTAACAATGTCTTCCATTTGTGATAAATACATACGACTCAGTCCCATTTTGAGTTCATCAATTATGCATAACACGAGTTGCCTTGATATTACTTGGCAAGAATAGTTTCCGCAACTGTGTGATATTATGTTATTATGACATCTCAATATAGTTGTCCAGTCAGTGACATACGATATATAAGGCTGGGGCTGAGACATGCCAATTCTCTAACAATTTTTCCTAATGCTTGTTCAAGAATATGTGTTCATTTACGGATTGCTTTGTTTCCATAAGTTTGCAAGAATGAAAATATACCCAGGCGCTCCGGGAGAGTAAGCTTCATTGACGACATTCACTATGTAAATCAAGAGCTTATATTCTTGACGTAATGATAGTTAGGGTGTTGACAACGGGACTACAAGGACTGTCAAGAAACATAGAAAATGTCTAATATCATAGAATACCAGGAAATACTGTTGACGTGGAAATTTACGCGATGGGGAAATTTATGTACTTTTGTTCGCGAAAATTTCCCTCATTCGTATGTTATTGATATAAATTTGCGTAATCTCTACAAACGAACGAGGATCGATCTTGAAAATTACCCCACGAATATAGTTTACATTTCGAAATTGCGAAAATAATCCACCGCGAAAACAACCACGTTTACAGTATAGCTATTTTCGATAACCAACATTTCGACAAGCAAACTTCCTCATGGTCATCATCATCAACCAAATTGAAAAATAAAATAAAAACGTGACAAGAAATAAACACAAACACTAAACAGACAGTGTTAGCTACAGTTAATTGCTATTAACAATACACTTTGTTGAAAGTATATATCTTCCTGAACATAATTTACTGTATCGGTCACACTTCTAAAACAAAATGAATGTTCCTACTTGGCACATGACAATAGCCTATTGTGTTATAATAAATGTCTGGTGATCAGAAATTGATGATGCGTGCAGGCAGGACAGCTGGTGGACAGCAGGTATAAACCTAAATGTGTTGGTATCAGAACAAAGACCTTAAGCATGTTATCATTTTTCACTCTGTAGTATACTCAGAAAAAACCCTGTGTAAAGCATATTAATAATTAGCTTCTATCGATTATTTTACATTGGCTTCAAACTGCTTTCTACGCCGTTGGTGGGTTTTCACATAACAGCTCGTATGGCCTTAGAAAGCGGAACTAGCACCCTAAGCTGCGGTGATAGGATATTGACTTTAAAAACATTGTTATCTGAGTTTCCATGGATAGATATATAAGGAATTCGTAGAAAAGGTAAGATGATAGGTGAATTTATCAGTCATTTTTTTTTTTTTGCTTTGATTAATTTGTGTGTATTTGTTTAAACATATGTTGAAATGTCGATATATAAATGTAATACATGATGTGAAAATTTATTGCATTGTGAAAATTTAGAGTTTTATTAATTACTTAACAATTGGATGCCCATTCAAAAATAATGATGACAACAAAGTTTTTATTTCAGTAAGGATTAATTAATAGAAAAACTATGTGAAATGGCTTTTGTACATCACAACCAGTATAAGATTGAAAATATATTGACATTAAACAAAAACAAAAAAACAAAGAACAAAAACAAAAATATTTGGTATGACTTAAGCACTACCATAGCAAACAATAATATTTTTCAAAATTCCAGCAGAAACCAAAAAATAACCTCATTCATGCAACAAAGAATTCTTTATGAAGTAAAGATTGCTAGAAAATATGGTATCATAGATGTCAATTTCGGTTCAGTTAATCAAACACTGAAAAATACACGACAAAATGATTTGGCTTAACGGCCAATGGCCGACTGTGGTCATTTAGAGCCATAGTAATTAAATAACTATCTTATCATAAATAAACAAGTGGGTAGCAATGACAACATTAGATAAAAAGGTTTATTTTTTAAAGTATTCGCATTGTATATTTAGATCATTTTAATAAAAAGGGGGTTACAATGATAATGAGTGGATGGGTGGACTGTGTGAAATATATATCGTCATAGAGACCAACCAACCAATTGTTTTCCCATAGACCTTAGTGTTAACGTTTTGGAATATTTCATTCAAATTCTTGAATTGAATATGACGATTATGGTTTATAACAAAAGTTTAGGGTCTGATATAACACCTAATCAAAAAAAAAAAGGTTGGGTCCTTCAGCTCAAATTTTCTCCAGGGTAGCCATTTTGAAAATAGGTGAATTTCGCAGTAAAAATTCTCAAAAATCTTAAATGTTTACCTGTTTACTATTATTACGTGAACTTTTGGGAAAAAAACCAATCGGACTTAAGAAATTTATATCAACATTTCTTATTGATAGTTACCTATCAGGCTACATATCTATTTTCTCACTTCATAACATACTGGCCAATCAGTGGCTGCCAGACATTTTATCCTTGGCTCAACGTTCAATACACATGGGCTGTTTCAAAAATATATTTTTTCAATTGGTTGGTTGTTCCCTATAGCATCTTTCACATTTTTCAAAGATAACTTTTCTGGAACAGGATAGAACCATAGGATATGCTATCAAAATATACAGTGCCTGACTGCAAGTCTTAGGCTGGTAGGTTGATTCTTCTATTGGTACCGGATATGAAATTCTTAAGAGAAAACCACATTAAAATTGAGTTAATTTTGAAATGTAAATTTTAATATCTTGATAAGCTTTGAATTTAAAGTGATGGCTTTTGGTTAATAGCCAAGTATAGAAATCGTGCTACTCAGAAATATAAACAAATAAGATATAGAATAAAGATCAGGGGGAGATAACTCAATGTTATCTCCTCCACCCCCTAATTTCTGGTCTTTTTGTAAAAAATGAAGAAAAAAAGGCCGAACGAGAAAAAAAATTAGGAGTGGAGCCATTATTTAGAAAAAAGAGTCGAAACACAGACACAGAACACGGCACCGGGCAAGTGACAACAAAAAATAACCAGATATATCACCAAACACTGAACTGGGGTAGTGACAACAGAACAACCAAACATATCACCGAATACTGAATCGGGGTAGTGACAACAGAACAACCAGACACACACCCACACATTGAACCGGGGTAGTGCCAGCAGTACAACCAGCATACCATCGTACCCCGAGCCACGATATATACCGCTACAATTGAAATATAGAATGTATGTCCGTATCTGTCCGGTCTATGGTCCTCCTTGTAGCACTACATGTGTCATATTTTCATCATCAATCCCCCCTGAATCTCAATTTCTCTCTAAATTCTGCTACAATGCCTCCAAGATGAGAATCCCGTCCGAAAATATGCTAGTCGGTCCCATCATCTGGTTTCCAGGGACGCTAGATGGCACAAAATGTCATATGCGGTAGCTATATGTAGAGACCAACCAACCAATTGTTTTCCTATAGACCTTAGTGTTAACGTTTTGGAATATTTCATTCAAATTCTTGAATTGAATATGACGATTATGGTTTATAACAAAAGTTTAGGGTCTGATATAACACCTAATCAAAAAAAAAAGTTGGGTCCTTCAGCTCAAATTTTCTCCAGGGTAGCCATTTTGAAAATAGGTGAATTTCGCTGTAAAAATTCTCAAAAATCTTAAATGTTTACCTATTTACTATTATTACGTGAACTTTTTGGAAAAAAACCAATCGGACTTAAGAAATTTATATCAACATTTCTTATTGATAGTTACCTATCAGGCTACATATCTATTTTCTCACTTCATAACATACTGGCCAATCAGTGGCTGCCAGACATTTTATCCTTGGCTCAACGTTCAATACACATGGGCTGTTTCAAAAATATATTTTTTTCAATTGGTTGGTTGTTCCCTATAGCATCTTTCACATTTTTCAAAGATAACTTTTCTGGAACAGGATAGAACCATAGGATATGCTATCAAAATATGCAGTGCCTGACTGCAAGTCTTAGGCTGGTAGGTTGATTCTTCTATTGGTACCGGATATGAAATTCTTAAGAGAAAACCACATTAAAATTGAGTTAATTTTGAAATGTAAATTTTAATATCTTGATAAGCTTTGAATTTAAAGTGATGGCTTTTGGTTAATAGCCAAGTATAGAAATCGTGCTACTCAGAAATATAAACAAATAAGATATAGAATAAAGATCAGGGGGAGATAACTCAATGTTATCTCCTCCACCCCCTAATTTCTGGTCTTTTTGTAAAAAATGAAGAAAAAAAGGCCGAACGAGAAAAAAAATTAGGAGTGGAGCCATTATTTAGAAAAAAGAGTCGAAACACAGACACAGAACACGGCACCGGGCAAGTGACAACAAAAAATAACCAGATATATCACCAAACACTGAACTGGGGTAGTGACAACAGAACAACCAAACATATCACCGAATACTGAATCGGGGTAGTGACAACAGAACAACCAGACACACACCCACACATTGAACCGGGGTAGTGCCAGCAGTACAACCAGCATACCATCGTACCCCGAGCCACGATATATACCGCTACAATTGAAATATAGAATGTATGTCCGTATCTGTCCGGTCTATGGTCCTCCTTGTAGCACTACATGTGTCATATTTTCATCATCAATCCCCCCTGAATCTCAATTTCTCTCTAAATTCTGCTACAATGCCTCCAAGATGAGAATCCCGTCCGAAAATATGCTAGTCGGTCCCATCATCTGGTTTCCAGGGACGCTAGATGGCACAAAATGTCATATGCGGTAGCTATATGTAGAGACCAACCAACCAATTGTTTTCCTATAGACCTTAGTGTTAACGTTTTGGAATATTTCATTCAAATTCTTGAATTGAATATGACGATTATGGTTTATAACAAAAGTTTAGGGTCTGATATAACACCTAATCAAAAAAAAAAGTTGGGTCCTTCAGCTCAAATTTTCTCCAGGGTAGCCATTTTGAAAATAGGTGAATTTCGCTGTAAAAATTCTCAAAAATCTTAAATGTTTACCTATTTACTATTATTACGTGAACTTTTGGAAAAAAACCAATCGGACTTAAGAAATTTATATCAACATTTCTTATTGATAGTTACCTATCAGGCTACATATCTATTTTCTCACTTCATAACATACTGGCCAATCAGTGGCTGCCAGACATTTTATCCTTGGCTCAACGTTCAATACACATGGGCTGTTTCAAAAATATATTTTTTCAATTGGTTGGTTGTTCCCTATAGCATCTTTCACATTTTTCAAAGATAACTTTTCTGGAACAGGATAGAACCATAGGATATGCTATCAAAATATGCAGTGCCTGACTGCAAGTCTTAGGCTGGTAGGTTGATTCTTCTATTGGTACCGGATATGAAATTCTTAAGAGAAAACCACATTAAAATTGAGTTAATTTTGAAATGTAAATTTTAATATCTTGATAAGCTTTGAATTTAAAGTGATGGCTTTTGGTTAATAGCCAAGTATAGAAATCGTGCTACTCAGAAATATAAACAAATAAGATATAGAATAAAGATCAGGGGGAGATAACTCAATGTTATCTCCTCCACCCCCTAATTTCTGGTCTTTTTGTAAAAAATGAAGAAAAAAAGGCCGAACGAGAAAAAAAATTAGGAGTGGAGCCATTATTTAGAAAAAAGAGTCGAAACACAGACACAGAACACGGCACCGGGCAAGTGACAACAAAAAATAACCAGATATATCACCAAACACTGAACTGGGGTAGTGACAACAGAACAACCAAACATATCACCGAATACTGAATCGGGGTAGTGACAACAGAACAACCAGACACACACCCACACATTGAACCGGGGTAGTGCCAGCAGTACAACCAGCATACCATCGTACCCCGAGCCACGATATATACCGCTACAATTGAAATATAGAATGTATGTCCGTATCTGTCCGGTCTATGGTCCTCCTTGTAGCACTACATGTGTCATATTTTCATCATCAATCCCCCCTGAATCTCAATTTCTCTCTAAATTCTGCTACAATGCCTCCAAGATGAGAATCCCGTCCGAAAATATGCTAGTCGGTCCCATCATCTGGTTTCCAGGGACGCTAGATGGCACAAAATGTCATATGCGGTAGCTATATGTAGAGACCAACCAACCAATTGTTTTCCTATAGACCTTAGTGTTAACGTTTTGGAATATTTCATTCAAATTCTTGAATTGAATATGACGATTATGGTTTATAACAAAAGTTTAGGGTCTGATATAACACCTAATCAAAAAAAAAAGTTGGGTCCTTCAGCTCAAATTTTCTCCAGGGTAGCCATTTTGAAAATAGGTGAATTTCGCATGTAAAAATTCTCAAAAATCTTAAATGTTTACCTATTTACTATTATTACGTGAACTTTTTGGAAAAAAACCAATCGGACTTAAGAAATTTATATCAACATTTCTTATTGATAGTTACCTATCAGGCTACATATCTATTTTCTCACTTCATAACATACTGGCCAATCAGTGGCTGCCAGACATTTTATCCTTGGCTCAACGTTCAATACACATGGGCTGTTTCAAAAATATTTTTTTTTCAATTGGTTGGTTGTTCCCTATAGGAGGTACATATGTAAAAGGACATCAAAGTCTATAGAATAGATCCATGTCTTTCAAATAGCGAAATACTAGTAGTGCGTTCGAATCCAAAAGAGTTTTCATATCCGGGACTTTTTTTAGTATTTATCATGAATGTGCTTAAAATTTGAAAATTCTATTAAGCAAGAGGCCCAGAGGGCCTATATCGCTCAGCTGAATATTTCACCAAACTTCTAATTGAATTATACTATATAATAACCACTTTCCCAGTCGAGGATCTAAAATGATTTAATCGATATTATAAAAAAAAGCATTACTCTATTTAAAAGAAGTCCCTAAGCCCAACCCATCCTCCCCGTTAGAGGGTGGGGGTGGGGGTTGGGGAGGGGGAGGGGGGGGGGGGGGGGGGGGGGGGGGGGGGTGTCAGCCGAACCATTTGTACAATGGATCCCCATAGGATGCGTCCAGGCAAATATGAGCGATATCCATTGCTCTGTTCAGAGAAGAAGACGTTTATATCAATATAGCTAAATTTACCCATTTTGCCCCCCTCCCCCCGGTCCCTTTGGTTCAGCCCCGCCATTTTTACAATGTTGAATCCACGTCCCATAAGTATGCTTCTGACTTAATTTGACCAAATTCTGATTAGCGGTTATGAAGGAGAAGTCAATTGTTGACGGGCGGATGACAGACGACAGACGACAAACGCCCCGGTATGGCATAAGCTTAACTTGGTCCTTCGGACCAGGTGAGCTAAAAATGCTCAACTGTAAATGGAGTATCTCATGCATTGCATTTTGGCAGGTCTTCTCATTCTAAAGGGAACGAATGAGTAGGATATGTGTGCCCAGTACGAAGCCAACAGAGAACAGTGTTATCTCTGTGACCCTACCAATTGGGAATGGATTTCTTAGGTTTCGGGTGTACTTTTAAAAAATATGTTGCTCGTCTCAGAGGCCAGCGTTGCTGCCATTTACTTTGAATATCTGTACTGTTAACAGGTATGACATATGTATATGGATGTTTGATAATTGTTTGTCGGAGATTTATAGAATTTTTTGCGTCCCTGTTAACAACTTTGCTGCCTTTAATTCCAACATGGCTCGGAATCTGAAGATATGAAAATATCTATTTTTTTAGATATTCCAAAAGCAATGTTTTGTACGAGTATGTTTCAAGGATATCGTACTTGTTGATAGAAGGACGGACAGAGAAACAGAACACATTTTTGCCTTTTTAATGCGGTGTTCATCGACCAAACCGATGGCACATGCTTCGGCGGAATAGATAGAGGCGCTGTCTGGTAGTCGAGCTTAAGTACAGAAATTAGTAGTCCCCGGTCGGCTCCTTTATATTCAACCCTTTGGAACACTTATCCTTTAGATATTTTAAGTGGGTATGAAAGAAATGCGACATAGAAAGGTGTCTGTTGAATAACAAGGGGTTTTGTGAAATCAAGTGTAAGTTTTGGATCAGTGCGTGTTTTTCGTTTTTGGCAGAAATGTATGGACGCAGATTTGGATTTGGAATATTTGAAGCCATTGTCGTCTGCCCAATTTTGTTGTTTGTTTTAACACTGTGTGAGTTGTCGTTCTATCGTGTACATGTCACTAGATATGTAGCAGATGAAGAAGTCATTCACGAATAACGACCCTTTTGTTGACTGACCAAAACATTTGACAATATCAATAATTTTAAGACCAAGTAGGGTGACTGCTAGGATTCCACCCTGTGGGACTCCGATTTTATGTTTAAACGAATTGAGCCGACACGGACTTGATATAAAATTGGGAAGCCACCATACCGCCAATTGTATTATTATTATAATTGATATATTGAATGTTACTGTCTTGGTTAATATCTGTTTACAATGCAAGTACACTGGTGACGATTTGACACATCACCAGCGCTAATTAAAATTTGACATCCTCGTTAACATGGATGACAGGTGGAAAACTCCAAAAACCAACAGAGTGTACTAACGACACAGTAGATATGTTTTAAGACAGTCATACGAGTAACTTTTTGTTGACGATCTGTCCGAGGTATATTTTGAATGGATCAATTGTTAATAAATCTGAATGGAAATATATAGTAATTTCCATTGAATGTGACTACGGATGTAGTCATGCGCAGCAACTGTCTTTGGTTTCACTTCCTGTTTCCGGTTAAGGAAAAATCTTTTCGATTTTACTATAGTTCAATTTCAAAGACTTTCTGTCTATGAGTTCGCTTTGCGTATTCATCTTTCGGATTTCACTTTCCAAGCGATTATACACTTGAGGATTTATCTATTTAATAAACAAAACTCTGCTGAATATTTCTCTCTACCAAAATTGACGAAATTTTCAAGCAATGTCAAATTAATTATTAATCTCATACTGTGAATGATTTTCTGTTGCTCTTCAAAAAGTTATTAAAAACATGTTGTCAGCTACTACGCTTCATCGATTAATATCCCTACTCAATCGACTGATATCAGCACTTTTACTTTTTTACTTTTTCATTGGCGTAAATATGTATGGGGACGGTGAAATATCTATGAAATCTACAAAAAGATAAATCTAGACGAAAAAGTCATTATTTTACAGAAAAAAGCTATTACACTACAATCAAGGTTTGAATCAATGGAACTAAGTAACACATTTATGTATATGTCACGTTGGTGACCAAAAAAATATCCCAAGCAAACAAAATTTGCCAAATACATTTACTTCAACAGTCAAAATGAAAATGGATTTGGTATCTTTTAAGTGAATCTTATATTTGACATTTGCTGGGTATATATTTCAAGAATTTAGTAATTTGCAGTGACTTGCAGTTATTTGTTTTGAATCATTCAGATGTCGCCGTGCAGGAAACGAGGTTTCAAACATGGCTGCCTCTATTGGGGACACGATTTTAACGTTCAATGGGTATATGATTGTTTTGAAATATAGCTTAACACGAGTTAACGTTATGAGAGTTTCGCTCTCGAACCCTTAGGACGCGAGGAGTTACGCTCTTATAACAAAATGATCTTTAATTGCTCGTCAAGGATCTGCTATAAAGCTTCTATTCTATAAAAAAATACACTGTCGTCATTATGACGGGGTTGCAAGCTATGCGGGAAAAACACCAATGTTTATGACTTATGAATAATAGCTGACATTTACAAATGGAAATTAGGCATGCGTCATCGAACTGGAAATGACAAATGTATAATCCTGATCAATTTTCAGTACATATTCAAACATGTAAATCTATTATTCATATCAAATACTTATTATGGAATTGTCCTAGACACAAGGGTAACCTATTTGTAGAGTCATTGATCTGTGTATAATATGCAATGTCCGTGACTTCGTCTTGTCCATGTAGACTCATTAGTGATGGTAGACAGTCGGTAGTTTTCCTCAAATGTTTATATTTTTGGTACGCCTTTCGGAAGGTCTTTCAACCAAACCGAAAAATAGAAATCAAATATATTTCAGTAAGGATCTCGAACTGTCACATGATTTTCAATAAAGTCTCAGTTCAAAAGTCTGATTTCCACGAAGTATATTTCGTATAGTTTGCAATCATACGTTTGGACTGAAGCTTCCTTTTTGGAAGCAGAAACCTTTCTACTATCAATGTGGCATTCGTTCAGGTTGTCTTCTCGCAGTAGAATGGATCCTGTGTCGCGTATTCAGTACCGATTGTGACTGCCGGATATAGACTCGGTTTCCAGATTATTTATTTATCAGCGAATCAATAAATCGTAAGACATCCATTTTCCACTGATGATCAGAAAAATATTACTTTGATACAAAACACGCACTAGACCATCAAATTAAAACCCAAAAGTAATTTTGCCGACTATTCAGTTCATGCTATATATTATTGATATTTATTGGTAGAAAATGGAAAACTGTTTGTAATCATTTGGCGTCCTATGAGAACTTTGAGGCCATTGAGGGCTGGTGGGAACAACATAAGGGCCAATTACATTCTAATTAACCTAAGAAAGCGATAGTTATGTTTCCTTATGTTCAACAATCAGTGTTTGGTATGGGATCAGGTGCCTTGGTATGTCGCTGCATGGGGACATAACCCAGGAAGCGTGGATGTTATTACTTCAAAAAATGGCATCAGTTTCGTATTATTCTGACAGTACTTTATTCATTCTATTTGAAATCTCAACATCCATACATGGCAAGACGGAATGGATAATGTTGCAACCATACCGGGAAATGTTCAGGAAGTTAAAATCTAGCTTAAGTGACTTTCATATGAACAAGGAAAAATATCTCTTTGACTGAAAGAAGCGTGCTTCCTCAGATGAGTAATAGGAATCTTTCGAACACTATGTACAAAGCATTGAACCGTTTCTTTTACAGACTTATGAAATGAAATATTAGGACAGTTAAGATAGAAAAAAAATGTGTGCGAGAGAGGTTGATACAAAGGAAACAAAGTATCTTTCAAATCCTAGATATATGCAATGTCATTTTAGAATAATGTAGAATGTCAAATCATTAAGCTTTTGTGTAAAAAGGAAATATATATAGTCAAAGACATGGGTACTCAACCCCCATACCACGATGACGTAATATTTTGACCTAACAAGACTGGGACAGTTTATTAGTGTATTGGTGTATGTCGCTAATGAACTTTAAAACAGATCTAACATTTTGACGAGCTCGATTATAAAATATAAAGCTACAAGGTGAAGTTAAATAATATGGCATCAAGAATTGATTCGTTGGAGCTTTTCAAGAGAGGAAAAAGGAATAGACTCGAATTCTGATTTTGCCGGAGGTGTATTAGATCGCTGGTTAGCTTGTTCCGCATTCCACGAACATTGTCAGCTTCACCGATCTGAATTTTATCGATGTTTTGTTGAAACCATGTTGATATCTCTTAAAATTAAGTATTTAATTGTGTGTTTGTTTATATTGATCAGTTATTACGAGAATATTTTGCTTATATGTTCAAATGAAAGCATTATTAGGCAAGCTAACGTACATGTATACTAGATTATGTAAACAACAGCCATGTGTGTAGTTTATGTGTAGTGTACGTTGTTATATGGTACTTCGGTATTATATCTCGCCTATTGATAGTTGAAACAATTGCTTTTGCAATGTTCATCTCAAAATGTACAAAAGATTAGGGTAAAATCTTCCAAGTATCAATAATTCTTTGACTGAATACGTTTTTTTTCTTACATCTAGACGTCATCTTTTTTATACATTTATTTTTTTAGACTTACCCTGTGGTTCTGTTTGCATTGTCTGTTTGGAATTTTCTCCAGTACTCTGGGATGATATTGTTGACAATTTTGAAAACGTATGTCTCCTTTAATCATGCAGTACTTTAGGTACATTTTATCACTCTGAATGTTCTTGTTTATCTTGAGAGAAAGACCAATAAACGATATCGATGTTCATCATGGTTTTAGTGTTAACGTCGGTTAGTGCTACGGGAAATGAAGACTGAAAAAATTGATTACACAAATATTATTATGTTTATTTACAATGAAAAAGAATATGCACAACGTATATATTTACAATACATCCATGAACTCTCCCTATCTCACGCACTATCAACAAAGTATTCTAAAAATGTCTCCGTAGCCTCACAACATGATGAAAGTTCACATAAACAAATTCCAAACCACTCAATCTAGAGCCAAGGAGTTTTTCCAATAGAGTATGGAACAGCTCAATCCAGAGCCAATGAGTATTGAAAATACTGGAATAGATAGCTCAATCCAGAACTCATATATCAAACTCAAGCAACAACTTTCTTACATGCATATGGCGAGGAGACATCACTAGTGTCTTACAGACGACAGCAACCACTTGGGATTACAGTTGTTCCTCACGTGTGAAAGCTCACGTGACAGTCGCCAACCGTTTCCGCATGGAAAATCCTCAGTCGACCCTTGCTGACCTTGACCCTGATGGAACAGATGGAACACACACTGTCCTGGTCGGTGCTGACGCTGAGATGGTAAAAAGAGGGATCATTCTGCCTGGTCCTGACTGATTCACAAGGCTTCAACTCCCGTCATGTGAAGCTACGATAATTGATTGATACCCATATTTAACCACATCACTCACATTTTCATACTTCCACAACGTTTATCCTAAGTACCGAATAAATAATAAAATAATCCTAAATAAATACAACTAAGGTTTATAATTACATAATAATTTACTGGATTATCTTTTAAATACAAAATAATAATGTGTGGCTCCACAATATACATTAAATACCATCAACTCGCACATTACTCAAAATTTCACTCCAAGGCTTCCATATATTTTCCAACCGCGCGCGAACACACAATACTTTACACTATGACAGTGGAACTGAGCTTCCATGGATTTATAATTGTGTGAAATCCACAATATATACGGAAGAATTCCATATACAACAATCAAATACATTCATATAGTAAATATATAGCACTGATACACACAAAATATATTAGATATAGCATGAAATAGCATAAATACAACTTATTACTGCCTAAACGATAAGAAATGGTCACGGCTGACTGGAACGCACAGATACCTAGATTGTTTGACTTGGTATTACAATCTGTAGTCTGTACCTGGTTCACATGCCGTAAAATATCGGTAAATCTATATTGGTACAAAGAACAAAGGAACCATGTCTATCCTCGGGTACACAGAACAAAGGAACCATGTCTATCCTCGGGTACACCGAACAAAGGAACCATGTCTATCCTCGGGTACACAGAACAAAGGGACCGTGTCTATCCTCGGGTACACAGAACAAAGGGACCGTGTCTATCCTCGGGTACACAGAACAAAGGGACCGTGTCTATCCTCGGGTAACTATCCGATACCAGAAAAAGGGACCGTGTCTATCCTCGGGTACACAGAACAAAGGAACCATGTCTATCCTCGGGTACACAGAACAAAGGGACCGTGTCTATCCTCGGGTACACAGAACAAAGGAACCGTGTCTATCCTCGGGTACACAGAACAAAGGAACCATGTCTATCCTCGGGTACACAGAACAAAGGGACCGTGTCTATCCTCGGGTACACAGAACAAAGGAACCGTGTCTATCCTCGGGTACACAGAACAAAGGAACCGTGTCTATCCTCGGGTACACAGAACAAAGGAACCGTGTCTATTCTCGGGTACACAGAACAAAGGAACCATGTCTATCCTCGGGTACACAGAACAAAGGAACCATGTCTATCCTCGGGTACACAGAACAAAGGAACCATGTCTATCCTCGGGTACACAGAACAAAGGAACCATGTCTATCCTCGGGTACACAGAACAAAGGAACCATGTCTATCCTCGGGTACACAGAACAAAGGAACCGTGTCTATCCTCGGGTACACAGAACAAAGGAACCGTGTCTATTCTCGGGTACACAGAACAAAGGAACCATGTCTATCCTCGGGTACACAGAACAAAGGAACCATGTCTATCCTCGGGTACACAGAACAAAGGAACCATGTCTATCCTCGGGTACACAGAACAAAGGAACCGTGTCTATCCTCGGGTACACAGAACAAAGGGACCGTGTCTATCCTCGGGTACACAGAACAAAGGGACCATGTCTATCCTCGGGTATACAGAACAAAGGGACCGTGTCTATCCTCGGGTACACAGAAGAAAGGGACCGTGTCTATCCTCGGGTACACAGAACAAAGGAACCGTGTCTATCCTCGGGTACTCAGAACAAAGGAACCATGTCTATCCTCGGGTACACAGAACAAAGGGACCGTGTCTATCCTCGGGTACACAGAACAAAGGAACCATGTCTATCCTCGGGTACACAGAACAAAGGAACCATGTCTATCCTCGGGTACACAGAACAAAGGAACCATGTCTATCCTCGGGTACACCGAACAAAGGAACCGTGTCTATCCTCGGGTACACATAACAAAGGAACCGTGTCTATCCTCGGGTACACAGAACAAAGGAACCATGTCTATCCTCGGGTACACAGAACAAAGGAACCATGTCTATCCTCGGGTACACAGAACAAAGGGACCGTGTCTATCCTCGGGTACACAGAACAAAGGAACCATGTCTATCCTCGGGTACACAGAACAAAGGAACCATGTCTATCCTCGGGTACACAGAACAAAGGAACCATGTCTATCCTCGTAAACAGCTCAGCTCGTGCACACTTACCCGTGACTCATTTCCGTTCAGCAGTACCTAATTTTTAAGTTAAAAATAAAATATTTACCAAAAAACTATACAACTAATATAAAAATATACCTGCTTCCGTGACATATAGTATTTTACATTTATCAATCGTGGACCTTTGGTGAGGTCAATATGGTGTAATACTAACCGGGTAAATCGAATATTGACCGAGGGCAAACACGATATAATACAATATTGACCGAATCTAACGTTCTTAATTTTAATGTTAGATATGAAACTTGTTTGCAACAGGGAGGAGTTGCATTGTATTTATCTTGATAAAGGAAATTTAAGTTTACACTTTAGTATTCAATGTTAAGTCACACTGATTTTTATGTCTAAAACGCAATCTTAAATCTGTGTTTCTAAGAATAGGTCGATATCACAAAATATTGACCTCCACGTGACCATGTTTTAGCCAATGGGATTTCTGTTTTAGCTATGTGTGTTGCACTTTACGATATAGCCGTGGGTAGCGAGACAACTATTGATGGTTAAATTGCTGACAACAAAGCTAATGACGTTCGTTTGAAACTGCATATTTGATACCGTCGAACATTAATTTAAATATTTCATAACATTTGTTTCCGTCTGTACGCCATAAAAGTCACACTGATTAAACAGTGACAATATATGTTCCAATATACCTGTCAACAACGGTAGACATGCTATTTATTACCTACATTAGTAATTCTACTCACCCTTCCTACTTGCCGTCAGGGGAGGATAATGGTACCCCCGACTGAGCTTATATTCTGCTTTGTGTATTGTGACAGGTTTTATGTCCTTGCTAAAAAGCATGACTTTTAGCTACGTTCTCATAATCCTTTGTTACATGACAACGGGTTAGATTGTATTGTATACATTGTCATATCTACCTGGTTGATGATTAAAACATATTTTATTATCCAAAATGACAAATGGTTGAGAGACAAAGTCTACTACTTACGAGCTCTTTTCCGCCTTGTTGGTCCGTTTTAGTAATACATTTCCGCTCAACAGTGTTTGTTTGATTCCAATATCTGTATCAAACAATATACTTCTCCTAAAAATAGCTGCTAGTCAGAATAGATTTGGGGTACATGTGTTTTACAAAATTATAACAAAATTCTTTAAAACTATCCTAACGAATTCGGTTCATATTTGGTCTACAACGTCCTTGGAAAGAGGGGAACCAATCTTGTCTAAACATTTGGTCTGGACATCAGGGGTCGGAGAGGCGGGGTTCAATAGAAAAGTAATATCTCAGATGTTTTAAAACTGCTCTTCTTCTGTAGGAATAAAAGGATTAGGTCCATGTTTGATCTGAAGCAGCCTTGAGTGAAGGACATCCAATTCTGTTTATACAGTGGGTCCCCTCGGGGCGTGAAAGGTGGGGCCAAAATTGGGATGATACAGCAAATTCTTTAAAACCTTTTTTATCTGAAAGTATGAAAGGATTAGGTTCATATATGGCATGAAGCACACTTGTATTAAGGAAAAGAATTTTTTATGGAAGGTATGTTTGGACTCAAGGGCTTGAAGGAAAATGTATCAAATTCTTTAAAACCCCTCTTCTTCTGTAGGAAGTCTGAATCACCCTTGACCAGAAGTCAAGCCCAGAGGTCATTGTCCGGTTCAAATTTGTACCTGTTCACTAGTGAACAATTTTTCACGACATTATGAAGCAAAGTTGAAAGTGATTTAATAAAGAGCCAAATGATCAAAGGTAAGGGTCACTGAAACAAAGGTCAAGGTCAAATTTCATATATTTTTCCTTGATGGAGATTTTATGAAACATTTTGAAGAAAAGTTTGTCGGAATTAAACAATTAGTGAAATGACCAAAAGCCAAGGTCACTGGTCAAAGGTCAAGTGAGATATCGTTTTAGTAATGGATATTTCATGATCGCATTACAAAAAGAAATTACTTTGAAATATTCAATGAGTCAACTGTATAAACTGTCAGGATAAAGGTCAAGGTTACTTGGCTGTAAGGTCAAAGGTCAAGGTCTTTCTTTTTGCTAATGAACATTTTGTGATGGCAGTACGAAAAAAACGTTGGCTGGAATTGAAAAAGGCTAAGGTCACTGACTCAGAGAACAAGTTCATTTTAGTCCTAAGGTCAAGGACTAATTTGATCTCTGACAATGTCCCTTGATTAATTAAACATACAAATGAGTATAATACCGACATAAAGTTGGAAGGTAACAAAAGCCACATCAAAGCACGTATATTTTTCGCTTCCTACTTGCTTTGGAAATCCAAATGTGGAATGTCAAACTTAACCACAACGATATAGGCAGATGATTTTTTGATAAGTGTGCGGGATATGTAGCCATAAGATTGGGCCCTTGATGAACAGTCAGTTTTCTAGTTTGCTTTAAATTTTCTTTTTAACCATAACGCTAAATTTAGTTAAAGGAAAATGTTGACAAAATGCAAGGTACTTAGAGGCAGATTCCAAAATTAGAAATGTCATTGTAATATAATTAATATTTGCTTAGCCAAACTACTGAAATATCTAGGTGAGGGACACAGGTCCGAAGGGCCTTTTGTTATTGATTTCATCACACAGACTAATGTTTCATAAACTAATAATCATATGCTAATTTCGTATGTGCATGTGAGGAAAACTTTATATCATTAATATTGGGAAATGTTATTTGATAACCGGTCGTAAACTAATGATAACCAATTATCAAGTTTCATATAAAATTGATCATAAAAATGTAATATTGATAAGCTTAAGCTGCATATAACTATTATTTATCAAAAAGGGATGATGGTTTTAATCAATACTTGAGTTACATTAATGAAATGATTAAGCTTTACGAAAGCTTATTAGAGTCAATGAGATAAAATATAGTTAATTGATAAACGTAATAACGCGAAAAACACGTTATTACGGAAATTTAGCAATTACGCAGAAAAAAAGGCGCAATATTGCGAAAAAACCCAACAACATAACAACGCGAAAACCACGAAATAACGCAAATCAGAACACGTAATAACGCAAAAAAACAACAACAAAAAAACCCTACGAAATATCGTAAATCTTTAAGTTCTAAACGAAGAATTTATCCATTATTTTTCAGTATACTCACATTTAAAGATCGCCTATATTTTGAAATATAGTCAAAGGATTTTATACATTTCTTTTCTGTTTTGTTTGTTTGTTTTTTGAAGGAATATGTTAGCATTGCAAAACATTCTGAATGGGTGTGTTCAGTCGAATCGTAAAAGCTAAGTTAGGCGTTATTAAAGGATTTTGATATCTTTTATCATCGAATCATGGTTTTTCTACGTTAAATCTGTTGTTAAAAACATACTTACATTTATCTATTGTATACAATCATATTTCACTGTTTTTTCCATTGATCAGTTCGTATTGTGATTTTAGAGTTACCAAGAAGCCTTTGAAATGACACGCCAAGATTTACTTACCATCTGTTTTCTGGTTCTTTGTCTTGGTGGCTGGACAGTAATGAGCTTTCCAGGTAGGACTTTATGTATAGATATAATATTTACTTATTTACATATTTTGTATGTAAGACATGAAAATCTTTAATTAGTTTTGAGCATTGATGATTATTCTTCGTCTGAAATGTAAGTTATATATTAAAATATTATATTTATATCTTTATTACAATATCATATCATATATAAATGAAAATAAAACTCGACAACACGTCTTTAGCGCTTTCATCGCATCTTGGCGATACTTATTTGCATGTAATGTCATATTATATAATAACGCGAATTTCAGTAATATTGTTGTGCAAGATGACCGAATCTACAATGTTATATATTCAAAAACTATATTGCCGACAATGGCGGTGTAGTCTACGATCACGCGAGTGAGGTACGTAAATACGTCCGTGTACAAGCTTGACCAGGTGTAAACTACGCCGATAGTGGTCAAGCACGGCCGAACATCAACTCTGGGACAAGGTGACATGAACACCTTCGCTTAGAGAAGTCAACTCGTCATGTACTTTCACAACAACATGTCTTCTGAGTTGTTGTTCGTACCTTTCAACTTAAGATAAGATGGCCGTGTTATAATTCGAAATTCTAATGTCATTGACGGTTTCAGCTTGAACAGGTTTACATTAATCAAGGAGGACTGCAAATATACAACGTTTAGAACATTTCAATACTATTTTTGTAACAAAAATGCGATGACATTTCGAATTTGTTTGATTTATGCATAAGTTTAGGTACTACGTACACATTCCGTTAGTTTCAGTCAAATAAGAATCTTTTAGCATTAGATTGCCTACTTTTACACAGGATAGCAGACAAATTGAGTAACGCACATTCTATCGTGAAGACATGCATCTTTTGATTAACGTAAATGCTAAAAATATCCTAAAAACTAAAAAAAAAAAATACAATGTTGCGAGTTACATTGATCATCCGGTAGGTTGTGACGTCAAAAATGCACTTGATATAGTAACGTCAAACAAAATGACGTCATTAAGTGATGACGCCATGAACATTGTTCTTCATATCTACATCGATGGCAATTAAAAGAGATTTATAATCTGATAGTTTTCAATATTGTTTGGTAAGGTTACAAAGTTCCAATGCAGAGTACAAACATAAATAGATATATACATTTAGCATAGCCATTGAAATTATATTCTTATAGTTTCGTTTATCAGTTCCATTTTTTTTATTTACGAATCTATATGAATTGGCAGGAGAAAAATCGGTTAGGTCAAGCACGTATACCATTAATTTTATAATTGATTAACCATTATTATTCCAAACTATTTCAACATTCTTAAAAATGTAAAACGGATAATAATGCATAGCCGTATCGCTGCAAAAACAAACGTCATCATATTTGCTGGATCTTTTGTCTTGTCCTGTCAATTACACTACCTGTACGTACCAAACTTAAACGTATCATTTTTAATCATATCCACTGCTGCACACCATTGTTAGATGTATTTTCCTTTATTTTACGGGTATGAAAAATGTTTGTCTATTGCTGAAAAAAAGCACCACCAATAAATCGTCAAGAAACAAAAGAAACAAAAAACATTATCTTAGTGATTTATCTTTCTTGTAGTCATAGTATGTAATTAAACATCATATGTTACTTTATTAATGGTCCATCATTTTATCCTAGGTCCTTGCGATCACGGTTGGTATTACCGAAAAGGAATTTGTTATTATTTCCATACGGAACAGAAGACTTGGGACGACGCCAACGAGACCTGTATCAGTCAGAACGCAACACTGGTACAAATAAAGGACATTGAGCTCAACACGTATTTAGCAGGTATCTGCTTTTTATATCATAATGACCATTCGTGATGATTAATGGTTGAATGCATGTGTTCAGTTGTCGCTTACAACCATTGTGAATCTCCCTGACCACTGTGTATTAAGGACTATTTGAATTGCCATCTTGATAAGTGCACTCTGATAATGTCGGTGTACGAACAATTGCAAATTTATCAAGCAGTGATATTTCAAAAATTCTTTAGGAACCGCTTTTGATGATATTCATGAAAAACATCATTTAAAGTGAAAACAAATCAATTCATGACCACATATAGTCTTGATACTTACTATAAAATCAACTCAAGAAATGAACGTAAATCTCCTTAAAAGTCACTTTATTTGTGAAAATAGCATTAGCACCATATGTTACCATCAAGGAATACACAATTACTCTTAAAAAATAGAAATATGTTCCAACAACACAAAATAGTCTAGTGTTGTGTGGAGATGTCTGTTCCAAAATAGTAGTAAGGTGACCATGCTTTGTGTGAACTACATGTACATATGTAATGTGTGTGCTGAAAGGCAGTTGTATACCTGTCTGTAGCTTTAGTAGGCTAGGACCACTCATGCATGAGTGCACGCGCTACAGGTATTTCCTTCGGTGTATTTTTACTTTGTGACAAAGCATAGTCACCTTAACTACTATTTTGGATGAATTTTAATGAATTTATTCTGTTTTCACTTTAAATGATGTTTTCATGAATATCTTTCCAAAGCAGTACCTAGAGAATTGGTGAATCACTACTCTTTGATGAATTTGCTATTTTATATTCATTTACATGATCAAAGTGCACGTATTCAAGAGGGCCGTTCAGTAGTCCTGAAACTTAAAATCATTTATATTCATTAGTTGTATACAATTTCATTTTTATCAGAAATTATTTTCAATTATTTACACTTTGTATCATGTATTGACAGATATTGTGAACACACACATTCTAGCGAAAATTGTACTTTTTTGCGCTGATTGAATTTCGCTGAACGCATGAACGCGCTAAATTATATCTCTGTTTATTGTTTTCTTACATTGAGTCATTTATGAGCAATTCATCAATGCGCTTACCTGTTTGATCTCTTGTATGCGCTAAAATTTGGGCCCTCCAAAATGGTTGTGTTTACAGTAAATCACATGCACACTGAATATTTATTTCAATGTTATTGCTGTGCAGTGAGCTAGGTTTCGTCATTATGATGTTTGCGTATAATTCAAACATCTGAGAGAAGCAGTTTTATTTGTTCATTGCATTCCGCTAGATAACGTTATTCGATTGGATTAACGTAACACTGCATAAAGGTATGATGCTCTCCTCTTTAAACCGTATACCTTAACTAACCAACCTCTGAATACTGTACAAAAGATACGCAACATTTTTGAAGGGGTATTCCTTCGTTTGGACATCAGAAACATCATTCTCAATTTCTATTGTTGATATTTATGTCCGAACGATGATTATTATATGAGTGCTTGTACCAACAAATCATGAAATTAACGCCGAAATGTACGGGGAAAGGACGTATTGTAGACAAATACCGTATGTTTTTGCGGTAATTAGTGATACTTCGGATCGAATTAAGATTTTTCAGGACTTAATACTCGAAGAACTGCCGTATTAATGTAAAGATTATTAATTTTACTACTTAAAAATAATAATATTTTCCAGTAAATTTAATTTTGACGACCTATATTTTATTCAAACGAAGGAATACCCCTTTAAACATATTGCGAGTTACATACAATGGAATCAAAATGAATGAAGTATATACCCTCTCGCTAGGCTTATCAGACATTCCATCAGCCTGATCTAGTAAGGTGACCTTATGCTCTCCAATTTTACCTATGGACCTGAGAAGTCCATTGCATCTACATGTCTTTGAGATTGTCGTTTGTGACCTGATTTGCGACAAAGTAAATATTTCTTTGTTTCAGTTACGGCTGCGACAATTTTTAACCCCATCCGCTACTGGATTGGCTTAAAGCGTCCCGAGGATTTCGAATATAGGAACGTCGGCGAAAACACCGTAGGTATTAGAATGCCAACCAATCAGAAATGACACTTGTTTTTGCTAATCTGGTATTGGGACATATCGTGTTGTCAAGTTGCCCCACCCCACCTTCGGAAAAGCGACGAACTCACGCCAAAATGTTGCAAAAAATTTATACTTTTTACGATTTGGCGATACACTAATGTATTAGTATAAAAACGTGAGATGACACATCATGCCGTATTTTTCAGAATGTCTTTCCTTATATAAAAGTGGTAAAGCTTAAGAAAATCCCCGCTACTGTTTATTCTTTTAAATGTATTCTTTCTAGTTGAACACATTATAAGTTAAATGCAGTTTTCATGGTTAGGCATATGTGGATTCCCGTAAAAAAAATCTAACTTTTTCAACACTGCTAGGATATCCACTGACGAGTCCTCGTAGGACGAACAGCTGTATGATGTCCCTAATATCACTTACGAGTCCTCGTAGGACGAACAGCTGTATGATGTCCCTAATATCACTGACAAGTCCTAAAATGACGAACAGCTGCATGATGTTCCTAATATGACTGACGAGTCCTAGAAAGACGAAACAGCTGTATGATGTCCCTAACATCACTGGTGATACCTAGAAAGACGAAACAGCTGTATGATGTCCCTAACATCACTGGTGAGACCTAAAATGACGAACAGGTGCATGATGTCACTAACATCACTGACGAGTCCTCGTAGGACGAACAGCTGTATGATGTCACTAACATCACTGACGAGTCATAGAAGGACAAAAACAGCTGCATGATGTCTCTAACATCACTGACGAGTAATATAAGGACAAAACAGCTGTATGATGTCCCTAACATCACTGACGAGTAATATAAGGACGAACCACTTTTATGATTTTGAAATTCTGATTGACTTGCGCCGTGCACCCAACAAGTTTATAGACAAAACCCTACACCCCACTAGTCGACCCTGGTCGTTCGTTCGTCCGTCTGTTCGTCCGGCAATTCATCCGACAGTATGTTCGTCCATCCATTTGTCCGTCAGTCAGTCGGTCCAGCCTTATATCATCGGACGAAGATTTGTACAGTAAAAATCGTTCTTCAACCCTACCATAAAATGAGTTTTCGCACATTTTACATATTGTTGAAGTCACACAACATTACATATACATACAGCAAAACTTCGTTATCTCGATCCCCAGTTGCGGTCACATCGTACAACAATACGTTTATATACAGCTAAACTCCGTTATCTCGAACTGTGAGTTGCGGTCACAAAACATTACGTTTATATACAGCTAAACTCCGTTATCTCGAACTGTGAGTTGCGGTCACAAAACATTACGTTTATATACAGCTAAACTCCGTTATCTCGAACTGTGAGTTGCGGTCACAAAACATTACGTTTATATACAGCTAAACTCCGTTATCTCGAACTGTGAGTTGCGGTCACAAAACATTACGTTTATATACAGCTAAACTCCGTTATCTCGAACTGTGAGTTGCGGTCACAAAACATTACGTTTATATACAGCTAAACTCCGTTATCTCGAACTGTGAGTTGCGGTCACAAAACATTACGTTTATATACAGCCAAACTAATCTCGAACTCTGATAAATGTCAAAACCCATGCCTAACTCGGTAAAATAAACGTTATGACAGTAAATTTTCAACATTATATGCTCGATTTTCTCGATGAATCTGGATGTCTCGAAGATAAGATCGAGATAATGACTAGATTTTTTTTTAAATTCTTAATGTGTGTTTTAGCTTGTTACAAGTACAACTGTATATTCCTGTATAAAATTACATGATATATATTTCAGACAATAGCTCTTAACTGGCAACAAGGGGAACCTAATGATGGACCTGAAGCATGTGTCTTCTCTGAAAATAGTAAGATGACTGACAGCAAGTGTATTGTAACCAATGGTAACGATCCGCGAGGCTATATATGTCAAGGTAATACGTATATTATGTCTGTCGCTTAATCATCTTTGGTCATTTTAGTTTCGTTACTACCAACATATCAAGAGTTTTTCATTCGTTACACTCGACACATTAAGAGTTTATGATTAGTTACTCTCGAAATGTCAAAAGGTAAAAATGTGTTACCTTTGACATATTAAGAGTTTATAATTCGTTACCCTCGACATATCAAGATTTTTTTGTATTAATTAGTCTCGACATATTAAGAGTTTTTTTTATTAGTTAGTCTCGACATATTAAGAGTTTTTCATGCGTTACTCCCGACGCTTCAAGAGTTTTTCACTCGTTACTCTCGACATATTAAGAGGTTTTTTTTATTAGTTAGTCTCGACATATTAAGAGGTTTTTTTATTAGTTAGTCTCGACATATCAAGAGTTTTTCATGCGTTACTCCCGACGTTTCAAGAGTTTTTCACTCGTTACTCTCGACATTTTAAGAGGTTTTTTTCATTAGTTATAGTCTCGACATATTAAGAGTTTTTTTTTTAGTTAGTCTCGACATATTAAGAGTTTTTCTTGCGTTACTCCCGACGTTTCAAGAGTTTTTCATTCGTTGCTCTCGACATATTAAGAGTTTTTTACTCGTTGCTCTCGACATATCAAGAGTTTTTTACTCGTTGATCTCGACATATCAAGAGTTTTTTATAAGTTAATCTCGACATATCAAGAGTTTTTTTATAAGTTAATCTCGACGTATCGAGAGTTTTTCTTTCATTACTCTCGACATATCAAGAGTTTTTTTATTCGTTGCTCTCGACATATTAAGAGTATTTATTTTTACTCCGTGTTTATATTGCGACATATTCCATTAATCTCTTCTATCTAGATCTATCTAGTTGAAATATTATCATATAATCGATAACAGACTTGTTTCAAAATGATATTCTTGTTAATATATGGTAACTAATTGTATACTTTCATTTTTTATTATTATTAGATAAATATACAAGTTCATTTTATTAACTACTCTAAATTTAGATTTAGATATAAAAACGGGTTTGGTTTTGTTTTGTTGTTTTTTTTACAAAAAACTCGTCTTTTCAAGGTTTAGAAGTATGTCTGTCTCGCTGTATTTTAAATGTACTATCAAACCTCCATATTGCAATGATAACAATGACAAAAATGTGTATAGTTTATCTATTGTCTTTGCAGTGCTGAGTAGCTGTGCGGATGGAAACCTAGATAAAAACGGGTTTCAACACAACGATATATATAACTACAGTAGTAATGAGTGTCTAATGCACTACAGATTCGCGGAACATGTGGTTCTTAATTGGACTCAAGGAAACGAAAATTGTGCTAACATTCCCGGTCGCTTAGTGCATATGACATCCGATATCGAATCTTTTCTCAATGGTAAATAATTTGTTGTTTTATAATTACATATTTATTGTATTATTATTATTATTTCTATTTTGTTTTTTTTTTGGTTTTTTTTTTTTTTGTTTTTGTATTTTTGTTGTTTTTTTTTGTTTTTTTTTTGTTTTTGTTTTTTTGCTGTTGTTGTTGGGTTTTTTTGTTTTGTTTTGTTTTTTGTTTTTTTTTCTGTTTTTTTTTCTTTGTTTTTTTGTTTTGCTTTTTGTAATTTTCATGCTGCACCTACGACAGAGAGAAATAAATTGTTATTATTTTGACAATAAATGACATTTAGTGTATATATATATGCATATTTAAGACCTACTAATAAAAACTTGTCGTAATGAAGTCAAGAAGTTACCAACTTTTGAATACCTCTGCCTATGAAGGAGACCAACATTATTATCTCACCTCCATACACATGACCTTGATCGCAGTGCATTCTGGGAGAGATTTACATACAGCAGAACACAACTGTGGTGGACTTCAGCTGGGGCAAAAATTGCCTGTTGCCTATCATATCTACAAATATGAAATGTCGAGGTTTTAATGCAAAAATGAAATAAACGTTTCAATATTATCCGTCGCGAAAAATCACGATCCTCTGCATGCTGCTAACAACGAAATGAAAAGCTTTCTCAGCGTTACCCCCTTCGGTCCCATTTCGCTGGATTGATACAAGTGTGATTTATCAATAAGTTTAAGCTGGTGAGCGATAAATAGTCATCTGCAATCACTACATATCACGAAAGAAATCTTAACCATTATGATTCAATCGCATCATATGCTTACAGTTTTCAGTAAAGATGACAAAAGACAGAACATTACACTACGTACGTGTGCACGCTACACACTTGCCTCTCCAACAAAAAATGTGCCATTTTCTCATGTAATCCGATTCCATTGTCATTTTCTTTTATATATAATTCCACCTGAATATACAGTCTCCGACTGAAGTCCTGCCCTTTATTCGTGTCATAATCAAATTTACGCTTAATTCCTTCTTTTTTGGAGATGTTAGTGCGATCGCCATTTCTAGTTTGTGTTTCCGTTTTCGGCGCATGCGTAATCAGTATTTCATTCAATATGGAGGCGGAGCAAAACGGAATTGCTTCGGGACGCAATTAATTATTATTATCTTTTTTTTTTAAGTTTTAAGATAAACAAGAATGAAAATTTTCGAGGGTGGTGATAGTGTTAAGTGTGTAGTCTTTAATGCTTAAGAAAAATACATATGAGTCTATTCGTGCTTTGGATTGATAATGAATATCATTTATCGAAGGTGTAGCATTTTTTTTATTTATTTATTTATTGATTTACTTTTTAATTTTTTTTATATTAATTTTTTTCATTTAATTTGGTTACGAAGACCAATGAACTTCTGTCACGGTAAAGGTTTCGTCGTTCGTAAGTCTGTTAGCCATTGTTTAATTAAAACGCTACTTATCCATAGCGTATCTTGGATTTTGATCTAAAGCATCCTTTTGGGGAATGTGACTCCCATGGGAGAAATATTGTCCAATAGTTGAAACTGTGTCATTTTGCTTTCGTTTGAAATTGATACATCTTATCTATTCATTTACCAAGTTTATCTGATTTTCAGAAAAAATGGCTGATATTACTACAACCAGTTTCTGGATCGCAGCAAGGCCTTACAAAGAGGACATTTTTTATTGGTTAGACGGAAGTGTGGTAAGCATTAGTGCTACATGTAGTTATTCAAATCCTTAAACGGGGAATATAAAGCATTCATCTAACAAACAAAAGTATCAATGTGTAAAATTGCTTTAGGTAGCACACCATATTAGGACAGCCTGGCCATGGGCGATATTTTTGTTAAGCAAATAACTCCTGTATTATGATATGCATAAAAATGAAAAAAAATAAAATAAAATAAAAATAAATGTACACATTCATTAGGAATAAGTACATACATGCTTCACATTTGACCCTGGCTGTTAATAGGACGTTGAACAAAACAAACCAAACCATCACATTTGTTAAAACTAGAATAAATCAATTGGTTCCGGATTTTAAATTTCCGGATTTTCCGAAAGTGCCTACAACGAAAAATGGAGGCTCATAATTAAGGTAAGATAGCGGGAAAACTTAATGTACGACATATGTCAAAACAAGATTAATTCTGTCTTTGGGATAGAGATATTTAATTTGAAATAGTTTCAGAAAAAAAAATGCGTAGAAAATTGGATCATTTTGGGTCAAATATCATAATATTTTGCAATTTTTAAGTTGTTACCATGGTACATGTTATTAACAGCTCTTAAAAAAAACACAGAAAAAATAGGTTTGCGTATCCTTCAGAGCTGTATTAAAATTCCAAATGTTGTACAGATTACAAATATATATACTTCATTGGAGGTAATATGTAGGGTTAACTGGCAATGCTTACATATCTAAAACATGTGCCCTATTTTTCAGAATTGGGCATTTTTACTGTACACTGCTACCTTAAAGGTCAATTTTGACGAAATCTCATCTTATATGAATATATATACATAAACTAAGGTGAAAATGCTGGTTTGGCACAGTGGTATAAGCTGCAGGTATTTCCGGCTAGGCAATTAGGTGCCGTAGATCGTGAGTTCGAGGCCCGCCCATTTTTGGTGCCATGATATATATATATATATTGTAAATGTTACAATTTTCTGTTTGTAGAATGACATGAACGACACCTGGGCCCCTGGCGAACCTAACAGGCTGAGCGAAAACTGTGTATTTGTGCAGGGAAATGAGGGATCCTGGCTTGATATTGACTGCCATGGGAATTTTAGTTTTATATGTGAAAAGAACGCATGTACGAATATCATTATCATTTCAATAAGAAACACGAATAATTATAGCCTTGAACAGTCCATGTTAGAACGATGCTAGATCCATTTATATTATTTGTTTCGCTGTACAGATGTTAGAATTCAATTAAGACACATGACTCATTACAGTGTCGACATTTTCCAATCGGAAGCCGTTCAGGAACTTTCCGTCATTTTATTACATAATCGGAAAACAATCATAATGCGACGTGAAATTCCTATGAAAATGTCCGATGGTTTCCGAAGGGTATTTATCGTTGACTAGATTACCTGCCGTAGCGACTTTTCTCTCCGAAAGGCCGTGGTCATGAACGCGCGACAAAACTACGGTAGATAATGCAGTCTAATATTTGTCGACATTCGGAAATAGAATTGTAAAAGTAAATTATCAAACAAGAATTGAATTCAAGAAAATCTTATTTGTTTCTAATCTACCACGAAGAAAGGATTGATTTTTATTTTCAAAAAAAAAAACAACAAAAAACAAAAAACTTTCGAGCATATTAACCATTATCTAAATCACGCGACTGTGTGTAGTTTTATGCATAATATTATTATAAAAAAACATTTCTTACGTCTATTTGTAGATCCATATGATCCATCGCTATCGACCACTTCCTCAAATCAGGACTCAACTAATGCGTTTGGTGAGTAGTCTTCATTATATTGTTTAGCACTGTCTAACATTCGTCAGTATTCGACAGGGTTAAGTCATTATATATTATTTACCACTGCCTAACATTCGTGAGTATTCGACAACGTTAAGACATTGTGATGTTTACCACAGCCTAACATTCGTGAGTATTCGACAACGTTAAGTCATTGTGATGTTTACCACAGCCTAACATTCGTGAGTATTCGACAACGTTAAGACATTGTGATGTTTACCACAGCCTAACATTCGTGAGTATTCGACAACGTTAAGTCATTGTGATGTTTACCACAGCCTAACATTCGTGAGTATTCGACAACGTTAAGTCATTGTGATGTTTACCACAGCCTAACATTCGTGAGTATTCGACAACGTTAAGACATTGTGATGTTTACCACAGCCTAACATTCGTGAGTATTCGACAACGTTAAGTCAATGTGTTATTTACCACAGCCTAACATTCGTGAGTATTCGACAACGTTAAGACATTGTGATGTTCACTGCCTAACATTCGTCAGTATTCGACAACGTTAAGTCAATGTGTTATTTACCACTGCCTAAAATTCGTGAGTATTCGACAGGGTTAAGCCATTATGATGTTTACCACTGCATAACATTCATGAGTATTCGACAATGTTATGTCATTATGTTATTTACCACCACCTAACATTCGCGAGTTTTCGACAACGTATCTGTCTCCTGTTGATAGCGTGGAAATGATGCTGACTTCATAGTGCTATCTCACTGAAGCATACTGCCGAAAAAAACCAGCAGGACAGTCCACCCGATCACATTGTACATGATGTCTGTTTGGTGCGGCGTTTGTATATCAATTTTAGAATAAACTGACTCTCAAGAGTTGGCAATCATGCAGCAGGGAATATTCAGGAAGCTTATATTGTTATCATCAAAACAGACTCTTTCATTTACATTGAACGATAGAGTCTGATCAAATTGTTCAAATATAAGGATTGCTATTGAAAAGGCTAGGAGGAAACGGAAATCAAGTACGTGTTGGCTTGTTAGCGTGTGGAATAGAGTTTATGTACATAGAATTGGCAAAAGTTTGACAATGTATTCAATTAGCAGACATACCATCAATACTGTAAAGAAGACTACACCCAATGGAATTTTCTAAAAAGCCACAATTTCAATAATGAGGCAGAAATTACATGCACGGAACCTCATCAATTACTTAATACCCTTCAACCCGGTAATGTACTTGTTTACCTTTCACAACTTACTAAAATTTGATATTCAATCAACGTCAAGTCCGCCATATGATGACATATCGTAATTGGTTCCTGTTGCGCTTCATGAAATTGACATCGTAATTATTTTCAATCATGGCCATTATCGATTCAGAGTCAGAAAAACGCTTAGTTATTATTATAGCAGTAACGGATGTGTAGTGTTATCAGTTCTGTTTCAGAGTGAGAGAGATGTTTAAGTGTATTAAATGATATCCGATCTGATTAGTTTTGATTCAGGGTTCGAGAAACGCTTGCTCTTTGTGTATCATTTCCTTCCTGCTTAAGGGGCATCTAAACAGCAAATCCAGTCAAAACATTGATATTTTACAGGCCTATAAATCCACATTATGGTGCAATGTCACAGAAGTAACATGATGAACGTTTAGTATGTATCATGGCAAACCGTGGGACTTGCTATTGACATGTTATTAATGTATTAACTGAAATGCCTCCTCTAAGCCATATTTATGTAATATTATTCTCAGCCGCCATTTGCATTTCAAGGTCAAAACAAAATAAGTGTTTATACGTACATACAGTAAAATCCGGTCAAACAAATGCTCCTACCCTGTGCTATAGACACCTGTGAGCATGACATCTGGGCTATTTTTCAGGTTTGATAATTTCCGTGACTTAGAATTATTCCATGCCACATCTTACCACAAAGTTACTTTACAGAAGAAACTGGTAGCATCTATAGCATATTATTGGTGATTGTAAGAAGCTACATGTCAAAACAAACATTTTGGTATATTACATCACATCTTTTGTGCAAATCTTTAGGTATTTATTCGTATTTGAAATTCAACACTATTCTGCTATATAGATGACAATAATCACTATTTATATTCGTCAAGATTGATGTTTGTATAATACTTTCCGTATAACTAATTCAGTTGTTTAACATATAGTACAGGTTTCCTTTTTTCCCCATTCATATATTCTCATTTAATTGAAGTAGGGGATACTAAACCCTCAGGGTACGATAATTAAGCTGCCAAACAATCGGCAAGCCTCGTGTTCGGCAACTTAAGAATTTCCCCCTCGGGATTGATATTTCCCTGTCTCAACCCCAAGGGGGTGAAAGATTCAATTAATCTCACACCAGTAAAATAGTGTATATCCCTGTCCAAAAAAAAAAAAAAAAAAAAAAATTTAAAGCATACTTTTCATATTAATGGCGTGAAATTTCCAGTATCAGGAAACATTGCCAGTTAACCCTACATATTACCTCTGATAAAGTATATATATTTGTAATCTGTACAACATTTTCAATTTTAATACAGCTCTGAAGGATAAGTAAACTTATATTTTCTGTGTTTTTTAGAGCTGTGAATATCATGGTAACAACTTAAAACTTGCTTAAAAATTGCAAAATATTATGATATTTGACCCAAAATGACCAAATTTTCTACGCATTTTTTTTCTGAAACTATTTCAAATTAAATATCTCTATCCAAAAGACAGAATTAATCTTGTTTTGACATATGTCAGGAAAACAAGGATTTGAGTGTAATATTACTACGAGTACCCCACTATAAAAAAAACCACGGACGCCAAAACGTATCGAGAGCCAGGTAGTCTTACTATCCTTAACTACGAGATATATATCTTACATATTGCTTCTTACTGTTCAATCGGCTTTAACAACTGCATTATTCGCATCAAAATCAAACCTATTTAATACACGAGGAATGAATTAATATGCAGCCTTCAAGCCATCTATATTTCCTCATTTTGTGATATTTAAGAAATAATTAACGATGATTCGTGTATTATTGCAGGATATACAACGAGGACGAGGATATTTTGCAATTGAATTAATAACGAAGGCCGCAGGCCTGAGTTATTAATTAAAATTGCAAAATATCCGAGTCCGAAAAAAACACATGGTTTTAAACCAATCAAAACTCGCGTTGCATAGCAAACATGGTAGAATTTATGATACTCCAATTTGATTTTGTGCATTACCGGTTGGAAAATAAGTATACACGTTTGGTGGCGAGCCGACAGTAAGCAAATAATTCTGTCTTTATCCTACAAAGCTAATTCCGTTTGTAATTTAAATCACATCACCTCTCGAATATCATTGTGTTACAACTGCCGAAGCCATTGTGTGTAGGCTCTAGAAACAACTGAAGGGAGGTAACTCGTGTTGACTTGTCAAAAATGGTATAACTAAGAAACAGAACACGATAGAATATATAAATAATAATAATGAAAAACAACAGAGAAATGAAAATAGAATTTATCAAGAAAATAGTGGAAAAATAAATCGCAATACCATTAAGAAATAGTTGATCATCTTAGAATGTTTATAGTTGTACAAGCCGAGATAAAGGCTACAAAATATGTACAAAACATCTTTGTAATATATATACGTGTTATAGCATGTATGTGTTTAACTAATCATTCAAGTGAATTCTTTTACCTTAAATTTCATAAATATACTTTTTTTTATCCAATCAAAAGCGACTTTACAAAAGCGATGTCATTTTTACGGTACTTAATCTTATATACATGTATGACGTCATCAACATTTAGCAAGTGGTTTGTGGATGGACGTTACGAATAAAAACACAAAGCAATTGACTATCTGAATGTTCAGTGCCGAAAATGATTTTGGTTAAATAAAGCAAGAAACCAAGGTAACAAAAGCAATAATTATTTTGAGTATATGCATCCTTTCATACATGTAATTCAAACACGTGATTGACGGTTTTTTATCAATAATTTGTTTGTTTGTTTGTTTGCTGGATTTATAAACGGTCAGAGTCATTTTGCGGTGGGTTCTTCTTGTAGTAGTTGGTGACTACCTCACTGAACAACATACAGGAGGCCCGTCGCATGCCATCCATATCAATTATGTTGAAGTGTCTTGTGTCAGCACAGACCGCCGGCCCCTTTCTCACCTTCCCGAGCAGCACGTGATTGCGTGATTACCGATTATTGAACCCTTGTGTGTCTAAGCTTATCAAGCAGCACAAACCGACACGAGTAAGGAGAGTTGGACCAAGAAACCCGGACTTTCCCTTGAGGTTACGCGGCCCCCATATTGTCTACAATCCAACATCAGATATAAACAAACTAAATGAGACAAGTCCTTGGGTGCACGGTCCTTTATATTCAGGGAATAGTAGGACATGTTTTAGCACTCCCTTCAATACTAGGCTCACAACATATCAATCATACCTTGTATATTTACAGTTTTGAAACTTATTTTCCGCATTCCCCTTCCACACAGTCAGAGTATCATTGCAAACTAATAACAGAAAGACGAAGACGCTGTTTGTCGAAGGTGGATTAAATATCCAATAAGAAAATAACGTATTCATTCGTTCTATTCATCTGTTTGTCTATTGTTAAGAATTTGGTCTGTTTCTATTTCAGATTGCACCTGCAGATGTTCTCGTCTGGGGAAAAGGTTGATAGTAAACATGACTCTTGAAGAGCTTCAGTTCGCCGTGGCTCAACTAAAACGTGAATTAGCAGTGAACAAGTCCACGCTTTCCTCTGTTATCAGACGAAAGACATCGGCCGGGGATCAGAGACAATCCGCCGCCATAATGGGTTATGTTGGAACCGCTATCATATGTGTTGTAATAGGACTTGTTATTATAACAGACGTGCCACTGATAGTTAGAACAGTACGGCGCTTTCTCAGAAAAACATGTTTTGTGTCTCGCACACCAAAAACTCATCCACGCTGAGAAACGCAATCACACCAAAACATGTTAGACATTTTGCCCCACTCGTATATAATACCAAGCACCAAACTTGCTGACGTTTTTAGTGATTGTTTCCCTTGGTGCATACTCCTTGCCATGTTGCTAGTTGCTAGAATAATGTTCTGGAACAACCAACCCGTATCTCGTAATCCCAAACATATTTTTGCTGTTGAAACCGTCTTGCTCCTTGCTTACAGAAAAACCACAATAGGTGGGTGTTATATAATCATTACCACACGTGGGATAAACTCAAAATGCGTTTTGATTGGTTGAAACGGTGAACTTGGACCGGGACTATTTTTTAATCACGTGGTTGAATGCCATTTGATTGGCTAATACTTGAAGACCGCTTCACGATGTCCTGGAAATGATAACACACAAGAAGAAGTTCGCAGTTGTTTTGTTATATTCTTGAAAATATATTAAGGTATTTATTAATTCATTGCTTTGAAAGAATATACCTTCTTATCGTTTTGTTATGATTTGTAATGAATTGTTATATTTCCATACCTTTTTGAATTTGTCAGTTTTGCATAATAATTTTAAATTAGGTCATATCCTTAAACAACACTTGATATTGTGAAAAGAACACATGTTGCCACAAAACAGGTCACTTCATTCTCAAAATAGCTTTTCTATTGTGGTAGAAAGAAGTCACACAAACTCGTGGTTGTTGTTTTTTCACTCTCGTTATTTATTTTTCAAAAGTTACAAAAAAGCACTCGCTAAAGCTCATGTTTTTGTAACTTAAAAAAATATATTTGATATTCGATATTTGTTATTACGAATTTTTACTTCCTCACAGATCTGACAGGAAGTTTGAATAATCTTTGTAAAATTCACATCATCATCATCGTCGTCGGCGTCGGCGTCGTCGTCACCACCATCATCATCATCATCATCATCATCATCATCATCATCATCATCATCATCAGCATCATCATCATCACAAAAAAATATTCAAGTAAATATGAATCAATAACAAAGACATTTTTGTTGATGTTTATGTATTTCCTAATCTGTTGATAATAATGAAATCATTAATGTTTTTTTTTAATAAATATTGATACATTACACATATTTTGATCTTTCTGTATAGTGCCTATTAAGATTTTTGACTTATCATTTAGATGATAAAATTTATTCTTAGGTATCGACACGGTCAGCCCTTAACATCACACTGCCGAATGCTAGATACTATTATTACATCCGTCTGCTTCTGGTTAGTATTGATAGAAAACGTAATAGCCCCTTCTCCTACTATATCAACTATTTTTCTATTAATACTAACCAGAAGCAGGCGCCTGTGATATGATGCAGATTATTAATTCTCTCTCTCTCTCTCTCTCTCTCTCTCTCTCTCTCTCTCTCTCTCTGGGTCTCTCTCTGGGTCTCTCTCGCTTTCTTTCTCTCTCTCTCTGTCTGTCTCTCTCTCTGTCTGTCTGTCTGTCTGTCTGTCTGTCTGTCTCTCTCTCTCTCTCTCTCTCTGTCTGTCTGTCTGTCTCTCTCTCTCTCTCTCTCTCTCTCTCTCTCTCTCTCTCTCTCTCTCTCTCTCTCTCTCTCTCTCTCTCTCTCTCTCTCTCTCTCAATTTAAAAGATGCTAAAACCTCACGCATCTGTTGTATTAGTCTTTGACATATGTTCAATTTTAGCATGTTTTCTCCGCTTATCGTGTAACGAGTCCCTGTAGGAGGAATCGTTACTTTCGACTAATTTCGTGACGTCAAAGACTAACCGCATGAGCACTGCACGAAAAATTGCCACAAGGCGCCGTTTCCCAGAATATTATAAAACATGGCTACATTTTGCTCTCGTAAATAATTAAAACAACACATCACGGCAACAATGGGGAAATGTTTGAGGTCGCTATAAACAGTTAAATTGTCCCAGAGATTCATTTTCCAGAGTATAATACGGCAGTGTTTAATTTTGCTTTTGTAACGTACTATGATAACATCGTAAACTGTTTAAAGTCGCTAGAACTAGAAACATTCTCCAAGGGTGGCATTTTCCAGAATATCATGCAATATTGATTCATATTGCTTTTTTTAATAATTAAAACAATAACATTGTCGCTATAGATAATAGATAGTGTAGCAGACTATGATCTTAACGAAAGAAGCATTATAGTCACTTTGGAAGTTACCCTTGAATTTCTGTATATCATTGGTATTTATCAACATAATTTCCCCTTTATATGTCGGATTCAACTTCATGTATTTGGCAAAAGTGTAGACTGTAACGTGATATCGGTCCAACATCGATTTGGATTCATTAAATTGAAACTTTTCTTGTGTGTTCTGCTTTCTGCTCTATTTGCAACGATGCCCTGAGAGAAGAAACATGCCCCAAGGGCCCGTAATATATTTTGATGGGATATGAAGCACTCATAAAACTCTACCTCCCGTGAAAACCCGTCAGACATACGTTTGAGTACAGTCAATAATATATGAAGTGTGTGGTCTTTTGTGAAATTTCTACATTTTGTAAGCTATACCATGTCCCTTATTCCTCGATACTGTCTGACATCACATCATCGCATCATTTAATCTTAATTGAACCAATCACTGACGCTGATGACAAAGGTGCGACAACAAAGACAACTCGGACTAATGATGCCAATATTCTTTGGATAACCAAGTGAGCGGAGGAACAGAGCGCAGCAGCTTTCAGTGTTCCAGTGTGGTAGAAGTAGTTGGTTTACCAAACGCCAAACTACACTGCCGCTCAGTGTGCAAGATGATATATTGTGTTAAAACCGGACGTAAACTGTTTAGGCAACCAATTTATGATCTAATATACTGATTAATTTTTTTTGACATTTTACAAACTTTATGAAATCTTTAAAAAGGGACAATAACATATTTACATCACAAAAAATGAAATATTAATATGTTATCTATATATGAACTGATATAATCACCATTGACAATGGTTGTTTGATAATAGCATTGACATTTAACACGATCCATTTATCCATTCGTGTCATATTCAAGTAGGTAATCCAATTGCAATGAGTTCCGGTGATGTTATCGCTTATTGTCATAACCCTCAGTATGCCAAATGTGTAGATGGCATTGCATAATGCATTAGACACATTTTATTGACTTTCATCTAAATCATTGATATGTTTTATTCTCATATTAGGCCTAGTTAGGTTTTTAGTAGTAGCTAAAAGAAAAGAACATCAATAATGTATATTTCAAGTGGAAATATCGATTTGGAGGACATTTCAAGGTAAAACACCTACCGCTAACACAATGAATCATTGAGTATATATCATGTGGGAAAGCGGCACCAATTAAGGATGTATATTGTCTGAGTGACTGAAGGGCACGTGATTAACATCTACCGTCACAGGATATATGATAAATGGATTCTGATTACGCAAACCAAGGATAAATTGTAAGTATATTCTAAATAATGATACACCGATATTAGCCAAAATATAAAAGCAAAATCTAGTTTTCTCGTGTGTAAGGATGTTTGATATCTACGATTTGAAAGATGATGTTGCAATTATTTCTGTAGAATGACACTCTGCTTTCCAATTTGGTCAGTAATATTCTTAACCACTGAACATTCTTTCCGCTTAAAACAAACATGGCTGCTTTCAACCTTGCAATTTTCCATCGCTGATGAGTCAATAGAAATATCTCTTAAGGAAATACATTTCAGTTGTACTCAAAATAACATGCTGAAAAATAACTCCTGTGGCAACATCAACAACAACAAAACAGAAAAAATTATTATATACAAGGGAAGTAGCAAAGCATTCCATTTTATCAGAAACAATCAAGACTATTGTCTAATATGATGTTATTTTGATAAAACTTTGGTTCATACACCATTGATTTTAATAAAATGTACATTTTGTAAGCAAATATTACCATGTAACAAAATCAACAATAATAGAGGGAGGGAGAGCTAAAATTTGAGTACCTCATTCAAAAATCGCTATGATATCATTAGGGTATAGTGGTGTTAGGTCGGACACCATAAAATGCGGCTACACAGACTGCGCTACTGAATCCGCGCTTTTTCAACGATATACAAAATATGATTTAATATCCTTTTGATAATTCCAGTTTGCTTTGAGTCAAAATATTTTTTGTCTCGTTAGTGTTCCATTGTAATAGACTCGATGCTTGTCAAACGAAAAAATGCCGTTGGAGTTATATGCGAGGTAAATGATACATTTTTGAAGTAGTAATATTGATTTCAATAAAGAGATTGATACTCGCATGTAATTAGCTGATCAATTGTGGACATGGAAAATACCAAGCTCTGCTTATAACGTCAGAGCTGAAACGTTGACGGAGGGAAAATTTGTAAACATTTCCTGCTATGGAAACCGTGAAAATGGACACAAGTAATTGATCATAAAAATTATGTGGGGCAAGTTAAAAACCATAGGTAGGGGAAAGCAGGTATGTTACTATCTAGAAATGGAAAATTCACATTTGGGAGGTTGAAAATGTCCCCCTTGCTAGTTATGTTGTAAATAAGGACATGTAAGCCGCCCAAGTTGAAGAGTATGTAGTGTTATTTATTTCAAGTTTTACAAGGTGTATTCCAATCAACAATTGCTTTTACGAACATCAATAAATATCAGAAATCAATCGTTTTCAAAAGTTCCGAGTGTATTTTCTACGGACACATATAGAAACACGCCAGATGCTCTTCATGCATGGAATTATGACGCCGTTGGCCTCTCTTGGAAAATAAATCTCCCATCACAAGAGAGCGGGTGCTTTCTTAAACTTGGAAAGGTATGGTACAGTAGTGCACAAATCAAACGTTTGATAAACGCTTTTTTGAGGTTCAATGTATCAAACCATAACCGAGCTAACTAAAATTAGAAGTAAACATATACATAAAACAATAATGATACATAACATATACATGCTTCGTTAAACTACTGTACTACTCCGACCAGCGATAAAACCTTGTTTATAAGGATTCTTATTATGTATAGGAATCCAACATAATCGAGGGAGATCCGCATCCTTCTCATTATCAGATGTTGTGAAAGACTGCAATACTGAAGAATGTTTGGCCAGTATTTCTTTTTGACAATGTATAAATAGCGTTACTCTAGTTATCAAGCAATCTCATTTCCTTTTGCATACAGAAAATACAGTAGTATATCCCAATGAGTTATATAAACCCATATAAATTGCTGTTCAATTTTATTGATTGTATTTCTATATCACCTGGTAAAACACACAAGTTTTTTAAAGTTAAAGAAGATGGAAAACATCACTGATGATGTTACATTTTAACAAAACGTTTACAGAAGTTCGGATAACGTTTTGAGGGACAAACATCGGAGTATTCGTAGGTAAAAAAACCTCTCCACCTTTGCCGCGCCTGATATGATGGTTTCGTACTCTGTGTCTGGATAGCAAACATCCCGCTCAATATCTTTCTTTTAAATTTTTAAAAAGATTTAAAGAATCAACAGGAATTTTTCTTTGTTACCCTGTCAAAATTTGATCATTTACATCCATGAAACGTTTAAAGTCACCACCAACGGGAAAATGACCATACTACAAGTTGTTCCCTTTTGAAAATGTTCCAGATACTTGATAACGGCGAAATTAAAGATGAAAGCGATTCTTAAATTTATGATAAATCTGAAAATCTCGCCGATAATCCCAATATACATGTATATAAAGTTTTATAAAATATATAACCTTTATTTGATTAACAACAATTGCAAAACAAGTTATATCGACTCATATCAATCACTCTTGTTGGCCCGGAAGGAAGCGCGCGAGGGGTCTTACTGTTGGAGGAAACCGTAGAACCATGGGAAACCCCACGTGGTCGGGCAGGTGACACCCCTTTTTCACGTCCGATCGGAGAATCGAACCCCAGCCGCCTAGGTGAAAGGCAGGTGTGCTACCACTATGCCACCGACCACCAAAATATTCAGTGTAATAACTACCTCTCGAGTTTGATGTTGACATGTTTTAGTGTTGAATCATTTTCTACCACAATGGGCGGGTTTTAATCATTTTGAATAACATTCAGTTTATAACACACGTGGAATAAACTCTAATGCGTTTTGATCGGTTGACAAGGTGACTGGGACTATTTTGAATTATGTGGTTCAATATGTTTTGATTGGCGAACACTCGAAAGCCGCTCCATAAGGTCCTGGAAATCAAAACGCACAATAAGTTGTTCGCAGTAGTTTTTGATTCTTTGAAAAATAGAGACTTGCTTATTATTTGTAATGATTTGTAATAAATTGTATTTTTTTCCATATATTTCCGAAATTGTCAGTTTTGCATACCATTAAGCACATTTCATTTGAAGACATATCCTTACACCCTCCTGGTATTTTGCAGAGAACACACGTTGACACAACAGGTTCATTCGTCCTCAGTTTAGCTGTTTGGTTTTTTTGTTCAACGTCCTAATAACAGCTAGGGTCATTTAAGGACGTGCCAGTTTTTTAGAGGTGGAGGAAAGCCCGCGGAGTACCCGGGAGAAAAACCACCGACCTACGGTCAGTACCAAGCAACTGCCCCAAGTGGGGTTCGTCCTCAGAATAAATTTTCTATTGTGGTAAAAACAGTTCACACAAACTCTTAGTTGTTTTGTGTGGTATTTCTTTCATTTTTGTTAGTTATTTTTCCAAAGTTACAAAAACAAAAACAAACAAAAAAAAAAAAAATCGCTGAAGCTTGTGTTTTTGGTAACTCTTGAAAAATAACTAACGAAAGTGAAAGAAAAACCGTATACAACAACCACTCGTTGTGTAAGCTCTATTTATTTCATTCCATCAATCGATAGCCAACAACAACAAAGAAACATTTCTCTATCGAAAAATTCTGTTATAGATCACGCGAAGCGAAAATACCAGTCCAAGGTAACCTGATAGGTTTTAAAACATGATAGATCTGGTCTATCATTCCTGCTACTTTCTATGCGATGTTTCTTATTCCCTTGAATACGGTGTGTAATGAAAATGATATGATTACCATAATTTTCTAATCATGAGTGTGAGCAATTTACATTTAAGCGGATTATACTTTTTCAACGCTAGTTTCGCAGATAATAGATTCACAGGATTGTCTGTCAGATGCTGTATTGCTTCTACACCAATGCATTATAAAACATGAGCTTGACTCTTTATACGTTAAGACAACACAATTGATGACTGACATGCTGATGAACCACTGGCGGAAATATTCATCTATGTCAGATTTTAAAATGTCAGCTGTGGATATGAATTGTTTTACGTGGTCATAACTTGTTATGTCTGTAATGCAAGCAACAACACTATGATCAAAGGAAATGATGGAGAGTGGCATTGGTTTTCAGCCAGCTATAACTCAAGCGTACATATTTTAGCGGGTTTACACTAATTTATACTTCTATTGATATTTGTTTCTTTTAACTTGATTGCAGGAATTATGAAGTATAATAAATCATTATAGCGCGGGGTTATTTTAATCCATAAATATAATTAACGAAAATAAATTCGCATTTAACGAAATTCGATACTTTATTTGAATAATATGTGTATTCAGATCTGAAATGATGATTATTTGATTTATTGGTACGTTTTTAAAGTTCATACATATATGTTTATTTATATTTCTCTTTAGAAGTTTACTCTTTATGTATTCATTTACCGTAGAATGACATTCGCTATATACAAAGCCATTGTTACATGAAGAGTAAATTTATGATAAATCTTTTGTTTTCAAACTATATTTTTTCAAACTTTTAACTAGAGAGATAACATGATACAGGCGACAAGTACACTAAGACCTGATTGTATTGTACCTACAAATAGATAAATTCTTAATGATGTGCATTGTTTTATTGGAAACTCCTGTCATTTCAATCTTTATATGACTATGCTATGGAGTAGTTATGGTAGTATGGGTTAGTATGGGGTAGTATTATGTAGTATGTGGTAGCATAGGGTAGTATGTGATAGTATGTGGTAGTATGTGATAGTATGTGGTAATATTGTGTATTATGTGGTGGTATGTGGTAGCATGGGGTCACTTCGTATGTGGTAGTATGGGGTAGTATGGGGCAGTATATGATAGTATGTGGTAGTATGGGGCAGTATATGATAGTATGTGGTAGTATATGATAGTATGTGGTAGTATGGGGCAGTATATGATAGTATGTGGTAGTATGTGATAGTATGTGGTAGTTGGTGGTAGTATGGGGTAGTATGGGTTAGTATGTGGTAGTATGTGATAGTATGTGGTAATATTGTGTATTATGTGGTGGTATGTGGTAGCATGGGGTCACTTCGTATGTGGTAGTATGTGGTAGTATGGGGTAGTATATGATAGTATGTGGTAGTATGGGGCAGTATATGATAGTATGTGGTAGTATATGATAGTATGTGGGTAGTATGGGGTAGTATGTGGTAGTATGTGATAGTATGTGGTAGTTGGTGGTAGTATGGGGTAGTATGGGTTAGTATGTGGTAGTATGTGATAGTATGTGGTAATATTGTGTATTATGTGGTGGTATGTGGTAGCATGGGGTCACTTCGTATGTGGTAGTATGGGGTAGTATGGGGTAGTATATGGTAGTATGTGGTAGTATGGGGCAGTATATAATAGTATGTGGTAGTATATGATAGTATGTGGTAGTATGGGGTAGTAGGTGGTAGCATGGGGTCACTTCGTATGTGGTAGTATTGGGAAGTATGTGGCGGTAAGTGGTAACATGGTGTAGTAGGGGTAGTATGTGTGGTAGTATGGGGTAGTATGTGGTAGTATGGGGTAGTATCGATGTGGTAGTATGTGGTGGTAGGTAGTAGTGGAGTATGTGTGTAGGTATGTGTGGTATGAGTGGTAGTGTAGTATATGTGGTATCATGGTGTTAGTAATGAGTGGTAGTATGGGGTAGTTATGTTGGTAAGTATGGGTTAGTATGTGTAGTATGGTGGTATGTATGTTGTTGTGGTAGTATTGGTATTGGATGTATGTGGTGGTAGTTGTAGTGGTATTGTGGTATAGTGTGTGGTAGTCATGGGTAGTATGTGGAGATGGGTAGTTGTGTAGCATGGTATTGTGTGGTAGTATTGGGGTTATGTGATAGGTATGTGGTGTATGTGTTATGTGGGTAGTATGTGGTAGTAGTATGTAGTTGGGTGTATGTGTGTGGTAGTATGGTGGTAGTATGTGGTAGTATGGGTAGTATGTGGTAGTATGGTGGTAGTATGGGGTAGTATGGGGGTAGTATGTGGTAGTATGGGTAGTATGTGGTAGTATGGTGTATGGTATTGGTGGTAGTATGTGTGTATGATGGTAGATAGGTATAGTGTGTTAGTATGGGTAGTATGGGTTAGTTATGTGGTAGTATGTGGTATGTATGGTGTGAGTGTGATGGGTGTATGTGTAGTTGGTAATGTATGGAGTAGGGTATGGGGGTAGTATGGGGTAGTATGTGGTAGTATGTGGTAGTATGGGGGTGTTGGTAGTATTAGTTTGGTAGCATAGGATAGTATGTGGTAGTAGGTGGTAGCATAGGATAGTATGGGGTAGTAGGTGGTAGCATAGGATAGTATGGGGTAGTAGGTGGTAGCATAGGATAGTATGGGGTAGTAGGTGGTAGCATAGGATAGTATGGGGTAGTAGGTGGTAGCATGGGGTCACTGCGTATGGGGTAGTATGTGGTAGTATGGGGTAGTATGTGGTAGTATGGGTAGTATATGATAGTATGTGGTAGTATGTGGTAGTATGTGATAGTATGTGGTAGTATATGATAGTATGTGGTAGTATGGGGTAGTAGGTGGTAGCATGGGGTCACTTCGTATGTGGATTATGGGGTAGTAGGTGGTAGCATGGGGTCACTTCGTATGTGGTAGTATGGGGTAGTATGTGATAGTATGTGGTGGTATGTGGTAGTATGGGGTAGTATGGGGTAGTAGGTGGTAGCTTGGGGTCACTTCGTATGTGGAGTATGGGGTAGTATGTGGTGATATGTGGTAGCATGGTGTAGTAAGGGGTAGTATGTGGTAGTATGGAGAAGTACGGGTTAGTATGTGGTAGCATAGGGTAGTATGTGATAGTATGTGGTAGTATGTGATAGTATGTGGTAGTATGTGGTAGTATGTGGTAGCATAGGGTAGTATGTGGTAGTATGGGGTAGTATGGGATAGTATGGGATAGTATGTGGTAGTATGGGGCAGTAGGTGGTAGCATGGGGTCACTTCGTATGTGGTAGTATGTGATAGTATGTGATAAGATGTGATAGTATGTGGTAGTATTGTGTATTATGTGGTATAATGTGGTTGTATTAGGTATTATTTGGTAGCATAGGATAATATGGGGTAGTAGGGTGTAGCATAGGATAGTATGGGGTAGTAGGTGGTAGCATAGGATAGTATGGGGTAGTAGGTGGTAGCATAGGATAGTATGGGGTAGTAGGTGGTAGCATAGGATAGTATGGGGTAGTAGGTGGTAGCATGGGGTCACTGCGTATGGGGTAGTATGGGATAGTATGGGATAGTATGTGGTGGTTTGTGGCAGTATGTGGTGGTATGTAGTGGTATGTGATAGTATGGGGTGGTATGTCATGGTATGGGGTAGTATGTGGTAGTATGTGGTAGTATGGGGTAGTATGGGGTAGTATGTGGTAGTATGGGGTAGTATGTGGTAGTATGGGGTAGTATGTGGTAGTATGTGGTAGTATGTGGTAGTATTTGGTAGTATGGGGTAGTATGGGGTAGTATTTGGTAGTTGGTGGTACATGTAGTATGTGGTAGTTGGTGGTACATGTAGTATGTGGTAGTATTTGGTAGTATGAGGTAGCATGGTGTAGTATGTGGTGGTATGTGGTAGTATGGGGTAGCACGTGGTAAAACAAGAACTGTTCTAAACAACATACATGATATTCTAATTAAGCATTACTACTGACTAGTGACTATACATGTACTGGTCTTGACGTTGGTAATAATTACATTCTACACCTGTTTTAAATAAATTTACTATTCCTAACTGCAACAGTTGTAGGTACATTTTATACATGTTGACATGGACTTTCGGTATAAGTCTGTTAAAAACTACTAATGAAGTAAATATAATATATATATATGGACTTTTTGATAGTGTATAATGTATACAGGAGTGTTTCAAAACTGCATTTGTACAAGTACTTGTGTTAGTGTGGCTTAGATATTTGAGATATTTTTTTCATAATCTACCTCCCTTTATCCTAGTATAATTATGTGTTTTTAAACAAAAATCATTTTAAATATTATGTCTAAAATATTGTTCTCAATACTTATTCTACTTTGGCAATTTCATGGTGACAATCTATAAAGGATTTGCCTATTATTCTATCCAATAGACTGATAACAACTTCGTCAATAAAATTTAATGAAATGAAACGCACCAAGACATAGGCAAGGATATAAATATAGAGATTACACTCTGAAAATGCATATCAACAATGACTCACTAGTAACAATCAGATCAGATTTCAAAACCGACAAACCTGACTTATCATGCATATCTCTTTTGATAATAACAGGCCATAAAACTAAATATTTATATTGTTTTATCTTTCTGGATCATATTACAAGAATACATAATTTCGATTTGTAATCTGTGGGCATGGTAACACGTACATTGCCTTCATTTTTTCTAATGACATATTCCGAAGATGCAGAGAAGATTAGGGTCTACGTAGTAAATATATTGAATTATTTATTGGATATCGGAAGCAGGAAAACAAGGTGTATAGTCATTGTATATGTACACATTAAGTGAAAAGCAAACAGTTCTTGCAAAATGTGTGACGTCTTAGGGATGTACAAAGAATATTTCACTCAGAAAGAGGAATTCTAACTAATGCGATTGAAGGATGTAACTGCAGTACACGGCAATCATTATTTTTGTCAGCTTAAACATCAATCTACCCTTATTCGAATAATGAGAGAAGATGATAGTAGTCTACAGTGGGAATATGTGGATTTCAGCAGATAAAAAAATGAGTATTCAATAGAATAACTGAAGCAGGCAATACAATATATCTATGTACAATTCATACACAATGTGGAAAACAGATTTTTTTTTTGCAAAATGTGTAATGGATATCAGGACAGAATTGACCGTTTCCATGGTCACTACTAAATAAGACGCTGAATTGGTATCGCAGTAAGTATATGGTTAAAAGTAAATAAGGAAATACCTCAAATGGGATCAATTTAAACAAAAACATAATGTTACAACGTTCAAACTTAGAAGCTACTTTTATGAATATTGATATTTTTAAATTCTTAATTGTAAATTACAGATTTTATCTGTTACATTATAAGTTACACTGAAAGGTCAGTCAAATTGCATATACAACCATTGTCTTAGTCTCTTAAGGTACTTAGAGTAGTTGGATCCTGATGGACGTTACGATATAGTCAAGTATACGGCTAAGAACGTTTGTACTCAGGCATTTCCTGATGACCATCCATATAAGAGTTATTATTTTAAAGTGTTGTCTCCTCTTTTTGATTTCTTTCGTCGGTAAAGCCTTGTGTCCGCTTTGATATGTATTGCTAATGGACTGATTGATTTCACCTGATCTGATTTTGACGTTTACTCTATCTAGAGGTTAGCCTTAAAGTAAATTTTCTTACACTGCACACTGCCCCAGGTCATTGTTAACTAAAGGCGCGCATATTCAGCATAGTCAATTGACAATTATGATTTCTATAACGTTTTCTAGAACCAATTTATTTTGCTACATTTCACTTTTGGAACAGGTAATGAACAATGTAAACCGTTTTTAACGATTTTTAATATGTCTCTTTATGGCAGTGTTTGTGATCATTATCCTAATGGCGAATCAATATTCGGTACTATTGGTTATTCTCTTACATTGTAATGAAACAAATATATTTACAGTAATATCGATAACTTTTAAGGACGGTAAAACATGATTATATGCTTATAAATAAATGGGACCGTTAGGTTTTGAAAGTAAACCATTAATTTGAAAAAAAAACTGCCTCTTCGACAAAGGAATTCGAGAAATAATGGGTCTTTGGTGAAATATTATAAAGACGGAACGCTTGTCAACAATACTTTACGATTTTGAATGAGATATACATTGTCTTCGTATATGTTTAGCCTACTCAGGCTTCATTTCCAATTTAATCAAAACATTGGCAGGGATGTATTCGGTGAAGCCAAGGTACAAGGCACAAAATTTTGAAATATTCTAATGTAATTAACTTTGCAATCACATAAACATTGTTATGTTAGATACAAAACAAAAAGAAGTATACAAATGTGAACCTGAAAAGCTAAGGTACGTTTCCAAGAAATATCAAATTAATAATGACATTTAGACTGCCATCTTCTGATTGCAATTACTCACTTTAAACTGAAAAAGGAGGGCTGTGCCTACCATTTTCCTACATAAAGTTGTTCCTTTGCGTTAAAATAATTCACCATCTTTGCGATAAAGAGTAAAATTTTCACCAAGACAGCGGTAGAATGATTTCAACTACAAACGACAAGCCTCATTTTTGTCAGGTTGAGGTTCCACTTCAGGATAAGAGCTTCCTGTTAAATATCAAACAGATTGCTAAAGGGAAATTGTCCCGTTCGCCCTCGCATTTATAATATGTTGACCGTATCTCAATAAATACACTCTTAAAATACGATGGAATTGTAAACGTGACGTCTTTGAAGTATCGATGTGACGTCTCCATATTGTTTCCGTGATGTCATACATTTGTTGTGACCCGGAAAACGCTTCGTTTCAATCCAATTAAAAAAAATTTATTTTTCTTTGTTTTCATGGTAAATACTCAAATGTGATTGGTCGAAAAATTCTTTTCAATCTTCTATGAAAGAAATTCCGAGAATGGCGCGAAAAATGTGACGTCACAATACGACAATTGACGTTGCGTATTGATTTGAGAAAAAGAATCCCATTTAAAACCAGTAAAATTGTACATAAAACAAGTTTTAAATTAGAAAATCATTTTCAAAAATTAATTATAAGCGTTGATGTCAATTATTTTTTAGTTTCATCGGGGTATGAAACAAATTTTGTTTGCAAACTTCTGTAAGAATCCGCGCTACGCGGATTCATACAGTTGACAAACAAAATTTGATCAATGCTTAAATAAGGGAATGCTACAGTATATCATCGCTAAAATAGGACTGAAAGAAAAAATCATCCGTAAGAGGAAGACGAGGTAACTGGAAAATACATAAGTTGTCGGGCAAGTGACTTCCTTTAAACGTATATTTTCATTTGCCGTCGGGTGAAAGGCAAGTGATTTATAAATGTCGCATCGACTTTATCAGAAGGAATTACTTCGGATACAACAACGAAATTACCAGATTATATTGTACATTTATTACTCACTATGATATTCTAGTGCAAGTGTATTGATTCCCCCTTTTAACTATATTTATTTGATTATGCAAACAGTAGAAAACCAATAGAAATGGAACGTATGCCACATTTGTTTTACATTATCAGGAAAGACAAAGTATAGGTTGTATTGTGAAACGATTCATTTTCAAATGTATGCTAGAGTTTTGTCCGTGTTTTTTTTTACGAAAGTAATATTCGATATCAATATTAATATGTTATATCAATACTTATGTATACGTGCTTAAGAAAGATGACGTAATCTTTATGGGAGAGACGCCGAGCGATAATTAACGTACGAGTAAGCAATTACCGAATCAAGACCCATAAAAATCAGAGAATTGTATCTCAGAAAACACGTTTAACAAGTAGTATAACTTGATTTATTACATTTTTACCAGTGAAATATCAAAAATTATTCATTCTATAAAAGTGATATTTTTCACTAGTGACAAATATCATATTTTTCACTAGTGAAAAATATCACTTTTGCTGATTTGACCAATCAAATCAATGATTAGAAAATACCAAAATAATTGACCAATCAGAAAGCCCGACAGATATGTCAGCACCTGGAAGGGGAACTACTAAATGCAGCACCTGGACAGGGGAAACTACTTTTTTTGTTTACAAATTATCACTGTAGTCCTAGTTAGCATACGGGGTAGGGTTTTCTTTGATAAAAAATGTAATAAACAGAATATCTAACAGTGTCTTCAGTAATACCAAATATATTTCACTCGTGTGGCTAATATTTTGATATTTTTCACTCGTGCTGCGCACTCGTGAAAAATATCAAAATATTAGCCCCACTCGTGAAATATATTTGGTATTACTGAAGACACTGTTAGATATCCTCTATTTATTGTTACAACCTGAACTCCCTCTTACGTAATACCCATGTATTTAACACTTAACAATCAATTCCAATTTCAGTTCCGATTTGAATTAAGGAAAATTAAGAAGGCGGTGGTTCTTGTGTTTCAAGTCTAGCAATGAAAATGTTAAATATTACACATTGACGTGGTATGTGGGACGTGTATGTAAGATATATCGATTTCATTCACCTGTATTTGTGCGCATAGTACTACGTATATTTAAATACGATATCTTGACGTGTATAAAACATTACCACTAAAGATACATCTTGAGATAAATGTTCCGATGGGATTAACATTTCACGTTTGAAAAGAACTGGCAGGACGGTTTACTTAAGATGCACAACCAGGAGGATATTGTGACTTTGATGAACATATAAATATATATATTTAGAAATGAACAAGTGTTAATGTCCAAATATTACCATTTCTAGGTGAGGTATAATCATGAGACAGGTGACGAAATACATTATCTTATTGTCATCTTGTGTTACAGGTGAGTGAACATTTACTATGGATCATACAACAAACATTAAAAACATCTTGATAAAAGTTTTCTTCATTTCATTTTGTTAATTTCGAATGCTATAAAGGAATTTATTGTAGTTTGTTACAGTGATAAGAACAGCTTGCTGATAGGAAAGTTTTTTATTTTCTTTTATAAATACGCCTAACTGTATCATTTTGTCTGCCGCTTGATGTTGATACCAATTATTTGTTAGAGACTGTTATATATAGACATGTCAATTCAACGATTTCCTAGAACTTAGAAGATGATTTTATTTTTGCAGTACTGTACCTTCAGTATAGCTCTATTAAAATGTATATTCTAATTACATTAATTCAACCTTAAAAGCATCAAATTAATTAATCCAAATAAAAAACATTTTGAAAGGAACATGTACATCATGTATATAATATAAATAACTTTATTTCTATCCTCCCCCCCCCCCCCCCCCCCCCCCCAAAAAAAAACGGTCTCCCTTGTATGAAATGCAATATATTGCCTTGTTATTTTCATAAGTTCATAAGTTTATGACTACATTTCTCTATTGCGTTGCTTGGCAACCAGGAAAAAAATGAAATTTCGGGTCAGGGACTTGTAATACAATATGCCGCTGCTCGAGTTTAAGTCTTAATTTCTTACATCCTATAGATGGAGGTACCGACACATTCTCTAAAAGAGAGAACTTCTTTAACCAAAAAACGGTATATGCAATTATCCAAACTTCGTACCATTAATGTTTCAATGGATATTTGATGTCTAAGACCACAAGAGAATATTTTGGGCTCGTTGTTGAATACTTAATTACCCTGTGCATTATGGAGTATTAGACACTTGTCGATTTGCCCGTTGCTTCAGTTATTGACAACTCACTTCCCTCATTTGAGGATGTGACGATAACCAAAGTTAACCTAGATATGTATATCGGGTGCCTTCGAACAAGCAGAAGACGGTAGGCTTTCCGAAACACATGGGTTTATTATCCTTGTTCATTCTCAATGGTATCCATGAAATATATTGTATGTTCCGAGATTGTCCTCGTTCTCTCTACCTTGAGTCACGATTATAGATTCATTTGTATTTTGTATTTATCTGTAATTATTCTAATATGCTAAATATGTGTTTTCAGTCCTCAGTAATCAGACCATAACCTGCTCTAGCAATGACTATGCCTACACTACTTGTGAGCTAAATGGCAATTACGATACTATTGAGAAAACAGTACAGCACTCTGGATCCCCATGTACAATGGATGAATCGTTTGGTCTGAATGGTAGCTTTATATGGGTTAGCAGCGGCTGCAGGGCTACTTTCTTTGTCACAAATACTGGTAATACTTTTTAGCAATTAATTGTAGCTTGATAAAACAATGTAGTATTTAAGTACTATTAAGTTATTGATAATGAGTTATATTATTATTGACAATCACACTGTTTCATTATTCAACTTATATATATATATATATATATAATTTTCAAACCATGTTCATAAGAATCGTTCTGTATTCGCCGCAGCAAAAAAAGTATTTTAATCTGGAAGTTATGTTTTAAGTTCTGTGACAATTTTGTGACGTAATACATGTTTGGCGTCACATTAATGTTATTACCCGTGTGTGACATTTAAGTAACTTGACACAACAGAGCGTACAGTGTACTATTTTCAAATATATTAGCATTGACTTTGTGAGGAAGACCATGTTTAACGTGCTGCGCATTAACTCAAGTAAACTGTCAAATACTTTTTGGGCCCAATGCAGATATTGACTTTAAAATCATCTTATTATTTCGAAGGAGGTGTTGCTTTAAGATATTGACGGGTGTTTCGTTGCAGGATCAACAACAACAAAACTAACAACAACGACGACGACGACTACAACCACAGCAACAACAACACCAACAACAACATCAACATCACCACCGATATCAACATCATCATCAACACCAACAACAACATCAACATCACCACCGATATCAACATCATCAACAACAACAACAACAACATCACTACCATTATCAACAACAACAACCACAGGAATTGCTGAAACAACAACAAAACCAACAACTACTGCTCTGACCATTCAAACTACAAGTGTTATTCACGCCTACACAACCAGCCCTGGCGTTATATCCTCTTCCTCGAGTAATGCTGTTAATTTATATCTAACAACCAGCACTTATACAACGTCCTCTTCCAGCAATATCACACAGAAAGGTAAGATTTCATTCATATTCAAGAACTGATAATATATATTCTGTTTTGAGTTAACACTCATATGACTTGTATGAATGAACATATGATAGCAAATATGAAATAAGAAAACATAAGATGCTAGTCAATTGAAAACTTTTATTTTACAGTAACAAATGATTTCATTCCTCTTCATTGTTATTTCAAGCATTTGACAGACATATCGATAATCGTTGACATTTTTGCAGGATTTTGTAAGTGTAATTGCACCATAACCATGGATGACAAAACTCTAGCCACAGTCATTAAAGAACTCCGCAGGAAGTTGACCGTCGACAAGTCTTTATTGTCATCAACTATCAGGAAAAAGATTTCCGCTTCGGACCCGCGGCCTTCAGCAGCTGTGATAGGGTATGCCGGACTAGTCTTCCTTATTGCGTTTGTCTTACTTATTGTGATATTGGACCTGATTACGTTTTTCCAATACTTGTCGGGCAAACAACAAACACGCCCCCATTCCGTATGTTGACTGCCGTATGTCCATACTCCGCCAACATCCTTGTGGGGAACATCCGCCGATTTATTGTGTCATAATATCTTCGCCAACGATGGGAGACGAATTTTATAGTAATTTTTTTTCCTTCAATACTTCTCGTAATACCTCATTAAATCTCATTACGTGTGCTATTTAGCGACGAAATGAAGGTAGATAAAACAGATTTTGAAATTCCGATCGGCTTGTGGGTTGCACCCCACAAGCAATGGACTAATGTTTTCGTTTTCGCTAACACCACTGTAACGTTTTAGAAAGAACTGTGTGTGTCTTCTGTGCCGTCCTTCGATGAATATGTAACACACTTCGTCACTGCTTGCATTTATTGGATATAAATGTGCCACATCGGATAGAAGACAACGTTGGATTCGTACCCTGTATTAACGGGAGACTACGAATGAAACAGGTATGCTATGATGACTTCCTCCAGGTAATTGAGTGTCGCATACAAGACCATGTGAACAGCACTATACCTGAGACGTAATTAAAGTAATAGAAAATCAATTGCTGATTTGGATGTCTGAATTGTATTTAAAATACATCCTTGGTTACTATGGATACGAACAGTTCACATATAACATATACAGACTACAATATCAGGATGTGTGACATAATTTAAGGGGGTTGGAGCTAGTGAGGCTAAAAAATTCCTGACATTCAATTTTTCTGAAATTTTGGTTATTTGCTCAGGAGATAATTATGTATCACTAACTAAATGAAGAAAAACTTTGTGTGGTTGAAATTTTTTTTAGGCCCCCCTTTAGACCCCCTATAATTACACACCTCTGGTCCTCTTTGTGGACAAAACCCAAATGCACCTAATGCATTTAAAATGGCAACAAGTTCAATGTTTTTACTTTTGAATATAAAATAAATGCTTCTGTATCTTGATTAACCTCTAGTGAATGTATATATCACATTTTATTATGTATTGGATGCTTATTATAAAAATAATAGCATGTGAAGCCGCAGATTTCGTTATCATGATTCTATTTTATATGGTCATTTTTATGATTAGTTTCTTATTTCAAAAAATTTTGTAAAATAATTGTGTCATTTAATTTTCTCAAAAAACTAACAGGATATGTCATCAATATTACTGCATAGCCATGATTTTTTACGGAAACTTTCTATGGTCAGTTTTTGAAATATGTGACATTTTCTTACCCCACCCCCCTAAATACTTCACTCCAATTTTGGTACATCTCTCTATTCTATGACGTCATATACTGGAAACATCAGTACACAGGGATTATTTTGGTTTATCAAATTGATGGGCCATTAAATTTAGCTGATTTTCAAGAAAACTAATATCATGTGTGGGTCATTACATAGGAAAATTTAAAGATTTTTCCTAATCATGTGGGCCATTCAGTAAATTTGATGGCCAATGGCCCCATATGGCCCCCTCCAAAATGAACCCCGAGTGCATAATTTAAATGTTTCAGTATATATGTACTAAATACACACATTACCAAAATACAGGGTACAGTTGTTGCGGCAGTAGCGGATCACTTTGCATACAATCACTGCACACGATTTTACGTGTTGTTTTTTTGACAGGTATTGTATATCTCCAGAAAGCAAATTTAATTACCTTTCTTGTGATACCAAAAGATCTGAATAGAATTGAACATACGAAATGAAACAAGCAAAACAAGACCTACCGAATTGTCGGCTATAGCGGATCAGTAACTATTGATGATTAATGAAAATTATTTTAACAAGAATTATCTTTACCTTTTTTCTATGTTGAGTATTTGTCTGAATAGACATTCATTATAGGATGATATTGTGAAGATTTTTTTATACTATTGGCTTACTATAAATTATTAAAACTATCAACTTCTGAAGTTCAGTGTTTGTGTCAGATAAATAATTGAAAATTAATTAGGCATTTGTCTTTTATTCATTTGTTTTATTGTTTAAATATAATAAATCAGGAGATATATATGGTAATGTACAGTAATCAGATTTGGTTTGTTTCTTTGTTTATAAGGGACATAACTTGTTGAACATCTATATGAAGGATACCTCTCTTATAAAGGACACTTGTCTCTTAGGTGTCCTTTATACACAGGTTCGACTTGTACATTGGGTTTTCATTCATTAAAACTAATAATAAATAATATGTTAGAATATGTTGCATACTCCGGCAAGATCTTGTTCAATATAATATGTTGATCAATTTTATCACTTAGCCGGCCTGTTCATGCATGTGTTACAGTCATGCCATAAGTAAGGACATAAAGACTGAAACAAAAGGGTGGGCTTGGCATTTTATAAATGGGGTCTTTTTCAGAAAAGAAATTGGTTCATGAGAATAATTTGAATGGAAAAACAATTTGGGAGTCCCAGAGTGTTTTAGGTGTTAATAATCAGCTTGGTGGGAATGGGTGAATGTAAAAAAAATATACATATATTCATGTCATAAATATTATATTAATTTGTATTTATTTTTTCTTCATGATAATATTGCTAATGATAATGTATATCATTGAAAGGAAATGGTGAATTACTTTTTCTCCAATGTACAGAGAGGATATTTCCCATTTATGCATGTTAAAAGTATAAGAAGGATTATTATGAATTAAATTATTTATTGAATTATTTCGCTTCAGTTTTCAGTGAATGCCCCTTTATGTTAAGTATTCATAGTAAAGGGGAAATAACTCTTAATAAAGGCCTTAAAAAATCCGGACTTATCGTTGATCAAGCACCTGTGAGAGTGTATTAGAGATCAACTTCCGACATGCGCACAAATAGTTTTACTGCAATGGCGAAGCGGGGAAGTTCGAATTGCAGGTACAGCACACTGAAAATGAGTGTATGTTCACTTTATAAGGCAAGTACCTGTGTAATACGAACAACGAAGACTTTTAGAACTATAAGAAATCATTTGGAGTGATAAATGTGCCGGAAAACATTTCAAAAGTTGATATAACACTGTCGTCGAAAGGCAAAACTATGCACAAAACGGATGTTTTCCTATAACTTACCCATTTCAATATCTTGTATTAAGCAAGCTGGATCGCTGCATACCTCAAAATTGACGCTGAAATGACCGTTTATGTTTACATTATGACGCCATAAAATCTTGGGTCATGGAATGGACATGCGAGGATTTGGGAGCTATTTTATCAAATTTTGTACCAAATGGGGTCTTGTACCAAATGGGGTCCTGTGACGTTACGTCTATAACGGATCACGTCCCCTTGCGGGCCCTTGGTGACGAGTCAAGTTTGCTGGGATGTCTCAAAACGCAATTTTCGGATGCCAATAGACCCCGTCTAATATTAAATCGAAGCTTTTGTTCTGAATATACTAAACAGTAGGTGCATAACAACTCAAAAAGATGGCTCTTTACAACTAACAACTTTAACGTCATTTCCCAGGACGATTTAGCGTTATTCAACTTTATGTCGACGACGTCACCGATGTTAACGTTAGATATATTTTATGGGGAATACCATTTTAGAACTGTAGTAGATCTATCTTTACGATATCGGTAATGTGTATTCCATCTCAACAAGTCAAAATTGTAAGCAGGAAACACTGATTGTATCTTTTATCCAAATTAAATACATGGAAATTGAGTGTCATCCGTGGAAAAAATACTGAGCCGTACCTGACGGATAGTCTAGTCGTTAGACTGTTCTATTATCAATTTTCTTACGTTTTCCTGTTTAACTCTGCGAATGAAAACAAAGTGATATAATAATTACAAATCGGCATAGAGTTTCTTTCACATTTTAGAATAGAAATTAAAATTTAGTTCACATGAAACTAAGAATTGTATAGGCCGGTTTTTTTTTATACTCGAACATGTTTATGGTTTGAAATAACCTGAAACATGTTTAAGCTATTAAACATATACATGTTCCAAGGGTTTTAAAAAACGCATTGGTTGAACAAAATGGTGTTAAAACAACAACATTAGCTACAATATTTGCATATATAAATTTCTGTAGCTAATATCAAGAGATATTGCATGTTTGAGATTTTAAAAAATTAGCAATGAAATCATTAAGTAAGAATATTTTAAAAAGCATTTAGTGACTTCACATTTCGGCAACATGCTTATATTTATCTATTTTTGGAAAATTAAGCAGCGGAAAAGTATGTAAAAAATATCAGGTGAATGAGCTAACAATTGTCTAGTCTACTAGTGTATGGAATTTCAAGAAAATACATTTAAAAACGAAGTCATAAAAATTCATTGAAAATTTTTCAAAATGCACGAAATATAAAGTAAAAATATGACGTGACCGAATACTTTTGGCACATTACTGTAACTTGAACATATACTGTCTGAAAAATGAGATGTACAAAGAGAAAAACAGCATTTTTCAGAAATGTTTTAATATAATGGAATCCTGCCGAACTGATACTCCATATCAACTTCATTTCAATGCTATGTTACTGTCATCGTTGCAAACAAACCCTTGAGAACATGAAGGTCCTATCAGACCAAAGGGTTATTATGAAGAAATCAACAATCTTTAGTCTTTGTCCGACTTTCAGTCTCACTTTCGTTTAGAGAAATCAACATTTGAAAGTCTCCTCCCTCGCCTGTCAGCTCTACAGCTTACAGCAGCACTTGTTCCATCATCTTGAATCGATCTCAAACATGCTTTTAATCGCGGTTGAGGAACTCTTTAACCATTTAACCGAGTGGTTAAAACCAAGCAATAAAAAACGCTTAACCATAAAAGTGTTTTAAACCTTAAAACATGTTTGAGTATAAAAAAACAGCCCTTATATATTTTCATTCCAGTTTGAATTCTATACCTTTAATTTTTTTTATTGCTGTTAATTTTCATCAGAGACAGCATTGTTATATAGGCCTCTCTTTTCAATGAACTACTACAGTATCTTTAAAATAAAAAATTAATAAAGAGCAAAACATGTTAAATTGAAATATCCACCGAATAAATTTGTATAATGTATTGTTTACGATACTAGTGAGAGTAATAATTTATAAACTAAACTTAGGCATTGTAGATATTTTCATTTATTCTTTAATACAGAGCTGCATACACTCTCCTGTCATCTCTGGAAAAAAAATGTTGCAAAACTTGTATGTATTATTACACCATGTTTAAATGTTATGGACTTTGGCACATGTTTTTATTGATTAGTCCATTTAACCTAGTCAGTTTCATTTGGATTTTTAGCGAACAGGGGTATCTAACGTTTAAAAAACCTAATTATAATAGTTTTTCTTCGTTTAAACAGAGACCTATATACTAGTAAATAGGTCTCTGGTTTAAACTTTAAAAGTTTAACACGACTCCCTAAACAATTTTGAGACGACCCCTGGATCAGCTGCGTCACAGCTCTACGTCACCTCAGACTGACTTGGTTCAGTGTGACAGTGACAGCTAATGGGACATGGCGATTGATGGTACTTTATTAGTTTTGGTCTACATAGAGTCTAGTATAATTAGCTTGGATGAACACCACTTGGAATTTCTTATTCAGTATGCAATATTGGACCGCTAACACAGTAATCGGCGAGTGATCACATTGCAAATGACTATCCGTGGGAGCGTCTGCTCCGTCAGCAGAACGACATGATGAAGCTGATACAATAAGTACCTATACCAAGTTATGCATCTGATTTTGTGCAAGTGAATGAATAATTAATTCAACGACCATTTGGGATCGTAATTGACAGACTGGACGATTCAAGGAAGGCTACGGTAGACTCTTCTCATTCGAAAGTGGCGTATGTTTACAAGCTATTTTTAGTGTCAACACATGGCATCAGCTAGGGGCGACATGGGGGGAAATTAGTACACAGTAAAATTATTACTTGATCAATTGTACTGCTCCTCTTCTTAAGTTGTATGCCAATACATACGCGTGCGCAAATAAAACAGTGATCCGCTATAGCCGAGAAATTACACTTTAAGCAATGCATAATTACGGTTGTAAAAACAATCCAAGATTACGAAATAATGAATTGTTATCAAATAAAACACCATAAGTCATCATTCAATTGCATTTTTATGTGTTTGACAGTGTGTTGTATCTTAGAAACCATTTCCAAATCGAGACTGTCCGGCCATATCTTGTTTAGCGGATTGAGGAATTAACAAATTCTTGAATTCTGTACGTAATTTGCTCCTGTATATCAAGTTTTTGTTGTAGACACTAAAACATGATTTATTAACAAATGTGTACAACAAACACCCTCCTGGGAGTCGTACTTTTTTCATAAACAGCTTTAGTTTTTGGAGTGATCCGCGACTGCCGTAACAACTGTATTGGGTGTTAGAAAAAAAGCCAACAACATCATTCAAATATAATTCAGTTATTTAATGAATAAACTTAAAATAGCATCAATAATTGAGATTACTTTAAAATGCGCCTCCCTTTTAGATCTTCGGGAAGTCTTACCCCCATGGCCAAAAGCAAACAGACCTCTATCCTTCCGGAAAGAATCCATGTTGTTGTCGTCTGCGTCTGACAGCTGTATGTTATTGTCTACGTTATAAATACGCTTGACATCGAAGCGAATTTAAGCGTTTAGATGACCCCACAAAAGAAATAATCTAGAGGAGTTCCGAATGTAAAGAGTTATCGTTCCTGATTCTCGGATACTAGCTACAACGTCCTTAAGCTTTAAGAAAGGGGCCGATGGCCTTAAAATTCTACAATTAACTTGTTTGTACTACTACTATTACTGCATTGGTCATATATTTAAAATTTCCAGATATACATTGAATACATACGTGTATACTAATGTTCAATATCCAGTGTATTTAAAGTTTAGAGTTCGGTTATGCTTACATATTCAAACAGTTCAATTAAGAAGCTAGGTGGTCCTCATCATTTCAGTTAGTTATGTTGTTAATTAAGACCATCGTGTCAGTTAATTATCTTGGTTATTAAGACTATCATGTCAGTAAATTATCCTGTAAATTAAGACCATCATATCAATTAATTATCTTGGTAATAAGGACAACCATGTCTGTTAATTATCTTAACTTAATTAAGACATCTATGTCAGTTAATGGTCGTGTTAATTAAGACCATCGGGTCATTTAATTATCCTGTTAATTAAGACCATCATGTCAGTTAATCATCTTTTTAATTAAGACATCAATGTCGGTTAATTATCTTGTTAATTAAGACCTCTATGTGAGTTTATCATCTTGTTTATTAAGATATCCATGTCAGTTAATCATATTGTTAATTAAGACCATCATGTTAGTTAATCATATTTTTCATTCAGACCAACATGTCAGTTAATCATCTTTTTGATTAAGACCATCATATTAGTTCGTCATCTTGTTCATTAAGACCTCGATGTCGGTTAATTAGCTTGCTAATTAAAACCTTCGTGTCAGTTAATCATGTTGTTAATTAAGACCTTCGTATCAGTTAATAATCTTTTTCATTAAAACCTTCAAGTCAGTTAAGTTAATCTTTTTTTTTTAATTCGGACCATAACGTAAGTTAATTATCTTGTAAATAAGGACAATCATATCAGTTAATCATCTTGTTAATAAGGACCATCATTTAAGGTAATCATGCTGTTAATTACTACCATCAAGTCTGTTAATCATCTTGTTAATTAAGATCATCATGTCAGTTAATCATCTTGTTAATTTTTGTTAATTTGTTCGTAGACATGATATACATGACTATCAACGTCTCAGAATCGTATTAATGAAAAAATATTGTATATAAATCATTTTCACAAAATATTTATAAATTATTGAATCAAATTTTGTGAATGAGATTAAAGCATTACATTCTTTCAAGTACTAAGGGAAGTTAAAGCAACATATTATTTGATTATTTATAATAAATTACACACAAGTGTTAAAGCAACGTGTTGTTTGATTTCTATAATTTGTACACATACTTTTTTGTAGATGTTAAAGTAACATATTCTGTCATTTTCTATAATTTGTACCCACAGATGTTAAAGCAACATAATCTTTGATTTCTATAATATGCACACACACACACACACACACACACACACACACACACACACACACACATCTTAAAGCAACATATTCTTTGATTCTATAATATGTACTTGTATTTGTTTCAGCGAGTTATGGAAAATAAAGTTTGACGATCGTATGAATTCACTTTAGGAGATAATAAGTCATTGTAATACTTTGGATTATGTCTACGATGATAACCTTGAAGCAGTAAAGAATCAACAACTATACTTTTATGTTCAAACTACCGCAAGATACATGTATACGCAGTTAGGAAAATCAAATTACGATCCCAGTAAGCATTCCAGCTTAACTAATTAAATAAGATATTAAGAAATATTTGCCACGTGTTTGAGTATCTACAAATTTTTCAGGAAAACCTACTTCCCTAGACTGGTCCACTATCTCTACAATATTAGAATCATACACAAAGTTGAGCTTTATGACTTGGTTTCCAGGCCAGTAAATGTCTGATTCTACAAGTTTTAACAAGGGGAGATAATCTAGTATTATAATTTAGCTGGGCTGTGTCCTTTTTGATACTATATACTTGATAATATTTGTGGGGGATTTATTTTCGCTTTATTCGCGGTCATTATTTGAAGCGCAAAAATAAATCCCCCGAAAATTTCAATATATACACACAATGGTATGTTAGATCTTACTGCATATTTTGTTTACAAGATATAGTTGCGTGGAATTTTATACCCGTGGACTAGGACTGACATGCACAACCGCAAAATATTAGCCCTTTGAAATTCATCAACTTTTCAGTAGAATACATGTACAACAAACATATTGATTTATTCGCTGGAGTATGCTAAATTGTTAAGTTATGTAATGAAAATATTGATCTCTTTTATCGCATTTTCAAAGTGTCTATAGTATGTTTACATACATTTAACACCTGACCTATATAAAGGGAAAGTTTGTCACGTTTTATTAACATGTTACAAAGACCTTGTTGACATTTTGTTTAATATTTCTAAAGAACAATTCATGATATGTATTTGTTTAGTATATTGGACTATATCTGATGGCAAATGTTTGTATTAAATACACTTTGTTTTTCATGTCAGTGTATTTGTTTTATCAAATATTTACATTCAGTATGCATGAAAGCATTGGCGAAAATTATTTTCATTTTCCATAACAACATAAGCATCATCACAGTGTGTAGTAATGTCGGGAACCGTGCTACCACGGGAAGTACACTCCGACCGGGCCAAGAACTGTCTCACACTTTCAAGCAAAAACAACTGCTCTCTCTCCGACGTTACTTCCGGATAAAAGCATGACACATGCATTTTATTATTATCATTATTATTCGGTGTTTTAACAGATTAAATAAAAATCATAATGTAAATATAAGGAATGAACATTATGTTTTCAACATTCATGAGGTCATAACAACATTTGCTTCTGGGCATATTCCATGAATCGCGTTATTAATTTCATTTCTTAATTAAAACTGTGACCATATGACAAACATGATAGTTAAACCGCATTGTTCAATACTCGAAAGAACTTATTCTTGCCGACATGTTTAATGAGAATAATAACTTTCCTGCTGTCTTTAATTGTTTAACAAATGATCCTTCATCGTATGGTTGCTCACTCACAGCATGATTGCGACCTTTTGTGACTTTTGACGTACATGTAGCTTGAAGAGGCTTGTCGTAACATGTATGTTATGCTTTTATGTAATCTGAATATCTACACAGCTCAGAATTTTAAAATATACTTGACTTTTTAGAAGGACAACATCAAGAATTATGAAAAAAAAAGAAAATTAATACTTTGGTTACTGCGCCTCCCTTGCCTAAATTTTGACATGTCATCAACCTATTTGGAGTTGTTATTGTCGTAGTAATCAAGTGGAAGAGTAAATTACTTTGTGTTCTAAACGTAGACATGGTTTAGAAATTGATAAGATGGAATGTGTGTGGGTTGAAGTTAAACTCGTGGGCTAAGAGGTCTTATCGACACATTTTTCAGACAACCGAATTCAGAAGTATCGTTATGGAGCAAAATACAACAGTCAGTTTATTCGGCTTTTAATACAGGCATAAATAATATCATAATAACAGGCGATTTTGATATTATTATTTTTAACTATTAATCCTTAGCTAATTCACTAGACACATATTACATGTTTGTATGGACTGTAACAACTGATAACGGAATGTACACATTGTATGGGGCATTCTTCATCCCTTCTCGATATAATGTTAGTTAACAATGATTTTATAATTTAACGTTCGCATGAAGGTGAATCTTTTTTAAACCAACCCGTCAGACATCATTGTCCAATATACGGATTATTATCAGTTCGAAAAACCTGTTTTAGAGCTTTTAAAAGAAACATATGGTTATACAAATATGGTGATTATGTGGAATTACGCGAAACTTTGGCGCAACATTAGACTGCTCCGTTTTGAATTATGGCAATGTAGACATTTTCTTGCATTTTTTTAAATTGAATCCCAAATCCAAATAAAACAATACAAGTACGGAATAAAGACCACCCGTGGATATCTCATCACATTAGGAAAACTATAAGTAAAGGAAAGAAATTACAAAGAAAGGCTAAAAAATCAAACATTTTATCAAATTGGATATCTTTGAAACAAATTCGGAATAAATGTGTGAATATAATTCGTCAAGTCCACGAGAATTATTATAAACAGTCTGCCAACAAACTTCCAGATCCTAAACTAAATAGAAAGTCGGTGGAAAATAATTAACGAGTTTATGAAAATATTGGTAAATCCACTGACATACCTACTATTTCGTTTATGGACAATTTTTATGATAACGATTTTGACAAAGCCACTGTATTCAAGGTTTTTGTTTATCCGGTCAAGCAAACGTTGATGACTCCCTTACTGATCGTCCACCCTGTAATGATAATATTCACAATACATTAAGTGATATTACAATAACCTTAAAAGATGTAAAGGATGTATTATCGTCCATGGACACCACAAAAGTTTTAGGGCCTGACCTTGTCAGTCCTGTTGTACTTCATATTTATCACTAGTACTCCTACTCTATAGGGGTTAGCGTAGGTTCAAACTATTGCAAAACCTACCGGAAGCACCCTGACGTCAAAAAATTTCGAAAACAAGCCCCTATTTACAGGATAATTTCCTAGTCAGTGGAAAAATGCCAATGTAATACCAGTTCATGAGAAAGACGTTAAGATGTAAACAAATATATCTCTCTTAAAGCCCTACCTGGCTTTGGAAACAATAAAATTGAGAAAAAATGAAAACTTCAGAAATTTGGTAATGTTCCCTAACTGCTAAAGTTAAAAGCTTTGACGTAATTACGACCCTGGTGTCGAATCCAAAGAGTTTTTAAAATATAAAAATAAATTATTATCCTATAAAACTCTCCGTCTTACGAAAATAAATCTTCTCGTCGAACAATAAATCGGGCATGCACAGTGACATTTGGAGTTTCGACAGTGATAGAAATATTGCGGAACGTGAACGTATAATTGGTAAAGTGTTTGAACGGTGTGTATATAAATATGTACATAATTTTCTTCTCGACAATCGAATAATATGTCATTCTGGCTTTACTTCGGATGATTCTACCATCAACTAGTTAATTAGCAAATCTAATGATTTTGGAGAAAGCTCTTGATTCTGGTAAAGAAATAAGGGTTTGGCATTTAGGATTAATTCATAAACTATCAGAAATTGGTATATCAGGCTCTCTTTAAAAATGATTTTAAAAATGATTTTGATAACAGTTAATAGAGAGTCGTGATTCTGATTGGGTTGATATTAAGGCTGGAGTTCCTGAGGGTTCTATTCTTGGTTCTCTGTTGTTTTAATTTATAATAATGATATCGTGATTGACATAGAATCTGCAATCAAATTATTTGCTGACGATACAACACTTACATCATAGTCAATTGCCCGAATAGTGCAGCTATTATTATGAACGTATTTCTAAACGTGATGCAATCGTTCTACAGTCTAAATATAGATCAACTATGGAAGTCCGTGACGTCACTATACTGCAGGGTGGTACTGGGGTTGCACTTTAAATTATATACGGGAGAGGGGTGGCCTAGAACCGACACTTTCCCTACTAAAAATTGTAAAAATCATTTCTTTATTTCAGAACTTCAAAGTACTGTTTCTTTTGATTTCGACGCCTTTATCAGGTTACCAAATCAGAAGGGGAATTACCTACCAATAATTCCCAGACAGCAATGACGATGAAAAACCATAATACCCACAAGAGCTAACATGTACAAGTTGACACCTAGTCCTTTAAACAAATCTGTATTCCTTTATTTCAATATTAACCATTATTATCTATGATATATACATTTCCAGAACTATTGATAACAAAAAACATGTATGGGTAAAAAAGACCGATTTTAAGGTTTTGCTGTATAAAGTATGTCGAAGGTATATTTCCCTGTCACGTTTGTCGACCCGCCTTACTCGTAATATGATATACAGCCTTATATCCGATTGACGACCTCAATAAAGCCGGAATTTGATACCATTATCTGTTTCGAATATAACATGACCTTTGGATATCGCAAAATCACATACACGGCTCTGCAATAGACAAACAATGCCCGTGACGTAATCAAACAATGTTCCTGAGCGATTTGCTTCACTGCGGAATGTACCGCTAATAATCATGCTATGAGATTAAACTTCATTCTTGTTAAACAGGTGTAACACTGAGTGTGTGTTCTGGGTGTTTTATTGAACAAATTGTTCTAGTGCATGTTGTTACGAAATATTTTTCTGTTTATTATTGCGACAGCCATACAGTTATCCATGTTAAAGTTATGTTAAAGACATTGAGATTTGTCCTTGACCATGCTATTAGGCAGAGTCTTTAAAATAGAGTGGCCACCGTCAACACTATTACACGCACGAGACACGAGGGAACTCAGTCAATCTACATACATTGTGTATTGGCAAACATAATTCAGTCGTCATTACAAAGGAATGTGCCGTTGTAAATTGGTTCGATGAGAAACTTTATTCATATAATGATGCAATAAAAAGATATTCGTGTGACTGATTAACCAATTAATACCTCGATATAGCAGAGGGCATTGTTATGAGTGGTAGGGGTATGATCGGGAATTAAAGGTGTGTTGGAATCCATGTAAGGGGTGTTTGACCGTACACGTGAGTGACGACTGGAAGGGTAAGGCCAAGGCAGTTTGAAGGACGAACGGCGCATGGTGGTGTCTTGTTGGACAGACGGAGAGTAGAGAGGGGAGGTTGATAGATGTGACGAAAATAATAGAAGGGTAGAACGAAGAATAACCATGGGCTGGTTAACTGAAGACGATACCACATAATTACGGACTAAATAAACAGAGAATAGGAAAAGGGCACAAGAATTTAACTTATCGAATTTTAGAAAGCGATGCCCTGATCAATTTGTATGGAATAGAGAATGTTGGTTGGAACGGGGTATAAACAGGGTAACCTAGATATCAAAACTTTATATAAGTGAAATACCAAATCCTGCTGGGTTTTAGTTTGGTTTGATATTGTTTAACGTACTATCAACAGCTAAAGTCATTTAAGGACGTCACCCTGCAGGAGCACGACTCCCCGCCAAACACGATGAATATTTTGTCGTTGATTATAATAACGCAACGAGGAAGTAATCTTTAGCACTTTCCATTCATACGTTAATACTATTAATTCGATTAAAACTTTTTATTCATATCAGCTAAATAACTTCAGCTCTTGTGTATTAAACTTAAATAATTAAATAAGGTATTATTTTAAATAACACATAATTGATTGTAACATATGCTGTTCAAGGAAACCTACTTGTTGTACTCAGAAATACAAGAGCGTATTTTAAATAAGAGGCCAAGAGGGCATGTATCGTTTACTTGCTTGGATTTGACAAACGTCGAAATAATGTTCATGTTCAATCCGTTAATAGTTTAATTAGTTTGACAAACGTCGAAATAATGTTCATGTTCAATCCGTTAATAATTTAATTAGTTGATGTCAGATAATGCTATATATGGTAATGGGACGAGGATATTAAGTACTTCATAGATAAAAGCAATAGTCCAGACTCCATAGGGATGTGAAACAGACCCCAGGTATTTGTTTTACATCATGATTGTGTTAATAGCAATGCTATTTAACTGTACATGTATATGGATATGGGGTCAGGGATCTCAACGGTTTCAAAAATATAACAAAAAAAAAATATCGGTCCGTAGGGGTGGATATGAACCCTAGGGCCTATTTTTACACCATGATTGTGTTTATCTTTTGATTCCCACCAATGCTTTATATGGTTATGGGATGAAAATCTCAACGGTTTCAAAAAATACAAGAAGGGAGTTGTTTATAGTAATATACATATAGCCTAATTGCTCCCTTTGCTGGTGCTCTATATCTGCATGATAACAGTTCGAATAAAGAATTGATATTGTTAAGAAATTGTTCAACCGTACAAACATTTCGATGCAATATATATCACTACAAAGAACTCAATCCACTACCTGTGCAGCCTTCATTTCGTGTGTCCCAAAATACACCTGTACATGGGTTTAATCTCGTCTTTACTGTCTATATCCATTTATCTGTTTCTGTAATTAAAATTGAAAAAAAAGTAATTGCGTTGATCAAATTACCAAAGAAGTGAAACATAACCCTCTACGTGTATTGCAAGACTTTATTTATATTTCGAAATATTTAGGCTTTTTCGTTGATTGATTAATGGCGCCATTGACCAGTTTTTATTGTTTAAATTTGAAGCTCAAATGTCATGCTAAGATGACTTCCAACGAGGTATTGTTAGATCTTGTATTGCAGTGTATCGTAGAGGAATGGAAATTACAAGTCTAATTTTGATTAGATTGAGTTTGTCGGTTACACGAGTGAATCAGGAAATCTCGGATATGCTCTATCGAGCTACACGATCACTGGATATACAATTCCAAAGCATTCAATAACTACTGTCAAACCTGCCTTAGATACCACCTGTTTATAACTACAGTCAAACCTATTGTAGATACCACTTGTCTATAGCTACCGTCAAACCTACCTTAGATACCACCTGTTTATAACTACAGTCAAACCTATTGTAGATACCACTTGTCTATAGCTACCGTCAAACCTACCTTAGATACCACCTGTTTATAACTACAGTCAAACCTACCTTAGATACCACTTGTCTATAACTACCGTCAAACCTACCTTAGATACCACCTGTTTATAACTACAGTCAAACCTACCTTAGATACCACCTGTTTATAACTAAAATCAAACCTGCCTTAGAGACCATCTGTCTATAACTACAATCAAACCTACTTTAGATACCACCTGTCTATAACTACCGTCAAACCTACCTTAGATACCACCTGTTTATAACTAAAATCAAACCTGCCTTAGAGACCATCTGTCTATAACTACAATCAAACCTACTTTAGATACCACCTGTTTATAGCTACCGTCAAACCTACCTTAGATACCACCTGTCTATAACTACAGTCAAACCTACCTTAGATACTACTTGTCTATAACTACAGTCAAACCTACCTTAGATACCACCTGTCTATAACTACAGTCAAACCTACCTTAGATACCACCTGTCTATAACTACCGTCAAACCTACCTTAGATACCACTTGTCTATAACTACCGTCAAACCTACCTTAGATACCACTTGTCTATAACTACCGTCAAACCTACCTTAGATACCACTTGTCTATAACTACCGTCAAACCTACCTTAGATACCACTTGTCTATAACTACAGTCAAACCTACCTTAGATACCACCTGTTTATAACTACAGTCAAACCTGCCTTAGAGACCATCTGTCTATAACTACAGTCAAACCTACCTTAGATACCACTTGTCTATAACTCCCGTCAAACCTACCTTAGATACCACCTGTTTATAACTACAGTCGAACCTACCTTAGATACCACCTGTTTATAACTACAGTCAAACCTACCTTAGATACCACCTGTCTATAACTACAGTCAAACCTACCTTAGATACCACCTGTCTATAACTACCGTCAAACCTACCTTAGATACCACCTGTTTATAACTCCCGTCAAACCTACCTTAGATACCACCTGTCTATAACTACCGTCAAACCTACCTTAGATACCACCTGTCTATAACTACCGTCAAACCTACCTTAGATACCACCTGTCTATAACTACAGTCAAACCTACCTTCGATCTTACCCTAGATACCACCTGTCTATAACTACAATCAAGCCTGCCTTAGATTTTGAGTTGAATTTGCTGTCAAAGCCGTTTACTAAAAATACAAACCCCTGCATAATAACCCCAAATATCGACATTATTTCTCCTTTATTACATTATATGTATGTACAGAGAGTGTTGTACGGTTATCCCCGCCCATCCTACTGGCGGGGACTGACCCGAGGACCAGTCGCCTATGGTCCCAAGTCTCCCTCTGCGTTCTCTCTCTGCTTCTCTTCTATATATACTAAGGACGATATGAATTACATAATCAAAATCACTAAAAACTAAGGTAATTATATAAAACTCGTGTCTAAGTTGACAGAGTTATGATGAAAATGACATTGTATACCCAGGGGCAGTGTCCGTGTCAATAGGTAGTAGCCACGTGTATACATATACTGCCCTTTGGACACTAACATGTATAGGTTAAAGTACCTCTGAATGTAAATTTCCGTAACTTTGATAATTTTGATAGATTTTAAAATATATCATTATACTTCAGGATTGCTAATTGTGCAGATTTATGTTAATAATTAAGATAATTTTTATTCACCATTGCATCCTGTATGCTTATAATGAAGATCTCAGCATTTATATAATTCCTTTATCAGTCAACTGAACAATGTTGCCTGTATAGTAATGATGATAGAAACAAAGTTGTAAAACACGAAGAACACATCACAAGAAAGTATCACAGATATATTTCCGTATGACGCATGGAAGGGTTTAGGAGACCAACATTCTCAGTATTCTTCAAGTTCATATCATAATCCACTTGAGATTTTCCTTGATATCTTCCCTCTTCAGCATGTACTACATGTTCAAAATACACAGTAAAGATGTTCATCACAACAGCACATACTGATGACCACTTTCACAGAGATGATACACCACTGCTGCTAAGATAATAATGAACATGTAGTGAGCTTTCCAACCGTTGTGAAGACAGCTACCTAGATCCACAACAGGTAAATGTGTAACTGGAATATAACCAAAAACACCCCATTAGACATAGGCACCAAGCATATCATATATCAAACATCACATATTCTATTCGTTTAATATAATAAAAGGGATGAGGCACAATTGTAATAATAAAAACATAATATTAGTATTAAAAAACGTTCAAAACGAGAAGTATGGATTGGCTATATAATTCAGCGATAAACTTTTGCATATCATAATGGTCCTATATTGTATTAATCAATAAATTACTATTCAGAGAACTATGAAGACATAACATTTCATAAATATAATGCTGTATTATTATAAAAATGTTATTGTCAATCTTGTCAGTTGTCAGAATATGGTGTTTCACTCTTTACTGAAATAATTGAAGTTGTATGTTGTCTGCAAAAGCAAAACTAAGTTTGAACATTTGATGGTCAAGTGGAATTCTGCAAATCCAAAATATCATTCTATTTTGTCTGGCCTGTTTATATTAAATGTGTAAATTATTCTCGTGAGAATATTATAAAAGTGCTTGGAACATTTAGGCTTTGTTTAAAGGAACTTATAGGAACTGTATAATCAGGGACTAGAGTGTAAATGGAATTCGTTACAGCAGAGAAAAGAACCACTTTGATATTTGAGATAATTAGTCGGAATTTGATATTTTTGGAGGATTCATGAAAATGAACCAGCAGCGTTATTCTAAAGTAGGTCATTTACTATTGTAACTCCTCTTTTGTATCAGAGTTTCAAGAATTTGATTACCGATAAATTGTGATTTCAGTATTGTGCCAAATGAGGATTTTCCAAACTTCTCTTATGTAAGTATCTATTTCATTAGCAGCATGCAGATGATAGCAGGCTTGGAAAACTAAATGTTTAATTGGTATATTTTTAAGAGTATAAAATAATCGATTTGAAATAAGAACACTGTTTTGATTTTCTAATTACATCTTTCTTCCCTGAAATTCATTTCGATTAACCCGCCTTGTCCGAAGCTGATGCTATGGCACGTTTTTGTTTGTCCTTTAAGGTTTTTCTTAAAATCGCTTCTTCTCATGAACAACTGAGCAAATATTGCTGAAATTTAGCCTGAAGAATCCTAGGGTAAAGGGAAACCAATGTACAACGTGCAAATGGGGTAATTATCAAAACAATTATTTCAAATGCTTCTTCTTCTCTTCATCGATGAGAATGAGAAAGGATTCTGTCATAATTTGGTCTGAAGCAATTCCTTGAATGCAAGGGAATCAATTTTGTACATGGCCAATATAGCAAATCCTTTAAATTATTTTCTTAATCATCTTCATTTGCCCTTCGTTAAAGGGAATCGTTAAACTGTAATGCATGGTACTGAGAAGCATATCCAAATATAAGATAATGTCCACTTTACTTGAATATTCGACATCATACCATACCAGTTCATAACCTTTAAGGATATGTTAATATTCACGTCCTATTAAATGGTGCCGTTGACTGGCCAACTAATTCAAATAGAATCATAATTTCAGGCACCAGTTCTTATCTTAAAAAGTAAACGCTTTCAAATTTATAAGTAATAATTATGTCTATATACTCATTTATTTGCATAAAAGTTCTATCAATTGAAAATACATCATGAAATCATAGTAGTATGAGAGTGAGTGAAAATGTGTTTTCTTTGTTTAATATATATCAATAATTAACTTCTACTATTTTAATACTACCTACTAATTTTGTAATACTCATATGTTCATTAAACTGGAAATCTATAGACGTCTTTTTCGCGCCATTTGTTCAAAATGGCCGGCGCCATTATGGGGTCACGTGATTGGCCGCCATTACCTCCGTGACGTTTGGCAGCTTCGCGTCAGTTGAAACAACATGGCCGACTCGGCAAAGTATAAGAAGGGCGGAGGAGAATCTTGTGTTATTGTGGGATGTTCGAATAGTAGGTGGCGTTTGCATTAATGGAAAGTGGAAGAGTGCAGCCTGCATGATATTTTGCATGGTTCATGTCCATGTTTACTGCCGATTAGTTTGCACAGGATGTCCGATAAGGAGGATGTGAGACTGGCGTGGTGTCAGTAAGTTAACCATATCAAAATGTCTCGCACTCATTAGGAATTGGTAAACACTCGGGCCTGGTATGGATTAGTAGAAGAGGAACATTTTTCAGACATTGCTATTAACTAGTGATAACGATTGATGTGTTAATGTAATTAACCAAAACACTACTAACCTTGTACTGTTATCTCTGTGACATTGATGATGATATCTACTCCTGTAGACTGAGACAACCCGTCAAGCTTAACTGTTGCTTTGATGTAGTATCTAGTATCAGATGACAGAGTTTCCACATGTTGTGGAGTAATGTCACAGGTGTAACTGTTGGCATCTGTATCAGGACACCCTGTGTTATCATTAGAGGTACAGTTTGATGCTGATGATAGGGCATTTTCCTCCGTACCTTCTTCGGTTTGCTGAAATATGGTATACATGGAGATTTGTAATTAGAACTGTGAATGTGAATGTTTTCAACCCCTATGCCATCACATACAAACACATAGCTTTGTCATTTTAAAATTACAAGATCTGTTGAAAGGATGTTAAAATACAAGAGGTCCAATGGCCCTGTATAGCTCACCTGTTGCTACTTACAAGTAATTGAAACTTTGAAAGGTAATCTAGGTCATTTTATGTAGATACCTAGCATATTACCACTTCATTGAAACACAAGAGTACTGGTTAGCTAGGTTTGTAATTTTAGAATAAATTCTTTAGCCTTTTATCCCAGCCAGAATCCTTATTTCTGATGTCATACCTTACTCGTGTTTGTCAGTCAACTCAAACACTATATGATCATTGGCTAGTAAATAGTAGGCTCAACATCAATCGTGTTGATTAATTCAAATGTTGATATATAGTTAAAACAAGAATGCTCCAGACCAAATTTCGTCATTCAGGATTAGAAGCAATTGATGACTAACCTCTATATATTTCTCCTATTGTTCCAGGACCCCCTTAACCTAGGGGAGCCACATTCCTAATTTACACAATATTGAAAGTCGTTTGCCCAGTGATGTTCTAGACAAGACTTAGTTTAAGTGGCGATTAGAAGAGAATTTACCTCTTTTTCCTCTAATTAACGCGACCTTTCTGGCATCAGAAGAAGCTAAACTCTCTGTTTATACAACATTGGATCACCTTTGCCAATAATTCTTCAGGCTAAAATTTAGCTACACCCTTTCATTAGTTCAGGGGTACAAGCGATTTAAAGAATTTATCTATATCCGTGTCCGCATATTTGGGCCACATCCCCGCTTACGTCATCAGAATCCATTCACTTGTTCGGGACTGTTACAGTAGATCCCACTTATTATTATGTTTTTACCACTTGCCAAATTTTCTTTTGAGAGATTAAGTAAAAGTGGAGAGTTATTTTTATATTGCAATGGTTCTTATATTTGGATTCCAGATTGCTATAGAGGTTAACAAATACATATCTATTACTTTCGGAATCCTTCTTATTTTCATCTTGTTTTACGTCAAATGTTATGTTAAGCTTTTGGTAGATGTGTTGAGAGGTTTCAGTGAATTCCTTTACAATTGTACTAACTTAAGGTTTTAATGTTTTGTTTAAGCATTGCTGTTAGTGTAATCGATTATTTCCTGGAGTGTAATAAAGATAATTTCAATGCTTTCTACAATGTAAAAACTAATTAAAGCTATGTCTTTTTTATACTTTTGTATAAAATTACACATGCACAAGTCATAAGCGAGCATCGCTAATTATCTCCAGAGGCCTCCATGACAGAGCCCGAGCCCGAGATTCATCCCTCTCTACCAGAAAACAATAAGGTCAAGCCACCAAACTGTAGCAATTTTAAGAATTCATCCCTATTTCCTCAAATGGGCCTTGCCCCAATGGTTCCAGATGAGCAATGTTCTCTGTTTGCACAACATGCAAAACTTACCACAAAGGACAAGTCGAGTGAAACTGCTGGATATGCACACGTCACTGTGATGGTCAAACTCTGTGTGTTATTTGTGCTATTAGAGAACAAGGTCAAAGAGGATACTTCTTGACTTGCAGATACGGTAGGAATGGCTGAAAATATGTTTTTGAAACGTATCAAAATATTACAATAATCATTTTTTTTGTAATTTAGTGAACAACAAATACAAGTACACTAAATTTAAATTGTCCCCTGCTAGCGATATTGTACACTGTAATGATTTATAATGATGATGGCCTTTGGTGTCAATTTGAACAAAAATGAAAAATATATATAACTAGCATGTAACTGATCGATGTAACATATTGTAATTCTAGATGTTTTACTGGTGATCATCATGTCATTATTAGGAATTTGAAAGACTGTTGTTTCGCTGATGCTGTGCTGAATGATGCAGAATTCTTTTTTAAAACTCGGTGCATTACTGTAAGACAGTTACCTACCAACACTGACACTCGGCTGTAACATTACTGTAAGACAGTTACCTACCCACACTGACACTCGGCTGTAACATTACTGTAAGACAGTTACCTACCTACACTGACACTCGGCTGTAACATTACTGTAAGACAGTTACCTACCCACACTGACACTCGGCTGTTAAACAACGTCGCGATTCTCTGCAAAATAATTACTGTTCCATACAGTTGTCCTACGTTTTCATGGTCGTTCATTCAATTCAGTGTATAATTCTCCATAAATTGGCTCATCCAAATCAGGACTAGATATATGACCTTTAATGTCATCGAAAACAAAAAAAAACTTGTCTTCGAAATTCATTATTTGCTACCAATAAATGGGCTAATTTGTATCGGTGATTAGTAGAATCGTTCATCCAAACTGCTTTAAACCATCACTTCAACCAGCTCAATCAGCACGGCTATTTTTGCATTTCTTTGAGAACCAATCAAAAATAATATCCTTTCATTTGAAGTATCAAACAGAATAAGCAAATGGAAATTAAACTTTTCGATTGCCAATTAAAAATGATAGTCTAAAACAGAATTGGACAGGTGAGGGTCATTCTTTATTAACCCAAGAGGTGACTTTCCAATGTTGCAATACATTTATCAACAATAAGTACAAACAAGGAAGCAAGCGTGATAATTTGCGCAAAAAATAGTTCGGAACGCTCATTTAACAAGCATATAATTGTCTCTAATTCAAATATAATTTCAAAGATTTTACCTATAAGCTTTTAAACTCATGATCAGACAGGCTTTTTTTTTGTTTTTTGTTTTTGCTTTTGTTTTTTATCCGATCTTATTCTGAATTTATCAGGATTTATTATATATATTAGAGGTAGTCTAGCTAGATTCCATCCAAGGATGCTACTGACCTTATAGCATGACCCTAGACCTAAAGTGCAATGGGTCATTAATATCATTGTCAGATTGGCCCAAGTAAGGTATATTCTTCAAGATCTCATTTGATTAAAGCTCAGATGTTATAAGTAGGTGACTTATAACGAAATTCTGCCCTTAAATAGAACAATCGATCTCCAAAAAAAGAACAAAATGGCGATATCGTCGAGGGAAATATATAATGTTTCGGGACTTTTGTAATGTTATGAACGTGGCGGATGGCGATAGCAAGTAGAGCGGTAGATTCGGGTGGCGATAGGTGGAGAGAGCATTGTAGTTTAAGTTAATAAGTATCCTACCGAGAATCAACCGAGTGCAATTTTTTGTTTTTGTTGATTTTTTTTCTGTACATCTGCCAAATGTAATTTACTAACTAGTTATATATCTGGCTGTCTGAGTATGTTACGTTGAAAATTAATCATATTTTAATTTCTAATAACCACAAGATGAGAGCCTCTTTACTAGTGTAAAATATTGTCATTGATATCGAACGTTTACTGTTTGTAACATATGGGCATACATGTTATTCGCTAATTGCATTGATGAATGAACAATCTTTATCTAGATCAATACTTACTATAAACTGGTATGATTTTGCTTCCATTTTCATTTCCATGAGTGAATTTCCATTCACCCTGATCTATGTCTCGTGATACAGATGTTATATGGTATGTTGTTATTCCATTGATCAAATCTTGTTTTAAGCCTGGACTGCATTCTCTTACTGATATCTCTAATTGGTGCTAAACAGTTTCCAGCTGCTGATCCATTTGGTCTATACAAAGTTACTAATGTGTTGATTTGTCCAATGTTGAAACGTATATCTAAAGGTTCCCCTGATACTGCGAAATTCCTACTCAGGGAAACATTATATCCTTGTGCTTGACCTGAAAAACAGATAAAACCATTAATGTAATGAGGTATGCATTGGTTTCTTAAAAGAGAATAAGAGGTATGATTTAAAAGAATGTCTCCTTTTGGACATTCGCCTTCTCGCCCCTGCGCAGTTAGGACTACCGAAGGATGCTTCAGACTAAATCTAGACCAAATCATTTCATATCTACAGAGTAAGGAATTTAACGATTTTGCTTAACTGCCCCTTAGTTCGGCAACTTGCACCCCTCGGGCAGGATAGTGGCTATACGATGACAAATAAAAAAGCCATTTTGGCCATTATGTGTGTTAACCTTTTTAGGAGACCTAAGAATTAATGATACAATACAACTAATTTTTACATAAAGAATGCAAAATGACCTGTATCGATCACCCGGATAATTCATCAATCATGGCAAAAATTTCTAATTTGAGCTATACCATATACATTTTCCTACATTATGAGGTGCCTCTCCTAACAATGGTTAAAACCCCAAATGGATGGAATCCTGTCATTGAGAAGAACAGGATTTTTTGTTTTGCTATAATTCCCCTAATTGACCCCTCACTCCAGCTTTAAGAGTACGTACCACATCATGTGTTTATACAATATTGGATCTCCTTTGCAAAATAATGCTCGAGACCAATTTCCATCACAATCCATTCAGTCGTTTAGGACTCGTAACAGTTTAAGATATTGACTTATATTACCCCCTACTGACCCCACCTCTCTAGCAAGAGGGGACCCACAACCTCCAGTAATACATGGAATCTACTTTGCTCCACACCAAATTTCAATAAAATCCATTCAGTCGTTAAGGACAATCGTAAGGAAATGTTAAAGGACGACATACGAAGGATGCTGCGCCATTGTGTAACCCTAGAAAATACTAATGCAAAATACCAGCTAGAGAGATATTCTCTTTAGCTTGATCAGTTGAGTGTATAAGACTAATGAGCTAGAGGTCCTGGGTTCGATCCCTAGCGGAGGCAGTGATTAAAATTTAATCTAGCATGCCCTCTTTTACAGCTGTAGCCAGGTGAGCTAATGAATGCAAATGTAAAGAAAGTCATATACCGTATAGCGGGAAATTTTAGTGGGGCTTTAATTTGGCGATTTGTCGGGTCCGTATAAAGATCGCCAAAATTTAACCCGTCAAATTTTAACAACGCCAAATAAAAAGACGCGAAAATTTCAATTTCCCCAATTGTTGCCTGGCAACTGTCGGCCAAAATGCCGATAGGTACATGTAATACGAATAGCTAGTGGACATCTACTCACGATACATGTACATGTATAGCAATACAAGTATGGCATATATCGCATTATAATTATGTTTTTGTGAAAACAAAGCCATCTACCCATACCATTTAATGAACTGGTGTTAACAATTTACCTGTAGACTAATTGTTTAACTTACCTGTACGTATATACATTATACAATATATGACAATGGCGATATCTTACGGTTGATTAAATTCTCTGTGTCTGTTGCTTGTACACATACTCATATAAATACTAATTTGACAAATCTACATGTATGTGTTCGTCTGAAATAAATTTGGTAATAGTTTCCGGTTTCGAGACAGAGGATCGATAATACACAACACACTTAATCAACACGAATTGAATGTATGGACATAACATAATTATCTATACATATTAGTAGGTAATATATATGCTCAACGCTAACTTAAAACCCTAGATTTAAGGGAAATCGCTAACTTTTAACACGCCAAAATTCAACTTACACTTTTCATGACCAAATCGCCAAATTTTATGACCGCTAAAATTTCCCGCGATACGGTACATACCGAGGGTATGTATTTAGTTGTAATAATAGTGTTTGTCAAAATTTCCCCAAATAGCTTTGTCATGTCAATCAATATACCCCTATTAGATCCCAGTGTCTGATTCCTCAAACTCTCTGATAAAGCCAGACTGTATATGAATCAACGAAGCTGCCAATTTTTGTAGATATCTGAACTGAGGATTGCTCCCTGTCGGACTCCCTGCTGAACACCAAAAGAGACAATAAATGACTTGACATTTCTGAGTGTCATCCAGCTATCATAGTTAAAGACAGTTATTGATATCCTTGTAAGCTTCTGGGCATCTTGCCACAATGGATATAAAAACTTGTCTGCATTGTAGACCCGATGTTTGATGAGATTTGACTAAGTTTACACTTCACTTTTTGACTCACCACCATTTAGGTTATCGAGTTCCATGTATTTACAGTTCTATAAGCATTGCCTCTTTGGTCATACATCGGTTTTGTATACTTTTCTGGAATTCTCGTTGGCGGTGAGATTCTCTCAGTCAGACAGGACTAGCTTGAAAAGTTACCAAGTTGCCATGATTCGTGATCTGTGTAGGGACTACAGTACCCTTATACGGGGTACAATACAATATCGTTTTGAATGTTCGTTTCTTCATCTACTAACTAAAAATAGTAATAGAAGTATTTATATGGTAAACAAAACTTACCTATAAAAACTGGTAATGATACCAGAAATACGGTGAAATACATCAAAGTTTCCATTCCTCAACGAATAGGCAAATAGTCAGTGTCGGGCGCGAAAACAACTTCCTACTAGAGTAAAATGATCTTAAGTCGGACACGATCTCGTGCCGGATGTTTTAAGTACGTCTGACCGTCCACATTCCTCGTCTACCTTATTGTAGCGAGTGTCAACTATTCCTACTGTATATATAAGTCAATTTGTTCAATCTATTATGTCTGCTTAATTAGCGTGTAAACGACCAACAACTACTGCCAAATTGATACGCATGCGCAAACGAGGTCTAGCTACGTTATGGAGTACTCGGCTATTTACGCGCTTCATAACTACCTGTAACAAAGTCAGGCTTATACATATAATATTTCCAACAAATGACTATCTTACTAAAATAAATATATTTGATGAGCCTACTTGTACCTTTTGTAAACAAGAAGTTGAAACACTTTTGCATATGTTTTATGATTTTGAACACGTTGAGAGGCTTTGGATAATACTTGAAAATTAGATATTTGAAAAACTCTCTTTATATTTAAATCTGTCAAAAAAACAAATATTGTTTGGAAAAATAGGTAAATGATATGACATACATAACCTTAATATACTCATTGTCAAATAATATAAACATCGTGTTAAATGGGAAAAACTCATGGTTGAAAGTAAAAAGAGAAAACGCGTGGACTATTACAATATGGTATGACCGATTACGGCCTGGCAAATTCCTGACAAACAAAACACATGCTGCTTCTTCCATAGGTCTACTTGTTTCTTCACAAAACAAACATCTCAGAGCACATGATCAAGAAAACAGTAAAATTAAATTTGTAAAATTAGTTCCCAGGCGGATAAATTATCCGGAACAAATATCATAAATGCAAGGGACATAACTCTTGACGAAACTAAATAGAAAAAACATTGTTCCAAGTTCACATCTATTATATATAACAATGGGGAAATATACATCAAACATAAATAGTAAGCACACTCTATTCACTCATAAATGGAAGCTTTTTCAAAATCTTTTTTGGTCAATAGACAAAAGATAATTGTTTCATGCATTTTGTCATCGGCTCTGGAACAAACTTTTACTGATTATGCTTCCTTTCTTTGTAAAAGTTTTTTTTTCTGAATTTTTCACCTAATTGTTTTAGCTAAGCTACCTCTATCGTATACAATATATACTATAATAAAACAAATAATAGTTTCTTTGTGGAAGAAAATATATTTGAAAATAGTTAAAATCGACACAGACACAAATTATCGCTTTCGCTCAATCCCGGAGCTCTTCAGACTGTTTTATCTTTTTAATACTTATACGACGTCATAAATAGTATGACGTCACAGTAACAATGACGTCATAAAACGAAGACCGACAACTTAATTATACAAATAGATACATTCTGTAGATAAATATATATCATACCAACAATAAACTGATAGGGCTACGCGATTAAACTATTAGACATTAGTCATTTGCTAGGAAGCTGAATAAAATCTATAAATAAAAAAAGTTTTAAGAAAATTCCAAAAAAAAAAAAAAGTTTTAAGAAATGTCAAACACCACAACCGATGAAATGGTTCCGTCTACGTTAGCACAGGGGCCTGAAATTTTGTTTATTCTTGGCCTACTCAGTAATCAGTGTGTTTGGCAAGCTTCGGGTTCCATCACATTTTGTGACCCCTCGGGTCGAATATCCCTATCCTTCATATACGCACATGAAAGAGTCTTATAGTATTAAGCTTTATTCAAAAATTTGGTTTTAACATCTTAATAAATTAAGAATATTTTGTTATATATACGTACGTCAGTGTGTGTGAAAGTTGTCTTTGTTCCTTTCTTTATCATGAGAATACTTTATGTGGAAAATCTTAATAAAAATGTCAAAAGTGAAAAAAAGTCACTAAAGTAAAATGAAATATCACCCTTTGCTGGAACAATTCTTCAGCTTCTTCAACATTGCTTCCGGCAAAACCGATCCATGTTTATCATATCGCGCGTTTAATATAACCGACAGGATGACAATAAAGGAGATATATTGCTGCATCTGTCCAAATCACACATAGAAGTTTATTAATGACTAGAAAGTTACGGTGACAAAAAGAAAAGAGACATATTAATAAAACCTGGTAAATAAGCGAAAAAAGACTTTAAATCCTTTAGTTATAATGTTACAGACAGATATTGTCAGTAAATTTACTAGTTTTTATGTATATTGATTTTACATGAGAAGAAAATAACTGCATTGCACTTAACATAGTTGCCGTACACACGATTGATATAATTCACAATAGAATTGTAATTATATGTTATCTAAATATTATTCCATATCACAAAGTTGAAAATGAAAATACTTTCTGAGCATTTCAAATTTATACCTGTCCATTCCATTATTGTGTATAACTAATGAGTTCGTAATTTTACATTTAATTGTTAAGATCGTTAGACTTATCTCCCTTATCTTATTTTCCAGAAATTCTATTTTTGTTCTTTTTGTTCAACTTTCATCGTTTCGCGAATAAACTCCTAAGAAAGAGTTCCCTTCTGGACGCGTGTGCAGACAGTAAATATATTAACATTTTTGGTTGGAATTTTTTTTTTTTCTTAAAGAAGAGGATGTTAATTATGGAGGCGGGCGAACGAAGAGGGTTTTGTTTTGTTTGTTTTGTTAAACGTCCTATTAACAGCTAGGATCATTTAAGGACGGCCAGGTTTTGGAGATGGAGGAAAGTCGGAGTACCCGGAGAAAAACCACCGGCCTACGGTCAGTACCTGGCAACTGCCCCAAGTAGGTTTCGAGCTTGCAACCCAGAGGTGGAGGGCTACTGATAAAGTTTCGGGACACTTTAACAATTCGACCACCGCGGCGTCTATGAAAGAAGAGAGAGCTTTGCTAGCGGCTATGTCAGTGGGAAGAATATATTCCAGTTAAAGATGCTGCATGTAAAGAATGTGCATTTAAAGAGATATGTATGACTCTGTTTGTATTTGTGTTTGTATATGCTTCAAGCTGTATATTTTTTAACATTTGACTTTGACCTAAAGTTATGTTATCCCATATGATGTCTCCGTATTCAAGTAATGGTCTTACAAAAGTATAATAAATAGTTTGGAGAGACTTCCTATCAATGAAGAATTTAGTTAATTTGCAATTAGTGTCATGAACAATATCATTTATGAATATTAATAATAGAAGTGGTCCTAGAATTGATCCCTGTGGAACTCCTGCTGGGATATATACTAAATCAGATTGTTTACCATTTATAAGGTAGGGTCAGTGACACTCTGTGCTAGATTATAAGTGATTAGTAGGTTACGAAGATGAAGAGAGTGATTATTATCATTAAGTAAGTTTGCGTTGAAATCTCCAGTTATGATAATTAAGGATGAAACTGTCCTTTTTTGGTGTCTATGGTCGATATAGATGCCAGAGCTTTGCAAACAAACGTCATATTGTGCAGCCTTGCAAACAAACGTCATATTGTGCGCTGCACAATATGACGTTTGTTTGCAAAGCTCTGGCATCTATATCGACCATAGACACAAAAAAAAGACAGTTTAATGCTTATATTTACATTCTCGACATATTCGTTTTGTTATTTTTGAAAATTAGCATAAAAAGTGCTAATATTCAGCGATTTCGTCAATGGGGTTCGACAAATAGAACGCTTATTTTTGTGTACTAAATTGTACTAACACTAAATTACTGGACCCCCCACTAAATTACTGGACCCCCCCCCCCCCCCCCCCCCCCCCCCTCGTATTGAGTGGCACGGTAGGTTAAAGATGAATGTTTTCTGATGACGGTCGCATATAGTGTGCGCCGTGTCAGTTTGAATAAATGTGTTTTTTAGCCGGTTGAAGTGAGATGGGGTGCCGTTTCGCTCGTGGCGTAGTTGCCAACCTTCAGGTTAACAGATTACACATACCGCTGTCATATCAACAACAACAAAAAAGCGAAAGTGATATTTTCTATATGCAAGCGCCTGTGGTTCCGGTGGGTGAATATATTCATGCGCGGCATGGATTGATGTCACGTTTTGGGTGTCAATTATGGTCACATAGACTGCAAATCTTTTTACTTAGTTTATATCGTGGCTTTGCCACCAAAATGTAAATATTGTTAGATATTCCAGCATTGAAAGCAAATTCAATAGAATGGGCAATATGGTCCCATGTAGAAACAGGTTCGTCAGGGAATCTATATAATACGGTGGCCGATATCGGACGGGCAAAATAGTGTTACTAGTAGTACGTTTTTGTCAACGAAAAACGTACGTACATATTATGTGTCAAAAATATCTACTGCTAGTAGTAGATAAATTTGTACACAAAAAGAGTACGTACAAATCCTGTGTCAAAAACCTGTTACTAGTAACACATTTTTTACACAAAATTTGTACGTACATATTTTATGTACACATTTATCTACTACTTCTAAATATCAATTAACATTCTTTCCTGTCTTGATTGATCGCCTTGTAGTCGTATGTTGGCTGCATCCGATAAGAATACGAGTAAACAATTAACTTTTGTCGCATTTGCATGAGGTAAACCAGACATATTTTGGTTTCGAGTGATACCATTCTTCCATTACACTGGCTGGATATTCTGGCTTTACTTTAAAGCCATATACGTTCATGGAAATGTTTACATTTCGAGATCCTTGCAGTTTTTAGACTTAATATATACCTAACAAATTATCGCGAATCAAAAACTGAAGGGAAATGTTGTTTTTATGACAGTATACGGGATATTCCCAAAAATAATAATAATAATTGTCGGACGTCTATTGGATTGCTGGTTAGTTTTTGAACATTGTCAACTTCACTGCTTGTTTATTTTGTTCAGTTATTACGCGAATATTCTGTTAATAAGTTTAAATGAAAGCATTAATAGGCAAAGTTCACGTATACTCGATATGTAAACAGCGGTCAAGCGTGCAGTGCACGTTGGTATAGCCTCGTTCTCGGCTACGTGAAAAATCTTCTAATAAGAGGGGCTAATTTCGACTCGTACAGTAAGTTTCACAACGTCATTTATTTATTACGTCACAAAATTATTACTACACACGTGTTTAACCATATTTATGATATGGTCACAGAAAATGCTTTTTCTGTGACGTTTTCTGTGACGAAGCAAGAAACATTAAAATAATAATGATTTATATCGTTCATTTAGTTATTGATGTGGGTGCGACATAAATGATCAAAACTTAAACATTATTTCAAAAGTATATTATATGAAGTAAATCGTGTGCACAATATAGGATGTTTGTAGGCTTAAAGCGTACAATTGTTAGAATATGTGGATTTTTTAAATGTTTTGTGTGCGTTTTTTTTCTTTTTTTTTTTTTGTTGTTTTTTTTTTTTCTTTTTTTGTTGTTGTTTTTTGTTTTGTTTTTTTGACGAACCGTAACACACAACAAAACAACTTTAGAATACAAAAGGCTTTGTCAACACCGGGATAACTATTTACAAATACATTGTGCATAAAGAGTTACACTGACCAGGACGTTAACATACAGAAATGAATATATGCGGTTATACTAATATTTACCTGCAGAAACGACATTCCTTCATATACCACTGTGGAACCAAACTTCACATGGACATAATCCTTCTGCTTGGAACGCTAATAGTCCTATCATCGTCAGGTACGTATCCTGTTTCAGACGATTGGTAATTACCTGCATGATGGAAGTACATTTGTAACAGTTCTAACCCCGTAAATGTAAATACTTCAGTGTGTTTCTTCTATGCTGGGTTCGATTTATTTACTTCCTGTGATAACGGGGTCGTCCTTTTTACATTTGTATTCTGATGTGCCTATTGCCAGGGTTTCCGTGATTTTCACATGTTTGTGTTTTTGTCCAAACTCTGCTGAGGAGCTTAAACCCCCAACATGCGGTACCAGGGTACCGCAGCATTTTTAGCCTGTGACTAGTGTAAAGGGAGGAGTTAAGGGCAGGCTGCTAGGGCTTGGATACACAGTGCAATCTAATATAAGACACCGAGCTGATAACAATACAGGCAGCACATGTATAAACAAAGCATCATTGTCCTACCTTACCGCTATCATCGATGAAGTAGATTTCCTGTTTGTTTTCAATATGGTCACACATAAATCACTATAATAAACACTGACACTGGTATCTTGTTAAATGTAAAATTTGTAATAAATATTTCATACACAACTTTTTCATCTAGCTGGTATACATATGCTCCATCCACAGAACCCATATGTATTCACGAAAATTGTATGTTTTCCTTTTGTGGACGGAGGACCCTAACTTTTGTCGAGGTGTTTTCATGTCTTCAAATATGGTTTGCCTTGATGTGATTGGCCTATCAACGTGCTCATTCCAGTCTAGAATCGAAAGATTGATTCTCATTTTTTAAGAGCATTCATTAAATACAATCCGCTTGTCATGGTACTGTAGGAGGGAATTGTTGAATGATTCCACGTAGTGTGTGTCTTTACAATAACAGTAATCTTCAGCACTTTTGTATACTTGTAATTTTAAAAGGAAATCTTTCAACATTTTTTCAGCCTCTGGAGACCTTATTGTATTTTTCGTGCTTTCATAGCCTGCATCAGATTTGCATCTTGATTTTCTGTCACATGCTTTATGATTTCCATTGTAGTGCTCAGAAATGTTGGAAATGTTTTGTCTTAGCCTATTGGCGTCTTTGTCACAATTTTGTATACACCAGTATATGTGTGTTCGTATAGATGCTGCTTTGTCAGAGAGTTCGTTGTGCCATATTTTCCCGTGATTCTTCGTTGTTCCCTGTGTTATTTTCCTTGCCTCTCTTCCTATGCTTTTTGTCATGTGCCAAGTGTCATTGCAGTTCTGTGTATCCCCTCTCTCCTCCCGAACGTATTTAATAACAGAAACATTATTGTCATGAGCGTGATGTTTACAGGTACTTGTTCTTCATCTAAATAGTCGTATATCTTCCTGACACCAATAAGTTCATGTCGCTGACTACAAGAATCATCTTTTTCACTGATTGTTTCAATTTTTAACACTTTATGTGTTAAATCTCCCAAGCATACAACATCTGTGAATTTTGAATTTCGCCGCCAGCAGTGCCTTGCATCAGTCATGATGCCAATACCATCTTCCATATCGGAAGCAACAGAAAATGCTATTTCCTCGTGGAGGGCGTCTTCCAGTGCTTTTTTTTTTAGACAATTCCTCCACAATTGATGCATAGCTATCCTGTAAATCTGACAAATATTTTTCTCCCATCGTGCCAAGATGTGCTCCTTTACAAAATGTATCAAACTGAGTAGGTAACATGCCAGATGAGAAATAACCATGCGCTAACTTCAGGTTACCGAAGAGCTTTCCTCCTTCCACATGTGAGATGAGTACCAGTTCAATGTATGCCCTTCACTGCATTTCATGATGAATTTGCTGACATGCCTAAACTTTTCTTCTGTTTTCACTTCTATTTCACTGGAACAACTCTGCTGATGATTCTGAATTTTTTGGAGAAAATTGGTAATTGCTGAAGGTGTTGCCACAAATATACTTTCATTAAGAGCATTTTCCATCTCAAGATATTGAGACGATGGCGTTGCTTCAGATGATGTTGATGTAGAGCATATATTGTCTTTGCTGACCTTGATGTCAAGTTGTTTTCTATGTAAAAATCAAAAACAGTGTTCAGGAGATCTTTTGTCCAAATGTTAGATATCTTCCCTACTACTGGTAATACTCCGAATGTATTCCCTGTTCTTTCTCATATCAATTCAGTTTCTTTATTCTGTAAGCCCTACAGCCAGTTTGATTAATACAAATACTATTAGAGTAGCGCTGTTGCTTACACACGCAATTGCACGTGACTTCATCAAGTACTTCAGCGAATTCACATATTATGCGATATACAGTAATGTTGAATTGCATATCAGTATTACGAAGAATAATTTACAATGCGTTCAACTCTTTGACATTGTTGACACTAAGCGGTCAAATAATAATCGACGTCAAGTAAGGAAATAATACGGTTTTAAAAATATGAATTAAAAAATGGTTCAAAATCAAATGAAACTCATCCTAAATATCTCGATTTTCACACAGTGATAAATCTATATGCAAGCCACGAGTCCTGTATTTGTATTGTAGACTTTTGATAACACTCAGAGAATTTCCAGGAAATATTAAATTTTACCTTGTAAGACACACAAAAATAAATAAATTGTAGATTGATCACTGATTACTTGATGTAGAAATCGTTTGGCAGGTCTGAAGTATGATCGTCGTGTTTTTGACGACGAAATGATATTTGTAAAATTGATGGAAATAAATAAACAGTTCTGAAGTAAGCAATGTTGGAGAGTTGGAATTATTGACTTCGTTTGCTTTTCCTGTGCACTGTGTCATATTCGCTGCACTAAAATGATATAGGATATAAGCGCATGGCCTTCAACCTGTATGTAAATGAGGAATTTGGACAGGCTTAGGGATCCCCCCGGAGCTGTTTGGAAAATGGAGTCCTGAAGGAGGAATTTGGCGATATTTTCACGAATTATTGTTTTTTGGATGTAACACTTCGCATTGAATTACACGGTAGGTTAAACATATAAAAAGCAACATTATTATATAAGGTGACAAAGCACAATTTCATATGCCCTGTTCCCCAGAAAACCATAACAACGACCTGTTTATTTTGTTCCTATGTGGTACATGTATTCTCTTAAGTCGTGTGTGTGTCAATCGATGCAGGTATTTGTGCATTCCTAAGAATTATGTTCTTCTGTGATTTCAAAAATGTTCAGAGGCTGTAACCCTGGCCGGTTCGTCCGAGTACGCTATCCCTGGGGCCGGGTTTACATTGACGTGTGATGTACCAGATGAGGCCAATGTTGTCCAGTTTTACCGCCGCCCTAACGTCACTACTACAATAGGTAGTGTACAAGTAGCTGGTGACCAATGTTACAATACCAAAGCCAGCCCAGCCGTCCCTTGTACACCGGATGTGTGTTCCTGTGTAACGTCTGGGGGCCTTGGTACAGTGTTCCGGTGGATCATACAACCACAGACAGGAGACCATGGATCTGTGTGGTTCTGTAGACCTACCAATCATAATTACCTACCTAGCCTTACACAGGACAGTGCTGACTATACACTCAACATGGCAGGTAGGTGTCGGACAATACGACAAAGTGAACCAGTTTACATTTTATCGTAGTATACACGGTATATAATAGATACAGTATATAGTAGCCACAGTATATAGTAGATACAGTATATAATATATACAGTATATAGTAGATACAGTATATAATAGATACAGTATATAGTAGATACAGTATATAGTAGATACAGTATATAGTAGATACAGTATATAGTAGATACAGTATATAGTAGTAGATACAGTATATAGTAGATACAGTATAAAGTAGATACAGTATATAGTACATACAGTGTATAGTAGATACAGTATATAGTAGATACAGTATATAGTAGATACAGTATATAGTACATACAGTGTATAGTAGATACAGTATATAGTAGATACAGTATATAGTAGATACAATATATAAAAGATACAGTATATAGTAGATACAGTATATAGTAGATACAGTATATAGTAGATACAGTATATCTTGCATGATTCATTTCAGCACAACAGTGACTATGTTTGATTACTTTGAAAGTAGTGTTATTCATATTTACGCAGTGATTATTCATCACTGTCCCACTAAATCCACGCCTTCTTACCTCATACATTATCAAAAACGCGAAGCGAAGTGTGGTTTATGACATGCAGGGTATCACCATTAATTGCAGACGACCCAGGTACCTCCATAGCTCTGACCCCGTCGAACACTAACTACACCAGGACAGAGGGGGACACGTTACCGGACATCACTTGTACCGCGGACTGTCGACCTGACTGTACCTTTGTCTGGACACGACCGGACAACACCATCTTTACTGTCTCACCTGTGTTGTCACTTGGACAACTGGACATATCAGAACACGGGACGTACAGGTGTACTGCTAGGAATGTTGCTGGAGAGTCGACTAAAGAGATCAATGTTACTGTGCAATGTAAGTATTCTGGTTGTAGATGAAATATCACATAGGTGTAATGGGGGAGCTCGAGTTGAGTCGTCGTTATGCATTTAAACATTTATGTAGTTATATAGTACAATCCACAAGTAGTGGTTTCGTATAATCATGTCATCTATAATTAATTTCAGTGAGAGGCGAATTATTACAGTACATGCCAAGAGCAACGCATGAATTGAATCAGGAGTCAAGTAAAATGATTGCACACATATACCATGTCATTTCAATTTCCTATTTACAACATTCATGTTAGTATTTGACCAACTGATTAAAACAGTGAATGATACAAGTTACGGCGTCAAAGATCCTGGAAGAAAAAAGAAAAGTTCATCAATTGCATATGAATAGGCATTCGATACCGAATACTGTATACCACAAATTCAGAAATTATTGCCGAATGAATTTGAAATATGAGATATCGGTAGACTAAATGAAGTGACAATACTATGAAACGCTGCAAAATAGGGAATTCAAAAATCATTACTCTGAGTGTTATTTCACCATTCTTGTAATGTATTATTTGTATACTTCAAAGGCTGGTGTAGCATATCATGCAGTTACCATATTTGAGTAATCATGCATTATTTGCGTTTTAGATGAGCCACGTCCGTATCAAATGCTGGACCAAAACCAGACGCTGAATCTAGTCCTGTCAGAAACCCTTATTCTATCTTCTACATTCCTCTCCAACCCGGCGCCATCTTTCACTTGGACCTTCCAACTCGACAAATATTCTCCTGCTGTGGATCTTGTAAACGGAACGGATGACTTTATTATACAAAATACGTTTGCCGCGAGGAATTTAACTTCTTTTTCAGTTTTGACTCGGATCAGTTTACAGGAGAGCTGGTTTGGGTTATATAACGTCACAGCTACAAACAACCAGGGGAGTGACATGCTAAGCTTCGCAGTTCGTGAAAAACGCAAGTATTTTATCTATTATGATTGTAACGTTCTAAGGAAAACATACAATTCGATTTCTCCATGGCAATGATAAGTCAGGCAAATATAAAGTTATTAAGTAGTACATACAGTATATAGTAGATACAATATATAGTAGATACAGTATATAATAGATACAGTATATAGTAGTAGATACACTATATAGTAGATACAGTATATAGTAGTAGATACAGTATATAGTAGTAGATACAGTATATAGAAGAATATACAGTATATAGTAGATACAGTATATAGTAGATACAGTATATAGTAGTAGATACAGTATATAGTAGATACAGTATATAGTAGTAGATACAGTATATAGAAGAATATACAGTATAAAGTAGATACAATATATAGTAGTAGATACAATATATAGTAGTAGATACAGTATATAGTAGATACAGTATATAATAGATACAGTATATAGTAGATACAGTATATAGTAGATACAGTATATAATAGATACAGTATATAGTAGATACAGTATATAATAGATACAGTATATAGTAGATACAGTATATAGTTGTAGATACAATATATAGTAGATACAGTATATAGTAGATACAGTATATTATAGATACAGTATATAATAGATACAGTATATAGTAGATACAGTATATAGTAGATACAGTATATAGTACATACAGTATATTATAGATACAGTATATAGTAGATACAGTATATAGTAGATACAGTATATAGTAGATACAGTATATAGTAGATACAGTATAAAGTAGATACAGTGTATAGTAGATACTGTATATAATAGATACAGTATATAGTAGATACAGTATATAATAGATACAGTATATGATAGATACAGTATATTATAGATACAGTATATAATACATACAGTATATAATAGATACAGTATATAATAGATACAGTGTATAGTAGATACAGTATATAATAGATACAGTATATAGTAGATACAGTATATAATAGATACAGTATATAGTAGATACAGTGTATAGTAGATACAGTATATAGTAAATACAGTATATAATAGATACAGTATATAGTAGATACAGTATATAATAGATACAGTATATAGTAGATACAGTATATAATAGATACAGTGTATAGTAGATACAGTATATAGTAGATACAGTATATATAGTTGATACAGTATATAATAGATACAGTGTATAGTAGATACAGTATATAGTAGATACAGTATATAGTAGATACAGTATATAGTAGATACAGTATATAGTAGATACAGTATATAGTAGATACAGTATATAATAGATACAGTATATAGTAGATACAGTGTATAGTAGACACAGTATATAGTAGATACAGTATATAGTAGATACAGTATATAATAGATACAGTATATAGTAGATACAGTATATAGTAGATACAGTATATAGTAGATACAGTATATAGTAGATACAGTATATAGTAGATACAGTATATAGTAGATACAGTATATAGTAGATACAGTATATAGTAGATACAGTATATAATAGATACAGTATATAGTAGATACAGTATATAGTAGATACAGTATATAATAGATACAGTATATAGTTGTAGATACAGTATATAGTAGATACAGTATATAATAGATACAGTATATAGTTGTAGATACAGTATATAGTAGATACAGTATATTGTTGATACAGTATATAATAGATACAGTATATAGTAGATACAGTGTATAGTAGATACTGTATATAATAGATACAGTATATAGTAGATACAGTATATAATAGATACAGTATATAGTTGTAGATACAGTATGTAATAGATACAGTATATTATAGATACAGTATGTAATAGATACAGTGTATAGTAGATACAGTATATAATAGATACAGTATATAGTAGATACAGTATATAATAGATACAGTATATAGTAGATACAGTATATAATAGATACAGTATATAGTAGATACAGTATATAATAGATACAGTATATAGTAGATACAGTATATAGTAGATACAGTATATAGTAGATACAGTGTATAGTAGATACTGTATATAATAGATACAGTATATAGTAGATACAGTATATAATAGATACAGTATATAGTTGTAGATACAGTATGTAATAGATACAGTATATTATAGATACAGTATGTAATAGATACAGTATATTATAGATACAGTATGTAATAGATACAGTGTATAGTAGATACTGTATATAATAGATACAGTATATAATAGATACAGTATATAGTAGATACAGTATATAGTAGATACAGTATATAGTGGATACAGTATATAGTAGATACAGTATATAATAGATACAGTATATAGTAGATACAGTATATAGTAGATACATGTAGAGTTAGTAAAGATACAGTAATATGATAATAGATACAGTATATAGTAGATACAGTATATAGTAGATACAGTATATAGTAGATACAGTATATATATAGATTACAGATATATATGAGATACAGTATGTATATAGATACAGTATATAGTAGATACAGTATATAGTAGATACAGTATATAATAGATACAGTGTATAGTAGATACAGTATATAGTAGATACAGTATATAGTAGATACAGTGTATAGTAGATACAGTATATAGTAGATACAGTATATAGTAGATACAGTATATATTAGATACAGTATATAGTAGATACAGTATATAGTAGATACAGTTGATAGTAGGTACAGTATATAGTAGATACAGTATTAGTATATACGTATATAGTAGATACAGTATATATATAGATACAGTTATTAGTAGATACAGTATATAGTAGATACAGTATATAAGTAGATACAGTATATAGTGTAGATACAGTATTAATAGATACAGTATATAGTAGCTTATAGATCAGTATATAGTAGATAAGTGTATAGTAGATACAGTATATAGTAGATACAGTATATGTAGATACAGTATATAGTAGATACATTAGTAAGATATATATAGATACAGTATATATAGATACCGTATATATAGATACCGTATATATAGATACCGTATATATAGATACCGTATATATAGATACCGTATATATAGATACCGTATATATAGATACCGTATATATAGATACCGTATATAAAGATACCGTATATATAGATACAGTATATATAGATACCGTATATATAGATACCGTATATATAGATACCGTATATATAGATACCGTATATATAGATACCGTATATATAGATACCGTATATATAGAATTATAGTAGATACAGTATAGTAGTAGTAAGGATACAGTATATAGTTAGATACAGTTATGTAGATACAGTAATTAGATCAGTAATAGTAGATACAGTATGATCGTAGATACAGTATATTAGTAGATACAGTATATGTAGATACAGTATATAATAGATACAGTATATAGTAGATACAGTATATAATAGATACAGTATATAGTAGATACAGTTTATATAGTTGTAAGATATAGTAGATACAGTAGTAAAGATACAGTATAATATCGTGATAGGATATTATAGAGATAGTAATAGTGACATGTAGATACAAATATAAGTAGATACAGTTATAAATATATACAGTATATAGTAGATACAGTATATAGTAGATACAGTATATAGTGATACAATTGTAAACGTTAATACAGTAATTGAGTTACAGTAATAAGTAACATTGATAGATACAGATAGTAATATACAGTATAATAGTAGATACAGTATATTGTAGATACAGTTATATAGTAGATACAGTATATAGTCAGTAGATACAGTATAGTAGTAGATACAGTATATAGTAGATACAGTATATAGTAGAGACAGTATAGTAGTAGATACAGTATATAGTAGATACAGTATATATGTAGATACAGTTATATGTAGATACAGTATAGTAATAATAGATACAGTATATAGTAGTATACAGTATATAGTGTAGATACAGTATTATAGTAGATACAGTATAATAGTAGATACACGTATATAGTAGATACAGTAATTAGTAGATACAGTATATAGTAGAGTACAGTATATAGTTAGATACAGTATAATAGTAGATACAGTATATAATTTGATACAGTATATAGTAGATACAGTATATAGTAGATACAGTGTATAGTAGATACAGTATATAGTTGTAGATACAGTATATAGTTGTAGATACAGTATATATAGTAGATACAGTATATAGTTGTATATACAGTATATAGTTGTAGATACAGTATATAGTAGTAGATACAGTATATATAGTAGATACAGTATATAGTTGTAGATACAGTATATAGTAGATACAGTATATATAGTAGATACAGTATATACATGTAGTTGTAGATACAGTATATAATAGTGTAGATACAGTATAAAGTAGATACAGTAGATACAGTATATAGTTGTATATACAGTATATAGTTGTAGGTACAGTATATAGTAGATACAGTATATAGTAGATACAGTAGATACACTGTATAGTTGTATATACAGTATATAGTTGTAGATACAGTATATAATAGTAGTAGATACAGTATAAAGTAGATACCGTAAATACAGTATATAGTAGATACAGTATATATTTGTAGATACAGTATATAATAGTAGTAGATACAGTATAAAGTAGATACAGTAGATACAGTGTATAGTTGTATGTACAGTATATAGTTGTAGATACAGTATATAATAGTAGTAGATACAGTATAAAGTAGATACCGTAAATACAGTATATAGTAGATACAGTATATAGTTGTAGATACAGTATATAGTTGTAGATACAGTATATAGTTGTAGATACAGTATATATAGTAGACACAGTATATAGTTGTATATACAGTATATAGTTGTAGATACAGTATATGTAGATACAGTATATAGTTGTAGATACAGTATATAGTAGATACAGTATATATAGTAGATACAGTATATAATAGATACAGTATATAGTTGTAGATACAGTATATAGTAGATACAGTATATAGTTGTAGATACAGTATATAGTTGTAGATACAGTATATAGTAGAAGCTGTAGTATAAAGTATTAGATACAGTTTATAACGGTGGATACAGTATATTGTAGCAAATGCAGCAAATAGTTGATGCAATAAGAGTATATATTCATCAAGAGGTAAGTCGATAACTATTTTTCATTTGTGTGTAAAGGACACGCTAATATAGTTTCCATGTTATCTGTTTCAAATAATACCTCGGCATGTTTTTTTTTCTACTATCGTACGTTATTCATTGCAACACAACAATAACTTTGTTTAATTACTTTGAAAATAGAGATACATTTGTATTAACCCAGTGATAATTCCATTACTTATTTATTGTGACTTTTCATCTCTGTCTCACTAAATCCCTCATAAGTTATAAAAAAAAAAGGCAAAGCAAAGTGTGGTTTATGACATGCAGGGTATCATCATTAATTGCAGACGACCCCGGTACTTCCATAGCTCTGTCTCCGCCAGATTATATCTACATTAAGACAGAGGGGGACACGTTACCGGACATCACGTGTACCGCGGACTGTAGACCTGGCTGTACCTTTGTCTGGACACGACCGGACAACACCAACTTTACTGTCTCACCTGTGTTGTCACTGGGACAACTGGACAGATTAGAACACGGGACATACAGGTGTACTGCTAGGAATGTTAACGAGGAGTTCATGACAACAATCATTGTTACAGTACAGTGTTAGTAGGATATCATTTTATATTGTACATTAGGAAATTCTTCCTTGTAGTAACAGATTTGTTTTAGTGTATATCAAAAAAGACTTATTGTTTTATGTGTATAAGGAAATTTTTAGTCTAAGATGGATATGATAAGTATCATCTGTCTGTTATAAACATGGTGTGATTAAAATATTTTTCTACAGTTTAACTATTAGAAGGGTATGTAAATATATCTATATAGAGGATCTTACGGTCGTGGCTATGTCATATAGAATGTATTAAACGATTTCAATAGTTTGATATGCCACGAGCCTTTTTGAGATTATTTGTATCAAATAACTGCTATTTATGAGAATATAAGCAAAAAATTTACAATTTTCGTTTCTATAGGCCTATAAGATAGGCAAATTCCGGCTCGAATTGGACGTTTCTGTCTTCCCAGGCAATCATGTGACGTCACATATTTATTATGACGTCACAATAGTGTTTTTACACATGTGTCTTTCGCTATTTATGATAAGGCAGAACGGAACAGTTATGTGATGAAAATATAAATGTAACATACTTCCACTTCGGCGAAGGTAATAAATGAAATTGAAAAAGTCCTCAATATGTAACTGCGAAAACATATTGACATACATTTTCTAGAAAAAAAAAACTAATGTTAAGACTTTGTGTGTATGTAGATGGTCCTGGTCCCTCGCTCATTTTATCACCACCAGAGACTAAGTATACGAGGACAGAGGGGGACACGTTACCGGACATCACCTGTACAGCGGACTGTAGACCTGGCTGTACCTTTGTCTGGACACGACCGGACAACACCATCTTTACTGTCTCACCTGTGTTGTCACTTGGACAACTGGACATATCAGAACACGGGACGTACAGGTGTACTGCTAGGAATGTTGCTGGAGAGTCGACTAAAGAGATCAATGTTACTGTGCAATGTAAGTATTCTGGTTGTAGATGAAATATCACATAGGTGTAATGGGGGAGCTCGAGTTGAGTCGTCGTTATATAAACAATTATGTAGTTATATAGTACAAACTACCAGAAGCTGTTTCGTTTAATCATGTCGTCTATAATAACTTTCAGTGAAAGGCAGATTAATACATCCCAACAGCAACGCATGAATTTATTCAGGATTCAAGTAAAATTATGAGCACACATATACCATGTCATTTGCATTTCCTATTTGTAACATTCATCTTAGTATTCGACCAGCTGATCAAAGGGTACCTGTAAAGTGCGAAACGAACGCAAAACGAAACGAAAAGAAACGAAATCAAACGAAACAAAACGAAATCAAACGAAGTGAAAAATGAAAACGTTGAAAAAATAGATAAATAGCGATTTTAGATTTGTGTCCCATTCTCATCGGTGTTAAAACAACACACAGGGAAGAATGGATTTATTGCAATATTCACTCAGTTTTTCAGATATAACATATTTACTCTATTTCGATAATATGCTTAGTCCACAATTTATAGGCACACAAATCGCGTAGTGTATTGGTGCACGCTCGATCTAAAATCACGTGACAGAGGTGATTGTAGATAAATCCTTTTATAGAAGGAAAGCGAGGTGTGTATCTGATCGCGAACAGTTAGAGTTCCCGTATTGCTGGTGTCGGGAGTGTAGACAGAATGGAAGCATCAGAGTACGACTCTGTTTCTGTAACTTCGATGAACTGTGAATAATTCTGGATATGTTTTAGAAAATATTCAAGTACTGGATTAGTTAAGCGGGTTTCCTATGGTTAAAAAGGAATATATGTTATTTTATTTCAGCTTTGCTCGGAGATTTTCGTAAGACCAACTTGTTCTTTTCATCTCAACCCAATGTCAGACATGCATTGAATAACGTACTATAGCTGAACGTGCATGCTTGAAATAACGCTTATAGAAAGTTGAACAACGTTAACTTGAAAGAGTAATGTCCCTTCATTTTGAAAGTAAAATTAGCAGGTTGGTAAGAAATAGTGTATATAGTTTATGATTATAAATTTATTGGTAAGAAGAAATTTTTCCAGTATTTGTGATTATTTTTGGTAGAATCGCATGTTGAATATACACATTTTTTGTACACACAATACACTACGCGATTTGCATGGCTATAAATAATAGACTAATCGTATATTCTGAATCATCGAAGGAAGTCTTACAAGTGCGATATATTGATTAGGTGTTTAGATGGACGTCAAAAACCTTGATAAACCTATTTCACAGGGTAGGGTCTCTCTTCTCCCTTCATCTTCGCTAGGGTAAGCGTAACTGCTACTAAAAAGTGCTAGGTTAGGGCCCCATTCGAATCTGGGAGTCGCTTTCAAAAAATAATCACACCGTCAATTAGACAGGCGACTCTCTTCCACCCCACTTTCCTTTTTCATTCTATACTCTTCCCATTCTACTCAATTTCCTATCTATTCTCGTCCGCTGAATGACCATAAGCCCGTAATAGCGGACTGAAAAAGCGCTAAATAGATAAGTAAACATATTCTGAATAAAGTTATTTCATATTTAAAGAACTGAACGAATATTGCGATAATCTATTTCAGGTTCAATAATTTAGTTTTATTTTCAAAGAAATACAGATACAAGAATGTCATCAAATATAGGGGCTAGCATACGCCATGCGTCTTTCGTCCTATTGCGATAAATGTATTCCTGTGTGTTGTTTTAACACCGATGGGAATGGGACACTAAGGCGTTTGCATAGTCTAAAATAGTCTATTTATCTATTTATTCAATGTTTTCATTTTTCATTTCGTTTGATTTCGTTTCGTTTCGTTTGATTTCGTTTAGGACGTCATAGATCGTGGAAGAAAAAAGAAAATTTCATCAATTGCATATGAATAGGCATTCGTTACCGAATAGTGTATACCACAAATGAGATATCGGTAAATTAAATGAGGTGATAATACTATGAAACACTGCAAAATAGGGAATTCAAAAATCATAACTCTGAGTGTTATTTCACCATTCGTGTAATGCATTATTTGTATACTTCATTGGCTGATGTAGCATACTGTAAACATGGTTATTTTCGCTGGGGGTTAATTTCACGATCTCAATATGTAAACAATACGCGTTGTGGTAATTTCCGCGGTCAATCCGCCTTCGTTTTTAGTTCGAGATTATGCAAATTGATATCAAAATGATACGCGTGGGGGAAATTTTCGCGATCAAAGGACTCCGTGTAATTAGCATAAATTCCCCCTCGCGTAAATTTCCACGTTAACAGTATCATGCAGTTACCGGTTTTTAGGCAATATTGTATTTTTTGCGTTTTAGATGAGCCCCGTCCGTATCAAATGCTGGACCAAAACCAGACGCTGAATCTAGCCCTGTCAGAAACCCTTATTCTATCTTCTACATTCCTCTCCAACCCGGCGCCATCTTTCACTTGGACCTTCCAACCCGACAAATATTCTCCTGCTGTGGATCTTGTAAACGGAACGGATGACGTTATTATACAAAATACGTTTGCGGCGAGGAATTTAACTTCCTTTTCAGTTTTGACTCGGATCAGTTTACAGGAGAGCTGGTTTGGGTTATATAACGTCACAGCAACAAACAACCAGGGGAGTGACATGCTAAGCTTCGCAGTTCGTGAAAAAAGTAAGTGTTTATCCATGATGACTCTAAAGTTCTATGAAAATTTGACAATCTCCATGGCAATGATAAGTCAGGCAAATACAAAGTAAAATCTGTATCAATAGCCGAATATTTCAATGATTTCTATCTGATTAGGTGAAATGGAAGTTTTTAAAAATGGCAAAAGAATACAAACATGTATATATTACAACACAGACATTGTGGTTTTTATGAACAGAAATGTTTAAGGCTTTCTTTGCTACGATAATGGTAATACATTTGTATTTTGAAAAAGTCATTGGTTATCAATCGGATGGGGTCTTTGTGACACTGCAGGACGGGGAATCAAGGATAGCGTCATCTCGAAATTAATAAAGATATAATAATTTGAAAGAAAAAAGTATCACTTATTATTATACAAGTTTGTAAGTTGACCTTGCTGGTAACGTTGTAAGAACAAATCGAGGTACTGTAAACTTGGTTATTTTCGCGGGTGGTAAATTTCGCGATTTCGACACGTAAACTATACGCGTAGGTGTAATTTTCGCGATTGACCCACCTTCGTTTGTAGTTCTAATTTTCTCAAATTAGTATCAAAATAATACACGTGGGGGAATTTTCGCAATCAAAAGGGATCCGCGTAATTAGCGTAAATTTCCCCTCGCATACATTTCCATGTTTACAGTATTGGACTTTATGTAGTGTTTTTTCTTTCAATTTCTTTCGGGTGTAAGTGATTGACACGGTAATCAATTTCGTTGTTATCTTAAGATATATCTGAATTGCCCGGATTTTTTTTATTGGAGTTAAGTAATCTAGGGCGTATCTGTATCCCGACGATTTGATAAGATCATATCTAGTTTAGGTGCATATAGCAAAACGCAAATCACATGGATAAATGGAAACATAAGAATGTCTAACACTTTTCAATTCTTTTGGATATGACAGTGAACCCTGGACTCCCAAAAAATCTGCTAATTGGCTGTACTAAGCCTAGTTCTGCGGAAGTCTCATGGAATGGCGGAGGGGACACTCAGTATTACCATATTATGTTCAGCCCTGACAGATTTCTAAACTCACAAGAGGTTTATCCGGTGACGATTACAAAACACACAAACGGAAGTGACGTGTATAGTTTAAATATAGACACTCTGGATGGTGGCCATGTCTATTTCTTTAAGGTGGTAGCGTACAATCCGTACGGAAACACAACATCGGCTGAAGCTGTTGGTTGCACTATTCAGGAGCGTAAGTCATTAGCAAATAACACTGCAGATTTTCCATTATGTGGTAGGTTATATCATGCTTTGTATTTTGTTTTATCTTGCAACTACCATCGCATTGTCGACACATTTTTTTTGACACCGTTTCACTTCAAAATGATTATTTTTGATGACTGTTGCAGGATAAATAAAATGCATGGTCAGTGTCTTAAAAGATAAGCTTGGCTCGGGACAGAAAGACAAGGCTTGCACTTTTGTCTCTATATATTAATAGCTAGTTCATAAAGGATATTTTTTAATCACTAAAACAAAAGCAAAATTGTGACTAGATCAGATATTATAATCGGGCACTATTTTCTTAGTACGTTTTTTTATATTCTATATGTCTCTGTCATCGACTGGTTGAACAAATGATTTACTTATTGAATCATTTTTAAGATATTTTCGATATCAGCTGTTACTGTATTTCCCCTCTATTAATTGTAACCATCAGGGACTTATCAATAGGTGGGGCCGCGGTGGTTGGGTGGTTAAGGTTTCCCGACACTTTAACACTAGCCCGCTACTTCTGAGTTGCGAGTTCGAAACCTACGTGGGGCAGTTGCCAGGTACTGACCGTAGGCCGGCGGTTTTTCTCAGGGTACTCCGGCTTTCCTCCATCTCGCAAACCTGGCACGTCCTTAAATGACACTGGCTGTTAATAGGACGTTAAACTAAAACAAACAAACAAATCGTATCAATTGATGACTACAAGATACTATTTACAGCTCACACAAATTATAAAAAAAAGAATCGAGTGCATATCGTCCTCACAATTTTCGCACATGTATTCGAATACTTGAGTTGCTCTTGAGACAAAATTATAATGAATTGATAAACAGCGAAGCATATGCACTGTTGTTTTCATCAAAGATTACTGTATAATTTTATTTTTGTGATCTTATTATGATTATACACAAGAATTATGGAAAGTGCCTGATTTTTGTGCACACACATGTAATAATTGTCTCTCGGATTTAATACATGTTGATCGAAGTGAAATATAACCTTTTGTTTGATATAGCATGTTCCTGTGGAACTGACAGTATGTATGTCCCCGGAGTTGTACTGACAGCCACTGGTATTCTCACGCTTTTGTTCACAGTTGGAATCGAGATCTTTTTCAGACGTAAGTACTCATACCGTACACTGCATTGTCGTGAAGTGAAAGCTGTCTACAACAATAAAGTAAAAGCAATTAAATAGCTACAACACAGTCGTTAAATAGTTACAATGTCAGTATGAAGGTGTGTGATTAAAAATAATTTACTGATAATCTTATTTTGCAGGAAATAAAAGATTGTGCCATAGGTAAGCTAGTTCATATAGTATATTTTACGTGTTTACGCATATGTTTGGAGCGGAAGAAACGGAGGACAGATGAAATTACCGCTACATCCGATGCATAAACAGTAATACCGTTTCCCTAGAGCCTCATCAATCATATGTACAAATAAATTTGTTTTCGAAGGTGAAGGGTCATCATGTTCATCGGGGAACTCATTTACCAATTGTGTATCCACGCGTCCATCTACTTACACATATGTATATTGTCATAGATGAAGAAAATAAATCTGATTTTTTAAGTGTATGCATCAATTATCATCAGCTTTTACACGGAATAGAAATCAATCATCCTGGGCATCAATTATCGGGTTTCTTCATTGCTTCCTGGTGCATAGCCTCGTGCTTTCAACACTGCCAGGCATGCGCCCGGTAAATATATTCTTTTGTTCACCTTTTTGATATTTGCAGCACATGTCGGCTTCCAAAACAGAAGGAAAACTGGGACGTGCAACTTTCAGATCGAGGTAATTTTTTGATAATACATACACTGCTCATTATGTTTATAGCATTCCCATATATTTTCATTTTAACACAATGCTTCGGTTAATGTATGTAATTGTTAATGATTCTTTGAGTCTTAACGTTTAAGCATTTGTTGCACAACCAAATGGTTTCTTCTGTACGCTATTTTTTTCTTAATTTTGAACGAAACGTATTTTTTCTTCTTCCTTTTTAAGTATATATTACCAATCTTAATTACAGGTGGAAGATCTCAAAGCGAAAATGAAAGGTAAGACAAAAATCGCAGAACATGTCAACTTTAAGCTTATCTATTTATATACTTTTCTTGTGAGGTGGCTGAGTGGTTAAGGTGTCCTGATACTTTATCACTAGCCCTCCACCCCTGGGTTGCGAGTTCGAAACCTAAGTGGGGCAGTTGCCAGGTACTGACCGTAGGCCGGTGGTTTTTCTCCGGGTACTCCGGCTTTCCTCCACCTCCAAAACCTGGCACGTCCTTAAATGACCCTGGCTGTTAATAGGACGTTAAACAAAAACAAACCGTTGTGAGTCTATGGTGGTGGCTACGGTATTTTAAATATTGTTATTTATTTACAATACAGATCTGCATATCAGCAAGTTGATACCAATGACATTGCCAAGGCGTCCGTGAATTCTGAAATCGGAGGACACCATAATGGTAAAGCATGTTGTCATATAAAATAAAAATAACACGTATTTTGTTTGAGATATATATACATTATGTATATATATGTATAACCGTCGAATATTCTCATGTGTAGGAACCTACTCAGAAAGAAGGTACCGTTTGTCCATTAGGATTATCTGGAAATAATAATATTGCAAATATGAATCTGATGAGTTATCAATCAAATTCATATTAGTTTTTTGGGGGTTTACTATGTTTTGTCTGGTGTGCAATTACATTATTCCGATCGTTACTTCCTTGTATTGTGCTTTTAGGAACTTCAATGCCCGCGCTTTTAACGTTATACAATTAACGATTGAATAAAGTTATGTTGAGGTGTATGGGGGTATAAACCTCATTAGGTCTTGAGACAAATTTTATGAATTGCGAAGCAGTTCATAATAAATTTGTCTCAAGACCTATTGAGGTTTATACCCCCATACACCTTAACATAACTTTATTCAATCCTTATATTTATATTTTTTTTGATATCTTTGGATAATATTTTGTCCTTGACAAAAAGGGACTTGTGCAAGTCTACCACGGAACTTACCGAAATGTACGTCATCACTCTTCGTTTACATATGATTATTACCTTCAGGATTTCTTTCGTGAACAAACCTAATAACGAATTAAAAGAAAAATATTATTTTCAATGGAATTTATTTCATATAAATATGATCACTTTTGAAAAGGAATTAAAAAATATAGTCCCCTACTTTTAGAATGACAAATGTATTCCTACGCCGGACTTGGTTCATTGAGTCTGAATTAAGTGGAAATATAAATATAAGTTTATAAACCTGATATATCAGGTAGCATATACAAGGGAGATTTGTAAGGTATATGTTTTTGTTCATAAATATAAATGAAAACTGGCATTTCATAGATTGTACTAACTGCTTCATTATGATTCATTGATATCAAACAAATTTCTAGATTTTATTACTTGTGCTTTCAGTTAAACAAAGTTGTCCTGACAATAATGGAGATGGCGGGTAGGTATATTATCAACGCTTGTGATTTTCGGTGATTTGTAAGTAATTTTACACCATGCTTATAAGTATTGATGCTGATGAATTACTATGTTACCATAAATTAACAACTGTCTGCTTTTATTAACAGAAAGTACGAGTCATTGGAGGGGTTTTCGAATCCGATTATGTATGAAGAACTTCATAATACAACGTCCGGTATGTGTTTGTTACAGTGATTAAATACGTTTTGGGAAGCTTATGAAAATGATTAAAAAGCTTGAAATTAAATCCCTCTCTGTAATCCGTAAAGGTATATTTTTGTATTTATATATTCATTTAACACGGATATATCTCGGTTTGATGATATAATATCTTATAATCTGTGTCAATTCCCTCCTTACCAGGTACCAGTGGGATATATATCAATACATGTACCACCATCGCTTGTGAAGATTAGAGTTGAAACAACATTAGAAAACTCGTCAATGCTTCATCAAGCTGTGTTTGGAAACAGATCAAGAAGGACATTGTAATGTTGTTATATCTGTGAAATGAAACCTTTAGTGTTTGAACTTTTCGCCAGAATGTATTGTTGTTGACAGAGTAGATATATTGTTTTCATTTTAAATTACTTCCAAATGTATACCTAACATCCATTCATATAGAGTATTTAAAAAACGGTTTCTTAACTTGTTATATGATGTTTATGGTTTGCTTGGCACTCCCAGTATCACACAAACGTGACACCTAGATACGTCATCAATTTTTCCTCGCTCAATAGTTTGTCACATAACCAGAAGAAAATATCATGACAAGAGAACCCCATCATTAATTCCTTGTCTGCTTTCTCAATGATTACGAAAGTAGGCCATTAATATTCATTAATATCTAGACATTAT